>NC_053426.1:109394237-109994237 GCF_007990345.1 Gossypium hirsutum
TTAAATTGATCCATTTATTAGTAAAAGGAATAATTTGATCCGAACCCTATAATAAAGGGATTTCTTGAGTACATTCACCATTTTTATTGTCATTAGCCGGCACAAATAACTAAAAGGTTGACGTGGATTTCTTTTAGAAACTCTCCTTTCAATAAAAAATCAACTATAATCAAAATCGAGTATTACCTAGAACAATTGGACTAATATCAAGAGCCAAATAATTTTAAAAAAAAAGACGCATATGATGAAATTTAAGCCAAACATACATAATTTACCCGAAGTTATGCATGGAATATCAATATCTCACAACCTTAGCTTTAGCCAATAATGTCAAGGCTTGTCAGCACTATTAGTTAGCACAAATAATAATAAAAATTAATGCCTTTCAACACAAAATAATATTGTTAAGTTAGGGAAATTAAAAAAAAAATCAAAGTGAACATTTTAGTGGAAATAGTTAATGATCTAACTATTAACACTATAAAAATATAGGGATCAAATTATGATAAATCAAAGTGTAAGAACTAAATCTCAAAATTAAGCATAATAGAGGGACCAAACCCAGACTTTGACCCAAAAACAAAACCCGAGCATGTTGATACCAGCGTGAGAAACTGCACCATGGAAGACCTGAACCAGCACCTGGTGGGCTGTGATCATTTTCCCTCACATCCTTCATAGCGCTACAGTTAAACGCAAAGAAAAAAATTGCTTAAACCCAAAACCTGAAACTGGTTAATATTAGTTTACAAAATGGAAATTCAACAAGATTATAAATATTTACTGACATGTTAGTATCGACTTTTCTCCAGAATCCCATATTGTTGCTAATGAATCTCAGCCCTTGGTTGTTGTTGACAGCGGAACCAGGTAACTTACCCATGTCACCTGAAGATTTCCCCAATGTTTTGTAAGGATGAAACAGTGTTTCAATGCGGTTTTGCAGCATGTAGGAAACTGACCAACCTTTGGTAAACATCTTATTCATCACAAATTCCTTTTTTTCGTAAATCAATGGGATGGTTTTTGTGAAACTGCTTTAAGAAAGGACCAAAGAGTGTTCCAGCACGCCAAGGGATGATGATGATGATGATAATGTTTATGGTTTTTCACATGTATTTCCTGATATCTCTTCCTTACAAGTTAAACCTGACTCCAATCAAAGCTTAAAGGCAAACCCCTATATTGCTTCTTCAACTTTCTTACATACTGAATTGAGCAAAGCACGAAATTTCAAAACATGTTTCTTGTTCCTTGCAAGCCAAAACATGATTTTACTATTTTATTACGGAATAATAGCAAAATCGATAAATAATAATATTACACGTCGTTATTAAATTAAATAAAAAATATAAATAGTTTATAAATAAATAATAATAGCTTTATTTAAATCTATTTTAAAAATATTAATAATTTTTGAATTATAAGATATTGGATTTAAAATTTTAATGATGAAATATAATATTTTTATTCATTAATGGTACATAAATTTTATAAAGTGACAGTATATCAAATATTTTCTCTGAACTAAATAATGACATGTATTTAACGATAATATCATTATTTGCATATTAAATAGTCATAATGAGTATTTTAGTTGTCATATTAGAATATGAATTAACAAATGTGTAACAATAGACTAATAATTTGGTTAATGGGATTAATATAAGTTTCTTCTACAAGCAACGAATCCTTAATAAAAAAGAAAAAAAAAAGAAGGAAGAAGTTTGTCAGCAATTCAATTAGGCCTGGCCCTTGGGTCGTTTGGAGGAATCGCTGCTTAGCGTCTAAGGTTGAAAATGGTCTAAAATATTGTATTCCAATTTTGAAGTAATCTAACCTTTTTTTTAACTTAAAAAAAACATTAAGGGGCTCAAAAAAATCTTTTTAGTTTTAAGGGTCTAAATTTTTTTTTACCAACTTTTAAGGGATCTACAATTTTTTTCAACTTTTAAGGAATCTAAAACCCAATTTTATTATCTTGCCTAAGACCCTAAAAATATCAAGAACGGACCTGAATTCAATTAGGTGGTGGGAATCCAATGCCAACATATAAAGCTTAATACGTGTTAGACACAAGGATACTTCATCATATAATGTATACTTTTAAGATTTAAGGTAGATGAATTAAAATTAGATAGAAATCATAAAAGTAGAAAGACTTAAATATATATATATACACACTAGATTTTTGGATCAAATGTGCGAGTCCACCCTCTCAATTTGGTTTGTTTTAGATAATGAAATATAATAACTTATAAACAAATATTTCAAGATTTATTCTTTTGAAATATCTGGATTTTTCCAACAATAACAAGATTAACTCCTTAACCTTAAATTAGTTTTAAAACCAAAATTTATTTTGGTCAAATCTTTCCAAATCAAAACCTGATGATAAAGTTAAAAATTTTAAACAATAACATAAGAGAAGAATGATTAAAGTTGTTTACTGAAATCCTTATAATTTAAGAAAGAGCAAATTGCCCCTAATTAACACTAGATTCACTTTTGCTTAACTTTAGATGGGTTTTTAAAGAAAATAGTCAAACTCACATATTGTTCCATAATTTTTTCATTTTAAAAAATACGTCGTGGTTTAAAGATTGAAAAATAAAGTTCAAAGCATATATTGGATGTCAACTTTAAAAAATATTGCTTCAACCAATTAAATAAAGCTTTTGTTCATATTATTAATTTTTAATACCAAATAAAGGTAAAAAAAAAGAAAAAAAAAAGAAACTTCAAATCTAAGGAAAACATAACATCAATACTTATATCGTTGACTAAACTCACCTGTTTGGATTTTATTTCTCAGAACCCAATAAGCATCGAGTGAAGTAGTCCGAAGGTTTGCAAGTATAAGCCAAAATGTCAGGATCTTGCTCAAATCTAACCATGTTATCAGGTTCCAATGTCACCCATGCTTCAACTCCACCATCAAACCTAGTATCCATCAACAAAACCATTTCTACATCCTTATGCACACTGGCTATCCAACCAGGCATTCCCCACCCAAAATCAGCTTCGTAATATGGAAACTTAGACAAGCTCGTTAAGATACAAATTTCAGTGTCACCTTTACTTAGTGTTTCATGGATCTCCCTCGATGAATTCGTCGCCGACAAGAACAAATCCTCAGCAGTTTCAGCTTCCCCGAATGATTCAGCGGCGTTCCTCAGTTCATTTCCCACTAAATTCACCAAATGCAGCAAATCAGGGTTCTTATCGTCGTTTGCTGTGAATCGTACGAGGATGTTTATAAACAGGTTGCCTGCTCCATTTGATGGTATGGGGATAGCTGTTTTCCCACGAAAATTGTATGGGAAAATTTGTAATGAGTCCTTCTTTTTCGCCATTGAAATACGTACCTTCCATATGAGGGCGATCAACAGCTGCGCCCTAGAAAATTGCCCCACCCCCACCTTGGCTTTCAGAGCGGCTATGGCGGACGCGGTGAATATGAACCTCTTTGTGATTAGGGTATCTAAATTATCACCCGGGACAGGGATTTTATACGTTGGTTTAAACCCATCAGGCAAAAGGGATGCAGTTTCGAAACTCAAACATTTCACAGCATCGACACCAATTCTACAACAAGTAGCCCATCCATTCATGAACCCAAAAATCGTGAACCCATCCGCAAACTTGTGGGAAAAGCTGGTTCCGATGGCTAAACCACCACAATCGAATTCATTGATTTGAATCGCCAGGATTGTTGGGGTAAACACGAGCTCATTAGGGTAAGGAACCAAAAGGTTCACCAATTTAACGTCAAGCTCTTCCAATATGAACTGGTTTAGACTAACACTGACTCGAGCTTCTAAATATTCAGCACCTTGGTCGTTACAATCAATGGCGTTTCGGTCTTGGATGAACCTACCAGCAAAAGGGTAAAACTTGGTTAATACATCGGAGAGTGAAGACTCGAGCTTTTTGAGTGTTTGGTGGCCATTAATGGGTGTTTTAAAAAAGAAAATGAAGGAACCGAAAGCTGGAGGAGCGATTTGATCGAAACATGAAAGCTTTAATTCTCTGAGGTGAAGTGGTGTTGGAGACGATGGCTTTATTAACTTTCGTGTTTGGATTTGGACCTCCATTTTTTGAACTGGGATCTTTGCAATGCCTTTTATATTATGGTATTTTGAGTTTTCTGCATCCAAGTCTCTATCTTTGAATTTAATTTTGAAGGATTTGAGAAAAATGCATGGGAATTATAAGTTAAGATCACTGTCCTCTAACGTAAATCACCATTAATTATGGTTTTTAAATCCTTCTTTACTACGAAGTGTTAGAACAAAACCAGTTTCGAAAACATTTAATTTTGATTTTTCCTAGCTAATTAATAATTTCTTTATGGTTGGATAGTGCTATAAGGAAAAAAATCATTTAAAACTATGATTTCACATTATTTTTATTCGGACTAGAGAAATCATAAAATTACAATTTTATACAACTAAGTCCCCCAAAAAGGTGTTTTTTAATAGGGGTGAGTTGGATTCTTTGGGAAGTTTGTCAACCCTTCATCATAATTTGTTTCTATTTGCAATTTTCCAGTTTTTAGATTTATTTTAATAAGATAAATTTTATTTTATTTTATGGATTTTAGATAAAGTTATTAAAGTCTTTTTCATAATTCTTTTTAAAAAAAATTAAATTTCAATTAAATAAAAATAATACATAACCTTTATAGTATTTTTTAAAAATAATTTTTATATTATTTTAAATTTTAAATATTTATTTTTACACTATAAAAATAATTTAATTATAAATTAAATAAAAATATATTTTGGTTTAGTTTAGATAACTACTATTATTGACTTGTACTCTATAAATCATCCAAATAACTCCATTTGGATCATTTATTGATTTTTCTTACTTAGATTTACTCCTGAGTGGAGGCGGTCATAGGTCAGATCGGGTTCAGGTTGGGCTCATGCAAGGTATCTAGACCAATTTTTCAAACTTGGTCTTGGCTCGAAAAATGGGCTACTTTTTACCCAAGCTTGGCCCAATTTAAAAACAGTAAACCTGGGCTCAACCCGACTCACCCATATTTGAGTTTTCTAGATTACTTTTTATTTAAAAAGAATTTTTAAAAAAAATATAATACACTAAATGCACTAAAAACGATAAAATAAAACTTTTTTAACACATTAAAAATATAGTAACAATATTTATATTAAAAACACTACCATAAATATAATAAATAATTTATTGTATTAAATATAATTTTTATATTTTGGGCTGAGTTATTTAGTTAGGTAAGTGTTTTTTAAGTTTTGAGTAATGAGTTTAATTGTTATTAGGTTAATGATTTAATATAAATATAATTGAATATATATAATTAATATAATATTTTTTATAATATAATATATTTGGGTCGGGCTAGATTCGAACCAAAAATCTCATCCAAAGTCTCCCATTTTTTGGGCGTGTAATCTAGTCAATGATAATTTCTACTCTTGAGTATTAAATGACTAATTGAACATTTATTCATACAAAAGTACTGAGAGCAACTCTATTGTAATTGTTAGATACTTCATTGATTTATAGTGTTGGGAATTGGATATAGGTGAATTTAAGGATTCAGGCAATTATATTGTTAAGATTGTTTAGGTGAGATTAAAAAATAGTAGTTAGTGTAGTATTAAAGTTGTTGGTAGTGAGATTAAAAATATAGTTATGAAATTGTAAAATGATAATAATGTGAAATAATAGTTTTGTTAGTACAAAGTTAATTTGTCAATTGGGGAGAGAGAATTGAATCAAACTCAAGTTATTTGGAGATATCAACAAGAGGCTTTAATCACTGCTCTCTTATGTTATTGACAAGAAACAATAATTAAAAGTTAATAATAATGAAATTTATATTTTATATTAAAAACAATATAATAAAAAACAATAAAATAGATTATAAAAGTAAAACAAAAGGAATTAAAACAGAAATTATGTCACTAAGATATGCTTAAAATAAGTGAGGAGTTTAGAAATGTTAGTGTGGTTTGCAAGCACGAGTCCGTCACTAAGAACCCAAAGTTCGGCAATCACGTAAAATGACACCAGCTCTTGCAGCTCCCCGATTCCCAATCGAGAATCGGTCGGAGTTCAATTTGTACTGGCCAGGGGAAGGCGAATGCCATTGTGTGCTGTTTAAAGCTGATTGAAATGCCAGCTGCTTTAGATTTCAATGGCATCCAAGACCAAAACCGTGAGAAAAATGCACTAAAATCTTTGGATTTTTGAGTTGGAGTCGGCCCAAAATCAAAAAGAATTTCAAACTCCAATTGACAAAGAAAATTCCAAAGTTTTAAACTTTAATACACTCAATTATCAAACACAAGTCAGCTTGACCCACCAAAACTCATGTTGGGATGTAAGTAGAGAGAACCCTAAAAATGATGAAATGCCAATAACATCATTCATGATCTCACCCTTAAAAGTCAAAAGGAAAATACAAAGAAAAAGTGGGAAATTTTTGTTTTCCGTCAATGATTCATAAGAAAGGGCATTCTCAATATTTCTTATCCATTAATATATTCAAACTAGAAAGAAGAAAAAAAAATGGGACCTAAAGCATATCTATCTGGATTTGGGCTTTTTGCCCATCACTCCACACTACACCTGTCCAAAGTATCCACCTACCTGTTTATAGTCAATGACACACTCAAAAGAGTTTTGAGTTTAAAATATTAGTATTAGGAATTAAATTACATTTTATCTCTTTCACTTAAAAATGATTATATAAATCTTCGTACGTTAAATCATAGACCAAACTGATACTTTTTGTAAAAAAATTCATCTATTTCAACTGTTTAAACTGGTGTGGCTAATGAAATATCCAAACAGTTAAACATGGCGTGCCACGTGCATCTCGTGTTAATGAACAAAAATCAGTTTTTAACAGTAAAAATAGATAAAATTTTTAACAGAATTACCAATTTATTTTTTGATCTTACATATGGAGACTAATTTGCCCATTTTTTAAGTAGATATGATAAAATACAATCTGATTCTTAGTACAAAAGCTTCCTTGATACTTTTACTATAGTTTTGATAAAAATATTAGACTCAAACAATTGATATAAACAAAAATTAAGTTCATTTAAAATATAATCGAGCTTGGGCTCTTTATCGGAAACCCAAATTTGAATCAATTTATTTTTCATGTTTATAATATGCAATTTTTTGTTCAATTATAATTTAGATAATTTATAGTTTGTATAGACTTAAACAAGATTGGAATAATCATTTACAAATATATGTAGGTTTGAATAAAATTTAAAATATTTCAAATCAAACGGAACATGAGTAAAAAGGTACAACATTAATATTATATATGAATTTAATTTTATCCATAAATACTTCTATTTAGAGTTGTTCGTGGGCTGAGTCGGACTAAGTAAAAAGTTTAGACTTATTTTCTATGTCTGGGCCTAAAAATGGGCCTAAAATTTTGTCTAAGTATAGCCTGTATTAAATTTTTTATATTATTTTTTATATAAAATAAATTTAAAAATATCAAATATCAAATACAATAAAAAACATTAAAATAAATCTTTCCCAACAAATGGAAAAAAACTTAAATAACACTAAAAAAAGTCCAACTTAGCAAACAAATATCTCTAAATAGTATCAAAATTAATAAAAAAAAGAGTTATACAATATCCAAATAATAACAACAAAATAATAGCAATATAATGACGAAATGATAACAAAACAATGAAAAAATAGCAAAAAGAAAAACATTAAAAAACAATAATAGTGTTTTTTCTGTAAATTTGGGCTGGGTCGAGCCTAGACGCAGACCAAAAAGCCTATTTAATGCCTGACTCGTTTAGAAAAACAAGTCTTATATTTTTTTGTTGAAGCCCATTTTTCGAACCTATATTTTTATCTAAATTCTCCCATTTTTTTTAAGACCCGACCTATGAACAACTCTACTTACAGTCTATATGTTTTTTTCTCTATCTTTTTCTAATCCAATAACTCGCTTTCTCTCTCTATTTATATATATATGTATGATGTTGGTGGAATTGGTAATTAAGAAATAAAGAATGATCGGAGGCAGGCAAGAAGAGGTATGGACCAATAAAGATGAGAATGAGAAGGCGCAAGTGGAGGATTGAATAAGAAAAAGGAAAATGAGGGAAGTGGGAATGTTTGTAAGGTTATAGTAATGAATTAATATATAATTAATGAGACAAATGAATTTTCATTGAATACAAACAATGTGAGGCCAATCCCCAACAAGCAGAGGGGACATGCATGTGGGGGAGAATGGTGCGTTACGTGGCTCCTTTCCCACCACCGCTTGCCATGCCATCACCCTCTTTCACTTTCCTCTTTCACCTACTGTTATTCTAATTTATTAAGTTAGTAACTTAATTCAATTATTTCAAACTTTTTATTTAAGTTTTGGGTCAACATTTCATCAAGTTTAGTTGAATAGAATAAAATTTTTTTGAATTAATGGAATTGATGAATCTTATTTTAATAATTGAATTTAATTTGAAAATTTTTCAAATTGAATCAAATCAAGTCAAGTAAAAAAAATTCGAGTCAAATCGAGTTGAGTTAACGGATCTTATTATTTATATTCATTGTTGTATTTAAATGGATCGACTATTTATCTAGTAGACAAAGTACAAGATTATTTAACTACATAAACAATATAATTATTTTGCCTTTTAACTTAATGGGTAAACATTCACCAAAACGACGTAGTTTTACCTGTTAACTTAACAGTTTTGACTTTTAACTTTAGAAAAGGTAAACATTTATCAAAACGATGTAGTTTTGCCTTTTCTTATTCAAATATTCGGATAACTTGAATTGTGTAATTCATATTCAAGTTAAATCGAAAATTTTAATTTTTTACTCGAGTTGATTCGAATAACTCGAACTATTTAATTCAAATTTTGAAATTTTTATTGAGTTTTTCGAATCAAATTAGATTTTACTCACCCCTATTTAATTTACCGGATTGTTAAGTTGTTCTTTTTAAATTTGACTAATGAACTCCAAGCAACAACTCAAAGATCAGCATGACAGATCAGTACTCATCGATAAGTAAATATAACAGTGATTTTAACATCACAATAACTTAAATGAAAATTTCGAATAATTCAATGATTATTTTATAACTTTTTAAAATTTTGTGACCAAAATTAAGAAAATTTTATGAATTAAGTATTTGATTTCATTTGAAAGTGGAAGTTTTTTTTTTCTGTTTTGGTCCCTTTGAGTTTAAATCCTGGGACTCTCCTTACTATACTTTAAGATAGTATTACTATTTTTTTATTATTTAAATTCGTAATTAATAAATAGTATTTTTTTAACTTAACAAAGATAAGTTATAATATGTGTATATAAATAAACATATATTATAAAATAAAATTTTTACAAGTGAATTTAAAATATTATTTTTTATAAAAATGAAAGAAAAACATGATCGTATCCTAGACTCAATTGTAATTTTTTAAACTTTATTAATAATGTACAAAATAATTATTAATATATATATAAAGAACCCCTGAGGGTGGGAAAGGGATAACATGAATATATTTATATAAAAATTTATATAAAAACATTAAAGAAACAAAAATATACAAATATCAAATTTAAATTACGTATGAATTGAATCTTAGTTTAATTAGTATAAGTATTGTTGTCAATATAAAAGTACGTAGGTTTAGGTGTGCTGAAACTCATTATCTTCTTATTTACGGATTGAGAAAGAAATTATAAATAATTCTACATATTATATTAAAAAATAGATATTATGAGATTTTATAACGAAATTATTAATATATATATATATAAGCATATAGAGAAGGGTGTTATGTCATTAAATAATATTCCTTTTGCAGCACACCCACTCATATTCCTCGCCCATGCCGAGTGCTCACTCTCCCATTTATTTCAATTCTAGCACTGGGCCCTGCCCTGCCCCGGCTGTTTTGTTTTTTTGTTTTAATTATTTTATCCGTTATTAAATAAAAATTCGGGTTTAAATTTTATAAATTTATTTTTTTATTAAAAATTCACTATATTTTGGATTTAAGTTTAATCGGTTTAATATGATAATCAAATATTAAAATTTTTGGTAAAAGAAAAAATTAGATAAATTCTGAAAAATCATAAATATAATAACCTAAAGTAAAAAAAAATTATTGATGATTATTTTTCAATAATTAGGGTGTTTGATAATTGGATCTTTACTATTAGATTTATATTTTGGTGTTCATAAGTTTTTAAGGGAGTTCTCTTTTAGGGTTCTCGAGATGTTACATGTCATCTAGATATTAGTCTTAAACTCTCTATAAATGAATCAATATGTGAGTATCTTGTTATCATTTGTTGTCCCAAGTATATCTTTAATATAGATTGTCATGCATGGGAAATAAATATTTGTCATTCATGCCATATAACTGATCTTATATAACTGATCCTGATGATCCAGGCTCATGAAATCTTGAGCTTATAGGTGTATTAACTCTGAAGGTGGTCTTCTTTGGTCATAAGTATTGACTTATGAGGTATCGTCTTGCAAGGTATTAGTATAACAAAAATAAATTATAATCCAATTAAGATAGGTGAAATAATAGCAGAATAGTAATTAAGATAGGTGAAATGATAGTAAAATAGTAAAAAAAAGAGCAAAAAATGTAAATTTTTTTAAATATTCGGGCCGGGCCAAAAAGCCTTACTCGAGGCTAGACCCATTTTCACAAGCCTTTTTTTTGCCCAAACCTATTTTTCAGGCCTAATTTTTACCCAAACCTTCACATTTTTCGAGCTGGCCTTCGGCCTGGGCCAACGGCCCAGCCCATGATCAGGTCTACTTTTATAAGGGAAAAGCATATTTAACCCAAAAGTATTTTTCTCCCACAATGAAGAACACACCTTAAGTCTAAAATTACAATTAACACCTACAATTAAAGATTAAGTCAGTTTCATAAGTCAACCAAACATCAACTCAATTAGAGAATGGTTAACTCGTGACATAAATTCAATTATATAAAAAAAAATAAGAAGTCATTAGTTTTAAGGTTTTTGTAGCATTTGGTACTTGAGTTTGCTTCTAATCGTTAACTTGATACCTAAGTTTGACTTCAAGGTTCCATTTAAATTAAATGGCATCATGTAGTTCAATGAATGTATGGCATGTGTGTAGTTAATTGGGATAAAGAAAAAAACTCAAATACCAAATTGAATGTTGAAGTCAAACTTAAGCATCAAATTGGGACAAAAAAAAACCTCAAGTATCAAATTGAAACAAAACTCGTTACCAAAGTAAACATTCAACTAAACTCAAGGACTAAATTGAGACAGTAAAACAATTTAAGTATTGAATTAAACATTGAAGCCAACATAAGTACCAAATAGTATACTAATCCTTATTATTATTTTTATAAAGTAAATTAATTATCATAAGAGAAATTTTATTTTTTTTAATATAAAATTAGTAAAAATTATATAATGGAATTTGATTTATGACACTAAAGTTTTTGAATATTTCAATAAAAAATTTATTTAATTTATGATAAATTTTAATAAATATAATTTTCACGTAATATTAATTTAATTTAATCTCAAAATGTTAATTGATGTTTAAAGTCCAACATCTAACATGTTGACGCATGAGAAATGCCTAAATTCATGGACTTGGGCTATGTCAAGTCCTATTTCCACACATTATAAACAAATAATGACAAAAATAAAAGAAATTATTTGTAATGAAATACAACATGGATTCTTGGAACTTCTTATATAAGTGTGTTGGCATGATTATAATTATATTTATATGAAATTATGATATAATTATATTCTATCATTTAAATATGTTTAGCAAATTATAAACTTTTGTAATTACAAGCATCTTAATAGTTATGTAAATTATGTAGTTGTGAGTTCGAATTTCTTATAAATTATGTAATTGTGTAATTACAATTATTATTACAGTTTGTAGTGTCAAACATGGCATATGGAAACCAATCACGGGAATTACATTTCTTTATAATTACAAGACAATGTAATTAGTGTCCTGATAATTATATTTTCATCCAATTAGATTGTGTTGTCTAAATAGATTCTAAGAGATGTTTGGTTTATAGAATGTAAGATTATCATTGATAATATAATTACTCAAAATGTATATTACTTAACACATTATGTATTATTTTTGTGTTTGGTTGATCGAATATAAAATTATTTAAAAATATATTTTACTAACTTACCCTTATGGAATTTACTTATTTTTAGTGTTTAATATACAAAGGTTTAAGCTTGTAGTGTTTTACTTTACTGATAACTTAATATATTTCTATAGTAAATTAATTTCATATATATATAAATATATTATAAATAAATAAATTGAGATTGAGAAGAGTGTTAGTGTGAGTTTGGATGGGCAATGTATTTAGTTTATTTTTTTGTTAAATAATTAAATCAATTAATGACACACTACCACGTATCAAAAAAATTAAAATAAAAAAATTCAAAATTCAAAATTCAAAAAAATCTCCAAAAATATTAAAACGTAGAAGATTATAAAAACTAAAAAAAAATTATAATCAATTTTCAAAATCTAATGTCTAAAAATATTAAAATCCTTAAACCAAAGCAAAGCAACTGGAAAAACATAATAGGATTGCATAAAAGCACAGAATGTACGGAAAATGCAGCCCTTAAAACCGCAAGTAATTTCACTTTCATGTCGCACAGGGTAGAAGGAAAAGGCAACAATTCCATAAATGGACCACTTCTTTTATTTCTTAAATTACATAAATGCTCCCACAATTATAATCTTTTTTGTACTATACCATTACCCTATTCATAAAGCTTTTAATTTGAGCTATTTTTAAATATATTTTTTTTAAAAAAAAGTAAAGGGAAAAAGCTATACATAAAAAACAAAGAAAAAGGAAAAATAGACCCACGTATTAGTATACAACAATACAAGTGCTCTTCAAAACATTCTCAAAAGTACCTTTAATTCTTTCTAAAACATCTCATGCTTCCTTTTTTTCCCCATTTTTAAAGTGCAAATCTTTCTGCATGCCCAAAATATACTTATTAAATTTATATATATATATATTAAATTTATTGATTAATTTCTCGAATTGATTCAATCGAGAATTGAAGATCTATTTGATTTAAAATATTCACGAAACTAAATTAATTAGCCATAAATCAATTTGATATAACTACTCAATGTCTAATGTTCAAGTAGGGGATTTTGGATGGTCTGATTCTCTTTCACAAATGAGGACTTGACAAAATGATGATCTACACTGATAGCTTAGAAATGGGCCAAACTATTCAAAATGGGCAATTGAGAGTCTCAAATTCAACCTTGATAAGAAGGATTCTTTAATTTTTAGAGCTTATTGGACAATGGAGGGGAAGAAAACAAAGTTGTAGACTTTTTAGCCAAAAACATCTTCTGATAGGAAGGAAGGTGCTCAGGATTTTTACAAAGTCCTTGGGGAGCTCATAGCTATTTTAAAGTTTGTTACAGCAAGTGATGCTTTCGTTTTATAGTAATTTGATGTAATTGTTTGTTTATCTTTCACCAAAAAAATATGTATATATATTTTTTAATTTTTATTCATTGATTAAAAGGGTTTGATTAGTGATCAAATCGGTTCACTCAGTAATATAAAATTGGAAAAAATTAAATTAATAAGAAATCAATCGAATTAGGTAAAAATCGATAGAAAATTTATTTGGATAGGATTTAAATTAATTTAAATATTTAATTTTATTGTTATAATTCATACAATGGCTTCATCATTGCCTCACTCGGAATGAAAATTAAATATTATTAATGTTTATTAAGTAGTAAAGTTTTATGTCCGAATTTTGTGAATGAAATAAGTAGTACTAAAAGAGTTTTGTTCTATTTAATGATTCGATTAAGCTAAACTTCAAATTTAATCGAAGTCTAATACGATTATGAAATATCAAAGAATTTTTAAAAAAATTAAGCATTTTATTCTTTATATTTATGTATCTATCACTTTAAATTAAAAAAGAAAATATGGAAGAGATCCTCTTACTCAAGGTAAGGAAGCTTTTTTGATGAGAACAACTGATAAGATACTACATGATCATCAAACTTGCCTTACACCTTTCGACACATATCTCTTGCATCTTTAGTATTCAAAAAATACTTCAAGTCACATCATACTCACTCAGAAATATCACAACACGATAATAAACTCTTTAATCACATTTAAATACACGTGCAACAGGTCCACTATGACTCAACTGCCTGTCCTCCACAAAACACTTGTTCAAAAGACCTATATCAGTCTATATAAACTCTTTCCACTTACAAAATCATACCAAGACATTACTTTATTCCAACACTCAACCAAAATAAACTAAAGAACCTTTCATTTCTCTACTAGTTCATGTAAATATATTTAGACGACTCTCAACACTTCTATACGAATGGTCTCTAATCTTATACCGATAATATTACATAAATTTATATTTTTTTATATATATTTTTGAACAATCTCATTATAGGTTCTAATCATATCTGTTCATTTTGACACAATGCTTAGAACTATCCATAGTCTCTCCCCAACCTATAAATAGAAGGATAATGCACTTCAGCACACTCAAATTCATATCCTTTTGCATTGCCAACAATACCCATACCAATCTACCTAAAACTCGATAGGCTATATTTACATATTTTTTAAGAAATAGTAATTTGTATATTTATTTATTGATGGGATAAAATTAATCCCTAGTCCATGGTGAAAAAGAAAAGGAAAAAAGATACAAGTAATTAATGAATAAAAATGTAAAAAATAGTGAGAAAGTTCATCATATTGTTTTGAATTGATTAATGTAGAGTCTAGCTAGGTTGATTTAAAATACTCTTCCTTAACTTCCGGCTCATTTGAATAGCAATCATGGAAAATAGGAACATGCTAATTAGTGCCTATGAATTATGGGGTTTATTATTATTATTATATCTAAAATTGAATTAGTTGGATTAAAATTTTGATTTATTATTAGAAATAATATTACAAATTAAAATATTTTTGCACTAATGTTTATAATTAAATGTTTAACTTTAATTTAATTTTATTTAAATTAAAATTGAAGTTTTTGAAATAATATTAAAAATTAAAACATTCTTTGGATGAGTGTCGAAAGAAGCAGATTGTGCATATGCACACGACCACAAATCAAGAAAATCACAATATTTACATTTTGGTAGAATTTGAACCTATGCTCTATAACATATAGGGCATTTATGAGCAACTACACTTTCATTCTCCACCTCTTTAATTTTGGAATGAATGATACTTTAAAATTTTCTCTCAAAAGAGTTGAAAATCCCTTAGCAGTATTAAATTATTTTTTATATGTATTTTATGTCTATTTTACGTTACAGGTTTAGGGTTCGAGACTGTCCTTCTTAATAATGTCATTTTTAAAGTTTGTATCCTGTTCTTCTATTAAAAATATAATATAATTTGTTATTACACTCAACACTTTTAATACTAATTAAACGAGGATTCTATTAATTGTGCCCATAGACACTATTTAAGAATTATTTTTATTATATTTATAAAAATTAAAATATAAAACCATTAAGTATATGCTCTGTTCTATAAATATTACATTTAACTAATACTAGTAAGCATTAATAAATATTTTCATTAAAATAATATTGATAAGCATCATTAAATATCAATATGCGGTCGGGTGCGATGGTAAGCCACATTGTATTTTTAAGGAAAGTATGAATGTTCAAATATTAGAGAGAACGTTGTTAGGAGAAAGAATCACGAATCTTAAATATGAATCATAAAATAGACATAGATTGTAACACCCCTAACCCATACCCGTCGCCGGAGGGTTAAAGAGTATTACCATACAAGCACAAAATTTCAGTTAACTTTATTAGAATAACTCCCGTTGGCACACTTACAATATACAAAAGAGTCATCTTAAGATAATGGGTATATTGATTAATTCTTAAGTTCAATTCACATCAAAACATTGAAAACTTTAATCGAATATAAACCACACATTCACATTAATTAAGTGGAACACATATAGTAACTTAACAAGCCATTTTCGCATGGCTATACATTTATACATCATCAAAAAGATACTTATTTAACAACAAAAAGTCAAGCCTATACATGCCATTATCAAAGTTTAACTACTAGAGTACCGAATATGCTTAGATAGTGTGGACGACTTCGACTTTGAGATCCCCGAGACCGTAGCTAACGAACGAGATCTATAAAACAGAGGATTAAGGGCAACAAAGTAAGCATTTTTATGCTTAGTAAGTTTTAAGTAATGAAATCATTTAAAATTAAAGCATAGCATTCATAATGCTTATCATCTTTTCTTTGACCGAATATAACATGACTAAATATACTACTATTGTTCATGCAAGTCATTCTAAATTATTCCTTAAACACCATTTCATATCAACTAGATAACTTCTTTTTTTTTATTCAACCAACTTCATTGTTTGACCGAATACATCTAATTCAATTTCAAGGCTCAATAAATACATATACGCATATTCACATATTCATGTTACTTCACACTTCAACTAATATACTCACATGCTCAGAGCCAATCTTAACATATTTTCACTTGAAACAAAATTCATGTATCCTGAATAAATTATAGATTTCATACAACCATAAGCAATGACTAACAGAGCACTATCCAAATGAATAATCACAATTAAAACCAAATCAAATTTTACAACGTATATACGGTACATACCTAACCATCTTAGGGTTGTGAGCCCATTAATTTGAATTATTACAGCAAGATCACACATTTCCAACATAATTGCCTTCGGAATTTAGCCCGGATATAACACCAGCACGAATGCCTTCGGGATTTAGCCCGGATATAACACCAGCACGAATAACACCAGTACGAATGCCTTCGGGACTTAGCCCGAATATAACACCAGCACGAATGCCTTTGGGACTTAGCCCGGATATAAATCTCACACAAGGCCTGCGGGTCTTAGCCCGTTGAAAATCCTCAATTATCGTGTACACATATATATATATCATAGTACATTAGCATTTCATTTACATTACTAGAACACAGCACAACATGCTTATCAACCATTCCACTTTCGGCTCAATAGCCATATACAAGAACACGACTTCGTTTTGCTATCTAACATGTTTTCTACAACCATTCGGCTACAAGTCATATGCACAAATTATTTATCTCACTACTTAATTCAAGTAGAACCATTAGGTTACAAATTATATATTATGCTTATATATAATGATTTTATCAAATCATAAACTAAGTTCCATTAGTCAAAGACTTACCTTGGATGTTTTGAACAGTTGCAGATAGGCTACTCGATTGCTTTCTCCTTTCCCTTCTCTGATTTAGTTCTTCTTTGCTCTTGAGCTTTAAATTTGAACAAATGAATTTGTTTAATTACTTACTCAACTTTAATTCTTTAATAGTCACATTTGAAAAGTCATATAATTTCAATGCAATTTATGTTTAATAAAATGTGCCATGACTATATATCATGCTTATTATATACACGAATTTATTTATATAATATATTTATGTATAACCGAATGTCTCTATGTCACAAGGTACTTACATAAGGCATATATATATACTTATGTGTGACTAACACAATTTAATCAATTACTCATTTTATGCACAATCACGTAAATACACATATATATAATCATAACATGCCTTAATATCTCATATTCCACATTCGGCCCTAACCACTCAAACTTAGCTTTATTATACAATTTCCATTCCATGATCAAATGTAGCAAATTGCACATAGGTTTTACCCATGCTAAACAATGACTGAATATATATTTCGAAGAAATAACTTACTTAATACATAACTCACATGACCAAAGTACATATAACCCTAATGACCGAATGTATATCACCACAATTCCTATGACTTAACCAATTACCCTTTTAGCCGAATATCCATTAAACATCTAGTCCACATACACAAACACAATCTCTTAAGGCTTATTATATTTTCAAGTACACATCAAATCTATATAGCCGAATATATATATATTTAGCTCATCGAATCGATACTTAATCCTATTTTCCCCTAACACAAATGTATTCGGCAATGACCACAACCATTTAACCAACCTTAAAAACAAACCACAACATTTTAAATTCATCTTATTACCCCCAATGACCGAATGCACATATATATATATATATAAAAACTCAAATAACACAATTTTCTTTCCAAAGTGCATATGTATATATATACATACGGCAACTACAATTCATACCTCCAAACAATGAATTCAACTTATTCATTTAAGTTACTTTAACATATAAATAACATCTTCTAAAAACTCCTCAAATTAACACAAATTTATCAACTTGCCGAATGGTTAGATGTTCAAGGATTCATGCATTTAAACCATGGGTTAACTAAACTATGCACTTATCAATTTAATCTCATAATCAATTAAAATAAAAATCACAATACATACCTTTAATTTGGGATAGCCATGGCCGAATGCCTTGGTTTCTTCTTCAAATTTTTTTTCATTTTTCTTTCTCAATTTCGACAATGAAGAAAGAAAGATGAGCATCCCTTAATTTTATTATCTTTACCTTATTTTACTAATTATTTATTATTTCTACATAATGCTATTTCTTATTATAATACTTAAATAAACATATATTTACCATCAACCATCAACCATCATTATGGCCGGCCACCATAAAAATAGATATTTGACATGCAAGTCCAAACTTTTTATGACATGCATTAATAGACCACTTTTAATTTTACCTATCATCTTTCACAATTATTTCACATAAGTCCTATTTAATAATTTCACATACAAATGACAAAATTAAAGCATGAAACTTTCACACATGCATGTACACATACAATAAGCATAGAATATAACAATTAATTATTTTTTTATGACTCGGTTTTATGGTTCCGAAATCACTTTTCGACTAGGGTCAAATTAGGGCTGTCACATAGATTATTAAATTGGATTATAATAATGCATTGATTACTCCAATATTCTTGGATCAATCTACAAAATTACATAGATAATTAGATTGTGTTCATTAGATTACATGCCTATGTCTGCCAATTAATTATAATTAAATTTAGGATAAACTACATAGATAATCTTTCAATTACAAAAAAAAAATCATTTTAGGCACTCAAGATGAAAAAAGTTGTAATTTAAGCATTCACGTTATATAATTTAGTCGTTTTGGTCACTGTTAAATGCAGTTAAAAATATTGGTATAATAACAAATTTAACCCTTAACTTTTTCATATTATATTAATTTAGTTATAATCTTAAAAATTAACCCTCAAAATTTACAAATTTCTCAATTTGATCCTAATTTTAAAAAAATTTAAGAATACATAAAAATTAAATTAAATAAAAATCTCCAGCCTCTCCCCTTCTCCCATCGGACCCCCCACCACCACCATCGTTCCTCTCCCTCTCTATTGCTACAAATTAAGTATTAGAATTTGCAAATAAATCCAGAAGGGCAGGTTACAAGAGAGATCCAAATACAAGCAAATGAAATTGCAGCTATAGAAGGAGAAAAACCAATACAAGTCATGCATCTATGTTAGTATAGCAGTCATAAAGACTGTATTTTTCATAATTTCTAAGTGGTTACTACTGTGCATAACAGCGTAGATATCATACCTAATGACAAAGACATCGCGAAACTCTTCTTCCATGCTTCCAACCATATATTTGTGGAAAGGAAGTATAGTTAGAGCCTTAGAGGTAAGCTGAAGAGATGATATACATTTAGTTCCACCTGTTGCTGCAAATTAAGGATTAGCAGTAGAGAGGGAGAGGGAAGGGGGTGAAAGGGGTTTTTATTTTATTAAATATTATAATAAAATTTAAATCTCTTATTATGTATTTTTATGTATTTTTTTAGAATGAGGATAAATTGAGAATATTTGTAAATTTTGAAGGTTAATTTTTTTAAATTATGACTAAATTGATATATTATGTAAAAATTGAGAATTAAATTTATTATTATATTAATTTTTTTAACTGTCAAAATAAATGAATTACGGAACAGAGATACTTAGGTTGCGAACATTTTACTTTGGGTGACTGAAAAGAAATTTTTTCATAGTTATTAAGAAAAACATAAATTTAAATGTATAGTGTATATTTTAGCAATGGCATTTTGGTAATTTAAAACTTTCGTCAAACACCTGTTGGGTCGTGTTACGTAAACATAGCAGCTCTATATTCTATCTCTGTCAAACCGAGGAATGTTTTTCTTTTTTCTAAAGATTATGCATTTAAAATTTATAAAAAAGATGAAAAAAAAACAGTAACATAACAATGGTAGAGAGAGGAAAAGAAATTGAATCTCCGTTCTCCACTGTTTTTTCCTTCTTTTTCTTCTTTTATAAAAGAAGTATCAAAATTTTTGCAAGGCAAAACCATCCAAAATTGATCCAAGAACAGTGAGATACTATACTACAAGTCCCCATTACCTCACAGCCTGTAAGCAAAAAAAAAAAAAAACACCTTGAAAATCCGTGAGAAAGCCGACAATTTCAAGATAATTCCAAGCATCCCATGTGGGATTCTTCCTTTTCTTCCTCTCATCAACTCTCTCTTTGTTATTGTGTCACCACTTAGTAGTTCTTCTTCGTTTTCTTTTTTCTGTAATTTTTTCCCCTCATTTTCTCTTCCTTTTTTTAGTGTAAGAGTCACTTTAACCTGAGCCAAAACCCAGTTCGAATATGTGGGAATCAGAGACCAAATCTGTCAGAGGTAGAGAGTATGGCAATGGTGTTCTTAGTTCCAACAAACATGGTGTCAAAACTGATGGGTTTGAACTTAGAGGCCAGTCCTGGTATATTTATGTTCATGGACCTTACTTAACTTTCTGGGTTTTTCTTTTTGTTTCTAGGTTTACATTTATTTTGTTTGCAGGTATGTTGCTACTGATATTCCAAGTGACCTTTTAGTTCAAGTTGGAGATGTCAATTTTCACTTGCACAAGGTAGCTGTTTATCTAGAACTTCAAAAAAAAATTTAAAGCTCTAAAACCATAAATTTCTTCTCACTTATTTTTATTTTCTCGGGAAAGTATCCTATGCTTTCTTGAAGTGGAAAAGTGAATAGGCTTATATATGAATCCAACAACCCAGATTTAAACAAAATTGCTTTGGAAGATCTCCCTGGTGGACCAGAAGCATTTGAGTTAGCAGCTAAATTCTGCTATGGGATTGCAGTGGATTTAACAGCAGGGAACATATCTGGTTTACGATGTGCTGCAGAGTACCTTGAAATGACAGAGGATTTGGACGAAGGTAACCTTATATTCAAAACCGAAGCGTTTTTAAGCTATGTGGTGTTATCTTCATGGAGGGATTCGATACTGGTGTTGAAAAGCTGTGAGAAACTGTCGCCATGGGCGGAGAACCTTCAAATTGTGCGGCGCTGCAGTGAGTCTATAGCTTGGAAGGCTTGTGCTAATCCGAAAGGGATTAAGTGGGCGTATACTCGGAAACCGAGTAAGGCTTCGAGTCCGAAATGGAATGATTTGAAGGATTCTAGCCCCAGTAGGAGTCAACCTGTGCCTCCAGATTGGTGGTTCGAGGACGTTTCGATCCTTAGGACCGATCATTTCGTGAGGGTTATTACGGCGATCAAGGTGAAGGGTATGCGGTTTGAGTTGATTGGGGCGTCGATCATGCATTACGCGGCGAAATGGCTTCCAGGGTTGATAAAAGATGGTCAGGGGCAGGGGCCAGCGGATGATATGAGTATTAGTACCAATAGTAATAGTAGTGGCGGTACTGGTAGTAGTAGTTGGAAAGGCGGACTACATATGATTGTAGCCGGGACGAAGGAAGATACTCCATCGATTCAGGCTAAAGATCAACGGATGATCATTGAGAGCCTGGTTAGCATAATCCCGCCGCAGAAAGACAGCGTTTCCTGCAGTTTCTTACTTCGGCTTTTGCGGATGGCTAACATGTTGAAAGTGGCACCAGCTTTGGTAACCGAATTGGAGAAACGAGTCGGGATGCAGTTTGAACAAGCTACTCTGGCGGATCTTCTCATTCCTTCTTACAATAAAAGTGAAACCATGTACGATGTGGACCTTGTTCAGAGACTATTGGAACATTTCCTTGTTCAAGAACAGACGGAAAGTTCGAGCCCGAGTAGACCGCCTTTTTCGGACAAACACATGTATGAAGGAACACAAAGGAGCAACAATCCGAATGCCAAGATGAGAGTTGCCAGGCTTGTTGATAGTTATCTTACGGAAGTTTCGAGCGATCGAAACCTGTCATTGACAAAGTTTCAGGTACTGGCTGAAGCTTTGCCAGAATCTGCAAGGACCTGCGATGACGGACTTTATCGAGCTATCGATTCCTATCTTAAGGTAATATCTTTATCCACATATTGCAAATGGTGGTATCATTGAGATCAATGGGGTAACAAAATTCAATTGCAGGCACATCCGACACTGTCCGAACATGAAAGGAAGCGACTCTGCCGTGTCATGGACTGCCAAAAGCTCTCGATTGATGCCTGCATGCATGCTGCACAAAATGAACGGCTCCCCCTGCGTATTGTGGTACAAGTTCTCTTCTCGGAGCAAGTGAAAATAAGCAATGCATTGGCCAACAGCACACTCAAAGACCCTGTGGAAACTCAATACCAACCATTGATACCGAATCACAAGACATTACTCGAAGCAACGCCGCTATCGTTCCAAGAAGGATGGGCAGCCGCTAAGAAGGACATCAACACACTCAAGTTCGAGCTCGAGAGCGTCAAGGCCAAGTACCTCGAGCTCCAAAACGACATGGAGAACTTACAACGACAATTTGAAAAGATGTCGAAGCAAAAACAAACATCGGCATGGACAAACGGATGGAAGAAACTGAGCAAACTCACCAAGATGACAGCCGTGGAAAACCACGACATCGGACCTCAAATTTCGACCATGGCAGAACAGACTCGAAAGACACCGAGAAGATGGAGAAATTCGATTTCGTAAAAGAGGTGCCTTAAAACTCTACATTTCCCATCATGTGTTAGCCTTCCCTCTTTTTTTTTTTTTTGTCTTGAAATTTTTGAGGAAATTGCAGTGTTGATGTTTTACAGTGATTACCATGATAAAAAAGAAAAAGAAAAACCCACCACCATGAAAATAACTTCAAATTGTCATTTAAAATTTGTTTGTGTTTCTATGTGATTTTGTTTGATGTGTTCATTCTTCTGTAATTCCAATTTAGTCCCAATGCCTGCCAAATCAAATATGCTAATGGAACAGGGCACATAGATATTGTCAAATCTATCACCACTCTTGATGTTTATTGCATAATATGTTGCTGCTTTTAAGATAAATATTAAATATCAAATATGTTTAAGAACTAAGTTTAATTGAAATTTTTTATTGAATTATTAAATAAACCATGTCATAGAGATTAAATAGGATGTACTAAATTTCTTTAACAAAAATATGATATGAAACTTCATTTCATTTTATAAAAGACAAAGTCCGAGAAAGCCTAACAAAGCCACAAACCTAGATGCATTAAGTAAAGAAAGCAATAGAGGACCCAACACTAGATATCTTGAAAGATTAATAAACCTAAATTTTATGGCGAGAAAAAGAGCGTCCATTGCTTGAATCAAACCTTTTGCCTAAATAGAAACAAAGAAGAGCACCCAACACAATTTCTATGCCTTCTCAACCAACACACGTTTTGCCATCAATTATGATATGGTGTGTCTCTATACAATTCATTGCTTCCATGATAGTGGAAATATCTCCAACTTAAATCATCATATGCAATGGAATCCCTGACAAAATTAAGTTCTTGTAGAAACTCAATAGACGAAAAGTCACTAGGGCTTAGAGAATGCGAACCATCATTGGACTCGAGCACTAAAGCACGACTCGACCCTTAGGCCCCCTGGAATTTCTTATTTCGATGGCTTGTCCTCATCCTACTGGAAAAATTGTCTGGAGTTTGACATTGAGACACAGTCAGGGACAGTGTAGGGGATGGTGGCTGACTATTCAACGGCCAAAAAGTCGACCACCATGACTGCAACTAAAACCTTAAACAGTCACTCGGGATCTCCAACCAGAGATCCGCGCTGTCTGGCAAAAAAGGGGAGGCAAAGAGTCATTTGTGTGCTTAAAACGAGAGAGATCAAACAACTACTGATGGAAGATAGCGCGACAGATTTAAAGAAAAAACCTCCATTCAGAACAAATGGATTGTAGATTTTGCATCCCTAATCAAACATAAAAAATCATAAAAGAAGTCAATCATACAAACAACCATAAAGCAAAACATATAATTATTTGGATGCAGAGATAAGGATATGAACTACCAATAATTTAATTATATGGTGCAGGGATAAGGTTATGGTACAAATTAATATCATTCATGTGAGTAGTTAAAACCCAACAAAAACAAATAAGTCCCACCAACAAAATGAAATTGAAAAGAACTTGCTTGAATTTATATGAAATTCTGTCTCTCTTTTTTCAAAATTCAATAACAAAATTCATTTCAATTTTTTGAAAATTCTTATTAACTTTTCTAATTTCTTCTCAAAGTTTTAATTAAACCCTCCATATTTTAAAAAAAATTCATTAAATCTCTATTTTCTTTTTAGAATTTATTATTTAAACCCTAATTTTTTAATAAAATTTCACTAACTCCTAATTTTAAAAAATATATTAAATTCTTTACTTTTTTTTTAAGATTTTAATTAAGCCCCAAATTTTAAACGTTGATTTCATCACCGTTGAATTACTAATTAATGATATGTTTTGTACGTGGCATTTTAGCTAAGGGATATGAATTGTGTAGCTTATATAGTAGCACTTGAAGCGGTAAAAGTACAATGAAGATATTTATATTAGGAGTCAGATTATATTTTCTTTTTTTACTCAAAAAATAAATAAATTAGTCCTTATACATTAGGTTAAAAAGTAAATTAGACTTTTCTATTAAAAATCTCATCAATTTGTACTGTTAAAAAATGGTGTGACTGACGAAATAACCATATATTGACATGTGGCATATCACGTGTACCTCATGCGGACGTACAAAGACCGATTTTTAACAATAGAAATTGATAGAATTACTATCAGACGGACCAATTTGCTCTTTTATCTAATGTATAGAAACTAATTTACCCATTTTTAAATAAAACGAACAAAATACGATCTAACTTTTAATACCAGAGCTTCCATATTTCTTCTATCCACTTAAACCTGCTTAACAAATCATTCCATGTATAGAATCCTGAGAACTAATATTTTATGCCATAGTTGAATCAAAGGCCACAAAATTCAAAACGTATCCTCAAATCCCTCAAATTAAACAATAATCTCATCAATAGTTTCACACTAATCACCAAAAACAGGAAAAGACAGCTCTCCAACAATGGAATCACAAAATATAAATCTTTCTTTCACATACATACATCATATATGCAAGCATGAAATAGATATGGCAACAATAAGCAAGAGTGCGTGTGTGATTTGAGAGATAACAAAGAAAGCTACAATTTTGTCCACATATTCTGACATTATAGTATCATCCTTATTTTGTAGTTTTGGATGCTACTCAACAAGGTGTAATTTTTGGGATTAGGACAATTATTTTATGTTTTTTTTTTGTAAGTGTAAGAAATTTTAATGCTATAACTTAAACTTAAAAAACATTTTTGAAAAAAATTGAAACTCATCGTTACTTTTTTTTTAAAAGCAACCTAAATACAAACTAATTACAAAGTGAGCTTTTGAGCAAGGCTAACACACTAGCCTTATTAATAGAGGAGACTGCTAATTCCTCTTTTTGGATTTCTTCAAAAACTGTTAGGTTTTGACTTGTGTAAAAAGTTAATTTAGCTGTGCTGTAATTTTATTTAACTTATTGGGAATGTGTTCCATGACCCGATGCCTAACTTTTGCTAAAATTTAATGAATTCTTCTAATAAGGGTAGAGTTTGAATCAGTCGATGAAAATTCCTAAATAACCTCAATCATTTTCAGACTATCTACTTGAATCAAGACACCCTCAAAATGTTTATTTTGAATAAGAGACAATCCATTTAGAATGCCCCACAATTCAGCATCAAAGACAGAACATTCACCCAAAAATCTATTATATCCCAAAATCCAATCCCCATTACCATACCTCAGTGCTCCTTCAGTAGCAGCTGTACTGGACACAGCTTGAACCGCACCATCAATGCATAAATTGATCCAATTCTCCGGCATATGAAAGATTGGCTTCGGCGTCTGCTGTCTAGATAAATCCTACTTATGAAAAGAGGCATATTGTTTTGCCCATGTATAAAAATTCTTCACAATGTCACCTGCATTCCAAGAGACCCATTGGAAGATAAAAAGGTTCCGATTTTTCTATATTCTCCAAGCTAACAAACCAAATAGGCTTGGCCGAACAACATCGCCCGTAGCTAGATTAGGACTAAGTAAATTAAACCTAACCCAATCATGAAGATTACCTGCAAAGAAACGGCCACATAACACATTTGGCACAACGTGCATCTAAGTTTCCTCAGTTGTAGAGCAATTTTCGATGGCATGTAAAGTATATTCAAAAGAACTCATCGTTACTAATTAATTGTGTTATTCTTCTAATTCTCAGCCCTTTAATAAGAATTGGAATAAACACTTAATTTAATGGAATTTATTAATTAAAATGATTCATGTGTTATTAAAATAAGATCTATTAATTCAATTAATAAATGGTTTTTAGATACACTCTTAATTAAAATAAACTTTTAACTGATTTAAATTAAAAATAAAATTTTAAAATAATAATAATAAAATATGAAGATTATATAAATTTTCTTCTAAACAACCATCACCTTACCTTTTGTTTTTTCTTTTAATTAACAAGCCTACCATTAACTGCAATTATGATAATATAATGTGACCATAAACATATTTTAATAAGCATTTAAAACATTACATTCTTAAAAAGAGAATAAGATTTGAATTTTATGGATAAAATTGTTGAAAGTAATAATTACGAATCTCAAACATGAACCATAAAACAAAAATGAAAAATGAAAAATGAAAAATACAAATATATATATATTTGTGTTGAATGAGATGTGTGATGATCTTGAAATGGGCACCAATGCATACATGGTTCATATGGATGGCTTCCAAAGTGGACAGATATATGTATATTCTGGAGAGGTGGGAGACAAAAAATATCTAACCCTACAGTTTTAGGCAATGAGAAAAAAGGGGATGCATGAACCCATAAAATGCCTCAAAAGTCCACTCTGAATATCTCTCAATTTACCTCTTTTGTCTTTTCATTCTTTTTTTTTATTGGACGATTAAGTTTTCATCCAACACTATGAATCACAAGTTAATATTTTTATCACATTATAACTAGTAATATGGGTTTAAATGGAATGAGATGTAAATTTGTTGAGCCAGAAATACCGTACCTTCAAATCATATATGTGCTTCTTCTTTTTTACCGTTTTCTTGGTGATCAAATTTAACTTTACAGAAAAGCACCAAATTGACAAAGATGTGTGAATGTTAAGGCTAATTGTGATATTTACCTTCTCTTTTCTACTTTAATATATGCATTATATTCACATTTAAAATTTTAACACATTTATACCTCATTTTGCTACTAGTGTAATAATATGAAAAAAAAATTATTTATTATATATCTAATAATTAGACATAAAATAAAGAATAATTAACACAAATTTAAACTTCAAATTAAAAATATGAATATAATAACTCTTGTAGCCATCATTGAAATATAAAGTTGATTATTGGAAAAACTAAAGGAAATCACAACCAATATTATTACATTAAAACTGAAAACGAGAGTACAACAAACAAACAAGCCATAGTTTGGAGCTTTAAACTCAACAGAGTCATGCTCCAATTATGAATACAAACAAAGACCCTGCATGAGCCATAAAGAAGGAAACACACATATAACTTGTACATGAACCAGAAAAAGAAAAAGACCGAACTTTTTTTACTACAGGATTTGATGGAAGGTGGAACATTGAAAAGAAGAAAAGAAAAGAAGAAACTAAATAATCTCTCTTCAGTTCACTGCATGCATGTACATGTACATCCCCACCCTAGAAACTTTTGTCTTCATGCTTGTAACAAAGATTAAAATATCAAACATGACGTGTTTTCAAAGGTAATAATAAAAGAGGAACAGGGTGGGAAATGGGACCCAGTTTCACCTAACGCGCATGCACTGAATCCTTGGGGGCTCAGGAGGGGCCTTGTTTTTACAGCACATACCACTACTACCAGCCTCCCCATGCGTTCAAAGCATTGGTGACTTAACACATCCCATGGCAAAAAAGCTATCCATGATCATCATTTCAGGTCAACCAACAAAACCCTCATCTTTTTTTAAGCAAAAAGAGCTAATAGCATACCTTGCATTGCTGCCTTTGTTGGCCCCCCATTATATAAGGCTCCCTTGAGAAAGTAAAAGATGACAAACAAACCGTCCCCACAGAGCAAAAGCCGGTGTAGTGATTTCAAATTCATCAATCATTCTTGGTTAAGACTATGGTTCTTTTATTCTTTTTTCTTTTTTTTTTTAATTTCATCCTTCTTTTCCCACCACTTAGCCAACAAGTTACTAGAAAGGAAGGAGTGTAACCTAGAAGTGGTTCACTCCTAAAGTCTCGGCTTCGAGCTTTAAAGACTTCAAGTAATCTACAGA
The DNA here is from genome assembly GCF_007990345.1 of Gossypium hirsutum. Taxonomy (NCBI): domain Eukaryota; kingdom Viridiplantae; phylum Streptophyta; class Magnoliopsida; order Malvales; family Malvaceae; genus Gossypium; species Gossypium hirsutum. The sequence continues at coordinate 109,423,045 of NC_053426.1, forward strand.
TTCATCAAGGACCAGTAATGGGTCCTTTCCTTTTGTACCAGGTATTATGCTCTCAAGGATTTTTAGTGTCAAGCGAATCTTATCCTTCATTGACTGTTCAGTATGTAAAATCTCCCCTCGGTAGCTTGATTCTGCATCGCTATCATACTCGTGAGAGCCTTCCAATTTCACTGAACAAGCGGCATCCACCATTATCGATTGCTTATGCCCACCATTCAGTAGTTTTTGCCTTTTGTTTGGACCATCAGAACTAGCAACTTGCTCAATTACATCATTATCATGGTCTTGATTCTGAAAGCTTCGCTTAATTCCAATTGGAGAGTGAGCTGTGCTCATTACTTCATCATCGTCACAATCATCATCACCAACACCAAAATCATCCTCCTCTTCATCAGAGTAAAGCAAAGCATTAAGTTCTTCAGTGTCTTCACGCATCTCACTCCCTTCAACCCCCAAACGGTTCTCATCATATTCCTCCTGTAAAGCTGGTGGTGTCGGAATAAGAGTATTTGTCTTAACTGCTTGCAACCCTTCATGGATATCAAGAGATGAAGCTAGCTCTGTAATGGCAGTTGCCGCATGCTGATGCGGTGATCGGAAAGAGCCACAAATTAACCTTGTCTGACTCCCTGAATGATCAAAAATTATCAGCCCTTTCTGAAAGGAGCCAGAGACAAAATTAGCTGCAGCCCTGCCAGTGTGCCCATTAGCAATCATGAATTGCTGCTCATTGAGAAATGAACCTCGAGAGGGCAACGAAGTAGGGAAACTGGGGTATAACTGCTGAAGCAACCCATGAGGTTGATACTTTTGTTCGGCTTTTAAGACAGAAATATCTGCAGACCCTGGCATTGCAATATTTGCAGGAAGCACATGAGTGCCGTAATTCATACCAGGAACCAAAGACCCCAATTTTGACACACTCACGGAAAGTATGTGACTGCTAGGATTTATACATGCAGGCAAGCATTCTGGCTGCCTGGGCTCTAACGATGCACTCATGCAACTTAACTCGGGCAGTCGCCAAGAAGAATGCTGTGGGAAAACCCAAGAATTATTGGTCTTAACCATCCAACTAGAACAAACTCCTGCAGAATACAAATAATAATTTTGTCACGGGAACCGAACCAATAAATTAGTACCAATGCAAAACAAAATGAGGCAAGTGGTAACAACATACCAGGAGATGGACAATGCTCAATACTGTAGTTTCAATTTTTAAACACTTCTTTAAGGAACAAATGTTGAAAAGAAAAACTTTATAAATTCCAGCTTGATAATATACCAAAGATACGGATTCAATCTACGTGACAGGTTTAAGCAAATGACGAAAGTACTCAGCCTGGAAGACATAAAATTGACATAATATCAGTTTAAACATCCATTTATAATATCTATCGATACAAAGAATTAATTGAAGCAACTGTTGAGGAAAAAAGGAATTGAATGAAACTAAAATTTCAACTAACCTGGCAATCCTCCATTGGTTGAAAGCATGCAATTACTCTAACTACAATTGTTGGTTTTCCGGCAATCCCGTTTTCATGTTTCAATGCTCTAAATCTTGTTTGACTAGCTGCTTGGCACACCATAACTACGTATTTCTCCTTGGATTAATTACTCCTATCGATAATGGATGAGAACAAAGCTAAACAATTTGACCAAGATATAAGACAAATAAAATATCTACCTAGTGCTAAAGAAATGGTTTGATTGGAAGAAGTGGCAGAAGGAGCTCGAATTACGACTAGTGTTTAACTTACAATCTTTTCTAACTAATCCTATATTGATCACGAAAAAAGGAAAAAAAGTGGGTAGATCCCATTGATGGTCAAACAAGGTAGCTAATAGAAAATTAAGGTAAACTGAAAAGGCATAAATTTTACAAAATAACTCGGCAGTACAAATTCAATCGCACAACGATGCGGAACACATCAACCAAGACACTCCACCAAGGCATGCCGTTTCCCTTCTATGTTTTACCAAATTGTCCCCAGCTTTTATGTTCTTTGTTGGTACACAAACCAGATATTTCTGCAAAAAGGAAAGGTCTAATTAGAAGAGAGGCACTACTACGAAAAATCGAAAACATAAGGTACGAATATGGAAGTCAAAACAGCATAAACCACTTATTATTATGAATACGAACATAACATTAAACAATTCTTATGAATATGGATGATGCATTTTTCCTTCATAGAGCCTATGTTAACTCTTCATCTTCTCTAAAGTACCTATGTTCGACACCATATTCAAACATTATATGGGGATACACTCATCCAAGCACTTACATTGAGCCCCATGAGATATCTTAGAATATAAAAGTTCATCACATACAAATTCCAATTTCATTTCAGTCTCATCATTTCTCATAATAACACTAAATAAATAAACTGATATATAAACCAAGCAAAATTTAATTCTAGAATTAAATGTAACTACTGATGCAAACAAATTTCATTATATAAAAAGGAACACGTGACTAAAAAATCGTGGAAACTGAAATATTTTAAGAAACCCAAAAAAGAAAGAACAAGTATAATAAACCCTAGAGAGATGACTACCGAAGAAAGTGATAAAAGTCACAAAACACCAAATTCAACTCAATATATATATTTTCTCTTAATTCTTAAAAAATGGAATATATATATAAGATAAAATAAAATCTATGATGAAATCAAACCCCCCCCCAAAAAAAAAAGAAATTGATTATATAAAACCCAAAGAAGCCTTCTTTTTTTTCCTCCAAAATTTTAACAATTTATCAGAAATCAACATCCAAGAACCAGATCCTCAAAAACCCAGAAATAATATGGGAAATCAAAGCCTCCCCCCCCCCTTTTTAGTCAACAAACAGAAACAAAACAAGCCCATCAAGCAAACAACATACAAGAACCTGTAAAAAGGATGAAACTTTGAATATAAAAACTTACAGAAAAAAAAAAGCTTGATATTATGGGATCCCAAAGGTACCAAAGAGATAAGCTGAAGACAGAATCTTAAGAAAACTAGAAAAAAAAAAAGAAGAGAACAGTTAAAACTCAAAAGAGGAAACAAATGTGTGTAAAAGAGGTGAGTGTGCCAAGGGACAGTGAGAATATATAGAGAATTTGGTAATTTGGCTTCCCAATTTACCCACCATTTCTTCCGCCAATTATTGCTATGCTATACCTTTTTTTTCACTGTTTCATGTACAGTAATTTACCCATTTCAGTGGTTAAATTAAATCTTTAATTACCGCTGGTTTATTTTTCCTTTACATTTTTATTGACTGAATTTCAATAAACGGGCCTCTATTTGATCCAGGCCCATTAAACTAAACCATGTCTCTCTTTTTCAAGAAAAAATCATTTTTTTGGGAAACATTTTATAATCTATTAATATATTAACGTAAATCTAATAAAAAATTTAATAGATTTTATATAATAATTTTAAAAATATAATTTTTAGTAAATTCAATTCTTCGGGTAACCATAATTTTTTTAAACATTAATCTTAATAGGTTCTTACCATATTTACTCGTTTTGCTATAATGTTTAGAACTAGCGATAGTCCCTTCCCAAACAATTAAATAAAAGAATAATGCGCTTCACTATACTTAAACCCACATCCTCCTATACTGGTAAAAATATTAATATTAATTAAAATAAGACTCAATCAACACCATATTTTTAAACTTATATTCCATACAAGCTATTAAAATATTTCAATTCGAGTCGATTTTCAATTTTTTTAACTCTACCCTTAACTACATTTAGTTTTTTTTTTGTTTTAAAATCGCATATAGGTAAGAGGTCTTTGGTTCAGGGTGTAGCCAAAGCGCAGAGGCCTGGTTGAATGGTAGAATGGTTTAATTGGTATTTTAGTACTTTCCAATATAAATAGTTCAATTTCATTCTCTTTAGATTGTTTTAAATATAAAATATGTAAATTTTGGCTGATTTCGTTAAATTAAAATCATTTTAATAAAAAAAATTTAAACTTAGTGTCCTCCCAAATTTTTTAGTTTTATCTCAACCCCCTTCCCATAACATAATTTTTAACTTCACCTTTAACTTGATTTACACTTGAAGAGCACACTTTAAAATAATGAATATTAATGGACATCCGAAGAAAACAAACACAATACAATCCCAAAAAGATACCCTATTTATTAGGGGCGAAATTACATTTTGACTTTCAAAAACGATAAATTTTTAATTTAATCATTTGAAAATTATAAAGATATAAGTTAATAAAAGAATGAAATTACATTTTAACTCTCGTAAAAATACATAACTCAGTTCCAGCCCCAATCCTACCTATTACGGATCGAAAAGTGGTGAAATTATCAAATCTTTGAGGTGCTGAAAAAGCATGCAACATGTAGTGAATGTTAAGAAGATGAAGCAGAGAGACAAAAACATGTGGAATACACTCATTAACAATCTAATCCACTCATTAGCAATCTAAGCAGGTGATTACCCAATTCAAATGCAACCAAAAAAGAAAATTTCCCCTTTCATTTTTAATAAGTTCTAACAAGTAATGAGTGAATGAGCCATGATCCCACAACAATAATGGTAAAGTGTGAGTTAGGTGGGACATTTTAGAATTATCCAGCCACCACTCAATCCAGTATTTCAATTACATCCCTCCACCTCCATCAATCATTTTTCTATTTTAATTATAATCCTCGTGTATTAAACCTCATGCCCCCCAATTTATTTAAATCATAAATTTTGGGTATTTTAAGAAAATTTTAAGGTAGATTAAACCATTTTTGAATAATTTTTTTAATAAAAGCAAATAATTTTTTTATTGATTTGTTAAATTGACAATGATATTTTATTTTTATTATTAAATTTTGAATATAAAAAAATATTTTATTGAAACTAAAATTGTATTTTATTTTGCAATGTCAAATTACTAGACTTATCTGCCCGGCCCAAATTTGAATTTTTTGTTGTTGTTGTTTTTAGTGTTTTGCTACTTTTTTTGTTGTTGTTGTTTTTTCACTATTTTGTTACCATTTCAATATTATGTTTTACTACTTTGTTGTTATTGATTGGATATCGTATAACTCTTATTTTATTTTTAATTTTATTATTATTTTAGTGACATTTGCTTGTTAAGTTACACATATCTTAATGTTATTTAAATATATAATATTTTTTTATATTTTTTGATTTATTATATATTTTTTTTAAAATTATATGAAAATAATATTAAAAATATTTTATTGAAACTAAAATTGCATTTTATTGTGCAATGTCAAATTACATATTTATGTATTCCTTACCTCAACTTTAATATTGACCAAAGCTTGATTGATCATTTTTATTTATATTTCAATAATATAAAATTGAGATTATAAAGTAGATGCATTGATATTGTACATTTAAGTTTTTTTTTCATTCAATTATTAACTCAAAATTAAAAATGTTAATGGTTGGTTGATCTGAAAAATGGGAGGATTTAGATAAAAATATAAGTTTTAAAAATGAGTTTGGGCAAAAAAATAAAATCTGTTTAAGAAATAGGTGGACCTTAGGTAGGGTTTTTTTGTCTAGGCCCAGACTAGCCCGAATTTACAATAAAAAAAAACCTCTGTTGTTTTCTCATTTTTTGCTACAGTTTTGTTGCTATTTCACTATTATGTTGTTACTATTTTGTTGTTAATGTATGGATATTGTATAACACTTGTTTTATTGTTAATTTTGCTTCTATTTTAGAGACATTTGCTTGTTAAGTTGTAGTTATCTTAGTATTATTTAAATTTAAAAAAAAATTAAATTTATTTTGAATTTATTGGGAAACATTTATTTTAATATTTTTAGTATATTTGGTGTATTATATTTTTAATTTTTTATATAAAAAGTAATTTTTTTAAAAAAATTAATACAACCGAGCCGAGTTGAGCCCAAATTTTGGCATTTTTATCTGGGTCAAATTTGGACAAAAATTTAGACTCATTTTTTGGGTCGGGTCAGGCTGAGCCTAAAACTTTGTTAGGGCCCGGCCCGACCAATGGACAACTCTATTCAAAACTCATAAAAAATTTAATTAATTAATTAAAAATTAATATTTTTTTATAAACTTCATATCCATTTTAAGGTTCATGTTTTGGATTCGTAGCTGCCTCTCTTAACAATGTCGTCTTCCTCCCTTCAAGAATGCAATGTATCTTAAATTAATATTTAAAATGATATACAATTCATTTTATGTTAAATTTAATAGTTGATAATTTTACTCATTGTTTAGCAAATGCAAATTGTTAGTTAACTTTACTCATCAATTTCAATGCATTTAATAAAAATAATTATGACATATAATAACTTTGAAAATGGTACCTTATGTGTAATTAGTGGAAAGATTTAACCCCATAATAATAATAATTTGTATTTTAATTGAAAGATATAAAAGTGTTGAAACTTTGAATCAATCACTAGGCAATGCTTTTATAAAAGCAGCCATGCTCAGAAAGCTTCTTTTTTTAAGTAATTAATTAAATGTGCTGAATAAAGCAAAATAAATAATAATAATAATAATAATAGGTATATTAGGTTGGGATTTTGGCATCGCAATACTTATGCCATAACATGCACAATATATACTTTTAATTTTAATTAAAATGGAAGTCTACATATTAAACTTTTGGAGGCTGCTATATGCCACCGCTAATTGAGGCGTTGATGCAGATTTTGTAAATTCATAGTATACTTCCCAAATTTGATAGCTACTACCTTTATTCTTTTTATTAAAATAATAATAACGGGTCGATTGAGTTTTATCGTGATTGATATCTGTATTATTGTCAGTATAGAAGGATATTGGCTCGAGTGCGCTGAAACACATTATCCTCTTTTTTTAGGGAGGAGATATGAATAGTTTTAAGCATTGTTTCAAAAAGAACAGATATGATAAGAACTTATAATGAGATTATTGTTCAAAATAATAGTAATAATAATGGAGCAATAAACTTTGGTATTATTGGTAAAAGTTGAGCTTTTAGGTCTTTAATTATTGGTATAATGATTTATCTGGCCCTCCTTCAACTTTACAAAAAAAGTTATTTAGCTTACCATTTAATTTTTTTATTATCATTTTTAGTCCTTCAACGTGCGCTATTTATCAAACCATTCTCCAAATGGATTGTATGCCATATCAACAACATTATACTAGGGGCATACTTAGGGGGCTGGTAGGGGCCCAACCCTATAAAATGAAAAAAAATTCATTTAGGACTTTTAAAATTTTAAATTAATAAAAATAAAATTACACTTTAGCCCCCTAAAAATAATAAAAATTTGATTTAATTCTTGAAAACTTATAAAGATTTAGGGTATAAAAATGGGAAATCACATATTTATTATTATAAAAATTACAATTTAATTTAGCCCGCACTAAAATAATTTATGGCTTCACCCTTACGTTATACGTTAACTTTTTTATCCATTTTAAAGTGATTTGATAAATGACTCAAGTTCAAAGACTAACAAAAGGTGAAAAAAATAAAGGGAGAGCTAAAATGATTTTTTAAAATTGGAGGGCTAAATAAGTTATTATGCCTTAATTATTTAAATTCGAGTCTCATTATACATAATAATTACCGTGTGAGCCTTCAATCTCACCATGCACAATCAATTACCAAGATTTTATCGAGTTAAATTCCAATTCTCCATCCGTATGTATCCGTATGTATTTGTATTCATTATTGTATGGCCTCTTTATCTATAAACTCTAAAAAAAAATGGATCAATAACCAATGAGGCATTAGCATTGTTAGCAAAGATTGAGGCCCTGATCTTTAGATGCTCAATATGAGAACAATTGCTAAGTACAAGCCGAACTTAGGCCAAAATAAAATTACCTAAGTATACGAATAGTTGCTAAATTCAATTCTCAAATAATAATTTAATTAATTTTCTTATAGAAACTTTACTTCATATTATATTATTACTTTATTAGAAGATAAAGGTAAGGATTGAATATAGACATGTTTGTTTAAAAAATATGATTATTTTTAAAAATAAAAATTGAACAAAATTAGACAATATAACATGAAATTGTAAAATCACCTCTGTTAGAATTAAGTGACCCAAATTCTTATTTAAATAAAATACGATGGAAAATAAAATAAAAGTAAAATCCATATAAAACTAGACTTCTTTTATTTTATTTTAGAATAAGGTTTTTTAAACCTTATTAAACTCAATCTATTTTATATTGATTAGGATAAGGTGTTTCAATCCTACTAGAATATGGCTTTACAAGCCTATAAATAGACATAGTCTATTCCTCTTGTATTGATTCAAATTTTCGACATAGTGAATTTTCTTCTCCTCTGCCTGTGGTTTTTTCCCCGAAAGAGTTTCCACGTAAAATTTGTGTGTTATTTTATTTTATTTTATTTTTTTCACAAATTGGTATCAGAGCTTCCGGATTGTTCATCTCAATCACAGTAATGACATCTTTGAAGTATGAAATTCCGCTGTTGGATCGCAACACCAGATTTGCATTGTGGCAGATTAAGATGCAAGCAGTTCTTGCACAGATGGATCTGGAGGATGCCCTACTAGGGATAGATAAGATGCCTTCGATATTAACAGATGAAGAGAAGAAGCGTAAGGATCGAAAGGCGTTAACACAATTACATAAAGAAGCGTAAGGATCGAAAGGCGTTAACACAATTACATCTGCATTTTTCCAACGAAATTTTGCAAGATGTAATGAAAGAGAAGACTGCTGCTGCATTATGGAAGAGGCTAGAACAAATATGTATGTCGAAAACTCTAACAAGCAAGTTGCATATGAAGCAACGTCTTTATGCTTATCGTTTGGAGGAAGGTGCATCTGTACACAAACACTTAACAGTGTTTAAAGAAATTCTCTCAAACTTGGAGGCCATGGAGGTTCAGTATGATAAGGAAGATTTAGGGTTGATTCTACTTTGTTCGTTGCCCCCGTCTTATTCAACCTTTAGAGACACGATTTTATATAGCCGCGAGTCTCTCACAGTTGATGAAGTTTATGATTCTTTAACCTCGTATGATAAGATGAAACATCTTGTGGTTAAACCCGACTCTCAGGGAGAGGGTCTCATTGTTCGTGGGAGACAAGATCAGAATGCTGATAATGATCGTGGTAGGACACAGGAACGGAATCCTCGTGGTAAATCTAAGGGTAGATCAAAGTCTTCAAATAGAAGTAAAACTTATAACTTCTGCAAGAAGAAAGGGCACATTAAATCTGAGTGTTATAAGCTACAAAATAAGATTAAAAGAGAGGATGCGAATCAAAAGGGAAAACAACCAGAAAATTCCGGTGAAGCTGATGTTGTAGAAGACTACAGCGATGGTGAATTTTTAGTCGCTTCTGTCAATGATTCTAAAGTAAGTGAGGAGTGAATACTTGATTCAGGTTGCACCTTCCACATGAGTCCCAATCGGGATTGGTTTACAACTTACGAAACAGTGTCTGAAGGTGTTGTTTTGATGAGAAATAATGCTTCGTGTAAAATCGCAGATATTGGAACAATTAAAGTTAAGATGTTTGATGGAGTTGTCAGAACACTTAGCGACGTACGTCATGTTCCAGAATTGAAAAGAAATTTAATTTCGTTAAGTACTCTTGATTCAAAAGGGTACAGATACACAGCTGAAAGTGGGGTTTTAAAGATTTTCAAAGGGTCCCTTGTTGTGATGAAAGGGCAGAGAAAATTGCCAAGTTATATGTTTTGCAGGGTTCTACTGTTACTGGTGATACAGCTGTCGCTTCCTCTTCCTTGTCAAATGATGATATTACTAAACTTTGGCATATGCACCTAGGGCATATGAGTGAGAATGGTATGGCTGAATTGAACAAAAGAGGACTTCTTGATGGGCAATGAATTTGCAAACTGAATTTCTGTGAGCACTGTGTTTTTGGGAAGCAAAAGAGAGTTCGATTCACTAGAGGAATCCATAACACGAAGGAAATGTTGGAGTATATTCATTCTGATCTGTGGGGGCCATCCAAAGTGCCTTCGAGAGGTGGAGCTAATTATATGCTAACCTTTATTGATGATTTTTCCAGAAAAGTTTGGGCGTTCTTCCTGAAGCAGAAAAGCGATGTGTTTTCCGCATTTAAGTCTTGGAAAATTATAATTGAAAAACAGACGGAAAAATAGATAAAATACCTCCGTACAGACAATGGCTTAGAGTTCTGTTCTGATGAGTTTAATAGATTGTGCAAGTCAGAAGGGATCATGAGACACTTGACAGTTCGTCATACTCCACAGCAAAACGGCGTTGCAGAACGAATGAACAGAACGATCATGGAGAAGGTTCGATATATGTTGTCAAATGCCAACTTACCGAAGTCATTTTGGACAGAAGCAGCCTGTACTGCATGTTTTTTGATCAACCGATCTCCATCCGTTGCCATTGAGAAAAAGACTCCACAAGAGGTATGGTCTGGTAATCCTGCTAATTATTATGATTTAAAGATTTTTGGGTGTCCTGCGTATGCTCATGTTGATAATGGAAAATTGGAACCGAGATCCATTAAATGCGTTTTTATTGGTTATAAAGCTAGTGTAAAAGGCTATAAGTTATGGTGTCCTGAAAATAGAAAAGTTGTGATTAGCAGAGATGTTGTTTTTGATGAAACTGCTATGCTACCTAACTTATCTCTTAAAGACTCTTCCAATAAAGAAAACCAAAAGCAGGTGGAGCATCAGATTAATACAGAATCAACTCCTCAAGCCAGTACAAAAATTGAGAATAGAGTGGCTTCTTCACCGCAATACTCAATCGCCAAAAACAGAACAAGAAGAGAAATTAAACCTCCAAAGAAGTATGCCGAGGCTGATCTAGTTGCTTATGCTTTAAATGTGGCTGAAGATATAGATGCGAATCAAGAGCCATTTAATTATTCTGAGGTGATTAGCTGTGAAGACTCAGAAAAGTGGATGTTTGCTATGCAAGAGGAGATGGAATCACTCCACAAAAACAGAACATGGGATCTTGTAAAACTTCCTAAAGGTAAAAAGGCTGTTCGTTGTAAATGAGTGTTTAAAAAGAAAGAAGGGACTCCAGGAGTTGAAGAACCCAGATATAAAGCAAGGCTTGTTGCAAAGGGTTACAGTCAAATTCCAGGAGTGGACTTCACAGATGTGTTCTCCCCAGTTGTTAAGCATAGTTCGATTCGAGCTTTACTTGGTATTGTGGCCATGCATGATTTGGAGCTTGAGCAGTTAGATGTAAAAACTGCATTTCTGCATGGAGAACTTGAAGAGGATATTTACATGCAACAACTAGAAGGTTTTACAATCTCGGAAAAAGAGGACTATGTTTGCTTGCTGAAAAAGTCCCTTTACGGTTTGAAACAGTCACCAAGACAGTGGTACAAGAGGTTTGATTCCTTTATGACTTCTCATGATTTCAAAAGAAGTAGTTTTGATAGTTGTGTCTACTTTAAGAAAAACAGTGATGGTTCTTTTGTGTATCTACTTCTTTATGTTGATGACATGTTGATAGCAACAAAAGATAAAGTAGAGATAAGAAAGGTCAAAGCCCAACTAAGTGAAGAATTTGAGATGAAAGATTTAGGACCAGCAAAGAAGATACTTGGTATGGAGATTCTTAGAAATAGAAAAGCAAGTAAATTTGTAACACCCCTAATGTGACCCTAGTCGGGAAGTGGTTTCGGGACCACAAAACCGAGTCATAAAAATAATTAGCTGTCATATTTGATGCTTATTATATGTATATATGCATGTGTGAAAATTTCATATTTGAATTTCGTTTAATTGTAGTGAATTTTAGTAAATAGGACTTATGTGAGAAAATTTAGAAGTGTGCTAGGCAATTGTAAAGTGGCCTATTTATGCATGTTGCAAAATAATTGTACTTGCATGTCAAATTAACCAAAGAACAAGATGGTGGCCGGCCATGCTAAAAGTTAAAGCCTATTATAAACATTTGGTGTTAGTGTTTTATGGGAGAAAGAATAAAATAAAATGTTAGAAATAAAGTAAAGAAAAGAAGGAAAGGGGTGAAAGAAACAAGTCTTTATTCTTGTTTCTTCTTGGCCGATTCTAAGAGGGAGAGAGGGAGCAACCATTCGGTGATTCTAAGTCATGAATAAGGTGAGAAATTCATGTTAGCTTATGGATTTTTTAGCATATTTTGAGTTAGATATTAAGTTCATTACATAGCCCATGACAAAATTTTTAGTTTTATGGTGTCTTGAGCATTCGGCCATGGAGGAAAATGGTAGGGGATAGATTGATGTTTTAAGGTTTAATAGAGTTTAAGCTAGTAAATACTTAATTTTTGGTATTTATATGTGAAAGAGATGAACTTGAAATTTTTGAATTTACATGAATAAATCTTTTGGTTTGTCTTAGTATTAAATTGAAGGGAATGCCGTAAGTGCTTGAATGTACTAATTAGATATTGTTTTATATACATCTCTCAATAGGTTCGGCTTTGTGCATGAATTTAGGGGATTAAACCTTGAATGATGTTATGTATAGGTTTCGGCTATGAATCTTTGTGTTTAATTTCTTTATGTGTTGATGTTCAAATTGAAAAAGGGATGTTAGTTATGTTATAACATTTGCTTAATAATGAAAGGACATGAGCTTAAAGCTTGAGTAGCATTCGGTATTAGAGTAAGTTAAAATTTGTTAGAAAATAACTCCCAAGTTAGTGAATCACGAGTTAAGAAAGGGATTTAGGCTGTATATATATATGTATGCGTGTTTATATTGAATTAAGAGGTTGTGTTAGTCAATTGAGGGTTTCAGCTATAATGTTAAAATAAACTAGTGTGAATATTTGAGTGTGATATACAAAATTTAGTTGAGTTGAGAAATGATTTCTCGAATGTCTAAAATAATATTCAGCCTAGGCTTGTAAACATGTCTAGTCGGTGTTAAATGTTTTAATTAGGAAAGATTATAAATTGAGTTTAGTGTTCAAGGAATATTTGGTTGGACACCTAGTGCCAAACGTATTCAAACCCAACTTACCAAGTACATAAATATGATAATGCTATAATGGTAGACTTAATTGGATTTCGGCATTTTGAGTGATGCGTTTGACTCTTGTGTCGATTTGGGACAATATGTGTATTATGTGAAACTAAATGATGTCTATGAAATCCTAATATGCAAGGTATTAAGCTAGTATTATGTTCGATGGGGCATGAGTAGAGCATATGTATAATGCTTGAATAACTAGTTAATAAAATCATTCGCACTTAATTGTATAATATACATGTATTTAATCGAATAGCTAATTTGATAAGTTATTAAATAAGATCTATTTGTTTGAATCAAGCTCAAGGGCTAAGAGGGTCAAAATCAGATAAAGGAAAAGAAAAAGCAATCGAGTAGTCTATCCGCAACTATTCAAAATATCCGAGGTAAGTTTTAAGTGATTAAACGTTGAGTAAATTCAATCATATTAGGACATAATAAGTTGATTTAATAAGATATGATGTGGCCATGATATGTCTTAAACTCAAATGGTAAGTTCATAAGTGTTTGGACTTGGAAATTTAAGAGCAAATTGTAATAATTTGCTTAGGACAGCAGCAGTAACGTGATTTTAGAAAATCACTATAAATGGTTGGTGTGGAATTATAGGCTGAATAAAATGTGAAATCAAAGCTTAATTAGCCTAGTTTCTTATAAAAGAGACCGTGTAAGCAAATAAATTTCCTATAAATAGATATTTAAAGTTGTGTGAGACAGTGTCAGAATGACTCCGAAATCCCCTGTTCTGTTTTTAGAAAATCATTATAATTTGTACAAAAATGGTTATAAGATAAAATTTATATGCTTAGACTCCTTAATGAGTCTAGTTTCACATGAAATCAAATAGAACATATTTTGAATTCTGTACAATGATAAATTTGATTCGTAGTGAAGACTGGTCAGATTAGTCAAACAGTGAAACAGGGGAAACTTTAACAAAAATCTGGTACTGTTTGGCCAAACCTAAAATTCTAGAAATTTTATGGATGGAAGATATATGAGTCTATATTCAGGGAAAATTAACGGCAAGTGATTTGGATTTTTTTAGCTCTAGTTATAAATAATTTAGTGACCATTGCTCAGGAAAACAGCTCGTAGTGAATATGTGATTCTGTTGTAAACATGGATAAAAACTTGTTTTAGTTGCTCATAAGCTATTGATTAAACCCATACGTGAATTCTAAATCGTGATATTGTAAAATGATATATGAGTGTTAGATGGATCTTTGATATAAAAATTTGTAAAATTGTAAGTTTATGAGTATTCGAATATGAAATGATAGTATGGCGTGAAATTGAATTATTCATTGGAAAATGATTGATGTAGATTCGGCCAAGACAAAGTGTATACATGATAGTATATGTGGTATGTGAAGTATATTTGGATAATTGTGATGTGAATACATGAAAATTTATATTTTAATTTAGGATTTTATGTGTATATATGAGATAAGGCCGAATGGCCAATGTGATGAATGTGAACATGCATATATGTGTTAAGGCCGAATGGCCAATGTGATGAATGTGAACATGCATATGTGTGATAAGGCCGAATGGCTAATGTGAAACATGTATGAGATATGTATATGTGGTAAAGTCGAATGGCTAGTGTGAAATATGTATGAGATATGTATATGTGGTAAAGCCGAATGGCTAGTGTGAAATATGTAGGCGATGTGCGTATATCGTGGCCGAACGACCAAATGTGAAAGGTGTGTATTATTAGATATTTGATGAGACAAATGAATTACAAATATGACAGTCGATGTGAATGTTGTAACATGTGATTAAATGTACATGAAACTTGGAAATATATTCCGGGTAAGACCCGATGACTACGTGTGGAGATTATGTCCGGGTAAGACCCGATGACTACGTGTGGAGATTTTGTCCGGGTAAGACCCGATAACTTCGTGTGGAGATTTCGTCTGAGCTAAAGGTCTCGCCGATAATCCGAGTAGAGGTTAAAGCAATAAGACTTCGTAATAAGAATTGCTTATAAATATATTCAATGCGAAGGGTTAAACAGGTATGTACTCCAAGTTTATATGTGAGCTTGATTTGAACTAAATCACAAGGTAGTTATGTGATGCATACGAGAGCAATCTATGAGACTATTCCTACGATTATGTGACATCAGATCAGTGTGAGAGGTTATGTGAAATCATACAATATATCTATGTCACATAAGCTCACTTTTATGTGAAAGTTTATCTGCCTATTGTATATGATGAGATGTGCATATTCGGTAAAGGGATGGTATGCCCGAAGGAAGAGTGAAATAAAAATACGAACAACTATGTTATAATTTGATTGTTATCTGTTGACACTGCTTAAAACTTACTAAGCATCGTAATGCTTACTCCGTTTGCTTTGTTTTCTCTGTTTTATAGATCTCATTGCGAAGCTACAGGCTCGGGGATCGTCAGCAACTAGTCACACTATCACTATCCACTGCTTGTTACTGTTATGTTTAGAATTATTTTATGGCATGTATAGAATAGACTAGTGGCGGAAGAATATTTTTGGTTAATGTATCTAAGCCATGCGAAAATGGCATCTTTTGAATGTTTACTTAGTGAAGTTTAAATTTTACCTCTGGCCGTGCTTAGTACTTATTTAAATGAACGATCTTTATTTCAAGAAAAAGTTCAAAATTTTACTGTTCTGACATGAGTTACAAGTCCCGTAATGCCCCTTACCTATTCTGGCGACGGTTACGGGATAGGGGTGTTACAAAATTGTACCTAAGTCAGAAGGGGTACATTGAGAAAGTTCTTTGCAGGTTCAATATACAGAGTGCTAAGCCTGTTAGTACTCCTTTAGCAGCTCATTTCAGACTTTCATCAGCTTTGTCTCCACAATCAGATGATGAGATTGAGTACATGTCACATGTTCCATACTCTAGTGCAGTAGGATCTCTCATGTATGCTATGGTTTGTTCACGTCCAGATTTATCATATGCAGTCAGTGCAGTTAGCAGATACATGGTGAATCCTGGTAAAGAACACTGGAAAGCAGTTCAGTGGATTTTAAGATACTTACGAGGTACTACTGATGTTTGCTTATAGTTTGGAAGAACTAGAGATGGAGTCATTGGGTATGTTAATGCTGATTTTGCTGGAGACCTTGATAGAAGAAGATTTTTCACAGGTTATGTCTTTAGAATCGGAGGTTGTGCAATCAGTTGGAAAGCCACTTTGCAAACTACAGTCGCTTTGTCTACCACTGAAGCTGAGTACATGGCGATTAATGAGGCTTGTAAAAAAGTTGTTTGGTTGAAGGGACTCTTTAGTGAATTAATGAAGACCTTCAAATCAGCACAGTATTTTGTGACAGTCAGAGTGCCATCTTTCTTACAAAAGATCAAATGTTTCATGAGAGAACAAAACACATTGATGTTCGGTATCATTTTGTTCGTGATATTATTGCTCGTGGTGATATTGGTGTGAGCAAAATTAGTACTCATGAAAATCCTGCAGATATGATGACTAAGTCACTTCCTATAACCAAGTTTGAGCATTGCTTAGACTTGGTTGGTGTTCATTGTTGAAGTTAAACCCTTAAGGGGTTTTATGGAAGAGGTGGAGAACTTGTTTATTGAAGTTCGCGATGAAGAACTTGTTCATTGAGAATTTGTGTCAATGTGGAGATTGTTAGAATTAAGTGACCCAAATTCTTATTTAAATAAAATACGATGGAAAATAAAATAAAAGTAAAATCCATATAAAACTAGACTTCTTTTATTTTATTTTAGAATAAGGTTTTTTAAACCTTATTAAACTCCATCTATTTTATATTGATTAGGATAAGGTGTTTCAATCCTACTAGAATATAGCTTTACAAGCCTATAAATAGACATAGTCTATTCCTCTTGTATTGATTCAAATTTTCGACATAGTGAATTTTCTTCTCCTCTGCCCGTGGTTTTTTCCCCGAAAGGGTTTCCACGTAAAATTTGTGTGTTATTTTATTTTATTTTATTTTTTTCACAACGTCAATAGGCAAGAAACCAACACTTTAAACAAAATTATTAATGACTCAAGTTGCAATAGAAATAAGATTTTGCAATACTAATAAAAAATATAAATATAAATAAAAAAGAAAACAAAAGCTCAAACAAATTCATAATCTATAAAAAAGAATCAAGTATTAAATATTCAAATTAAACATATTTAATAGATTAAGCATGATATTAATACATTTTATATTGTCTAAGTTTGGTCCAACTTGAAATATGAGTTTAAATTTTTGCTCAAAATTCAAACTCATTTTAAGTTCGTTAATTTTTTTTGATAAATATTTATACATTTTAATTTAATATTTGATAATTATATATAATTTTGTTTATTAAAATTTTATATATAGACTATTTAATAATTTTTAATATTTACATTGTAGTATTATATATATTATTATATAACTTTTATATATTATAAATTATATAATACATATAACAGAATATATTAGATAATAAATTTATTTAAATGTTTGAACTCGAGTCTAACTTTCTATTTATTTTGTCCAAGTTCATATTTTAAATCTATTAAAAAAGTTGTACTAAATTTGGAGTGAATTTTCGAGTATGTTATTTAATGCATGTAAAGAAATTTTCACTTTCATCTTTTGGTTAATACATTTCTTTCAATTTTTAATAATTTAAATTTAAATTTGGTTAAATTTCAAATTGGTTAAACCAATTTCGTTGTTCATCGTTAATTCAACGATCAAAAGTCTTTGAACAGCTTCCTCACTTGCTCCAATGTCACAAACAGCACCACCGTGAACGGTCCTTGCCTTGAAATTGTGGGGATGAAGCCTTTGTACAATGCCATAGGCCCCTCCGCTCTTACCGTCTTCAGTGCACAATCCAAAGCACCCGAGTACGTCGGTTCCGCCCCAGGCGCCACCTTCATGTTCATCACCCTCGTCTTGATCACGTCAATGGGGTTGGACGCCACTGCCGCCACGAACCCCGCCGCGAAGCTGGCCGTTATGTGGGTTCCGATCCCATCACCCATCACTCCTTTTTCCAGTATCGTCTCCTTGACTTGATCGTACGTCGCAAGCTGCGATGCGGTGACGATCATTGCGCGATTCACCGTGAGAGCTGAGCCGCGCCACAAGCTGCCCACACCTTCTTGTTTTGTCATTTGACTCAATGCATCGATTACACTCTTGTAATTGCGTCGCTGATCAATAGGGAGTCGCCCATCAGCTTGCATTCGAACCATTGCTACGTCAGCGGGGTTGCCAACGGCGGCGCCGACACCCCCGGCAATAAGTCCAGCCAATATCTTGCTCGTAAGTGGCAAATTCCCAGTTTCCTTGTCAGTCCATTTGTTCTTTATAATTTCATAAAGTCCCATACGGGTAGTAGAGTACAACGTTTGTCGAAGCATCGTGGCGGAGACACCGGAGAAAAGAGCCGCAACACCTTCCGATTGGATGATACGGACACCGATAGAAATGGGACCAACACGAGGTTGCGAGATCGAAACATTCCCAACGGCAGCAGAGTTGACCGCAAGTGCCGGACGATAAAGTTGAAGGGAAGGATTAGGGAGATGGGATTCTCCTTGAAGTTGCATACGGACCTTGATAAGGTCGAGAGGATGAGTTGAAGCGCCGGCGACGATAGATGCAATGCCTCCCTCAACGAAACCTTTCAAACCCATGGTTGCAATTGGAGAAAAGTAAGAAAGTAAAAAGAGAGAAAATGGAAGAAGTGTGTGTTGTGTTGGAAAGAAATGCAGCGAGAGTAGATTTATATACACAGCAAAGGGATTGAAGTTGGAAGAAGGAATGTGATGGAAACCTTCTTGGTTGTTCAATTATTAAATGTTCAACGCGGTGGTTGACTTTGACGGTACTTTTTGCTTTTTCAATTGTGGGTTTTGGCCACTGGGTGTTTTAATGGCTACGCATGGTTGGTTTGGCCCTTACTTTGAATTTGCTCTATACCAATGGGGCTGGAAGAGATCAAGTCTGCCTGCCCAATTTGCATGTTTAGGTCACTCTTTGTTAGAGAGCAGTCTATTTCAGAAATTAAAACACACAACTTTCCCATCTTCTCTTTGTCTCTTAATGCTGATTATAAACCCATTTAATTTATAATGTTTTAAAAAATACATTTTACTACCTACAATAGGGATTTGGCTTATGGTATTTTAATAATAAATTTAGGATAAACTATCAAAATAATCACTTTTGTTTACTTTAAATTATATTTTAGTTATTTATGCTTAAAATATTACGTTTTAGTCACTTACGTTATTGCGTTATAACATTTTAATCATTGAGCCATTAATTGTCTTTAACGGTGTAATGTTAAGCTGATGTATCATATTAAATCACCATTTCAAACAAAAATTTTAGGTTAATTTATACAATTGGTCCCTATATTTTTTATTTTGAGCAATTTATTTTTTTATTTTATATTTTTTAACTTTTTTTTTCTTTATTTTCCATTCTCTTCTGCTTCCCTCTCTATTTCTCCATTTCTTTTAACGTTGTTTTCTTATATTTTCTATTTATTAAATCTAGTCCATGTACTTTTATTTTTTAAACAATTTAGTTTTTTCGAGTCAGGCAAGCTTTAACTTGTTTTAATAAATAAAAAACATAAAAAAATTACATTAAAAGGAATGAAAAGGGAGGAAAACAGAAAGAGAAGCAAAAGAAAATGGAAAAACAAGTTTAAAGAACATAAAAGAAAAAAAATTAAATTGCTCAAAAAAATATAGGGGCCAATTGAAGAATTTAACCTAAATTTTTTGTTTGAATTAATGATTTAACATGCCAGATTAGCTTACCGTTACATTGTTGACAATAATTAACGGTTCAGTGACTAAAATGTTACAACACAATAACGTAAGTGACTAAAATTTAACGACTAAAATATAATTTGAGATATATATAAAAGTGACTGTTTTGAGAGCTTACCTATAAATTTATACAAATAATTTCATATCTATTTTTCATTTGGGATCAACAATAAATAGTTAAAGCTTCTCTTCAACTAAAGTAATAGGAAAACTAAAAAAAGAAAATAGATTTAAACCAAAATTATAAAATTAATAATACATTCATTATAAGCCTAACATTTTAGGTGTATTTAAATAGACAAAATATTTTTTTTTTCTCAACTAATGCTAATCGAAAAATATATCAAAGAGCTCAATAATTTAAATTAGTAGCTTTTACTATTTTGTTTCGATTTAAACAAATTAAATCAAAGATATTAAAAATAAAATAAAATTGTCAAAAAAAAAAGTATTGAATTTACTCTCATATCTTCAAATCTTTGCATTATTAAAAATGTAAAATTACTCAAAGTAAATTTTGAAATCCCAAACTAACCCACAAACATTAAATGAAATAGCAGATTGATTTTTATGTGAACATTTTCATCGGTTTACAATTATAAGTATCAAAAATTGATAATTTTTAACAAAATGATCAATTTGCTTTTTTGATCTAAGATACAAAAATTAATATATCTATTTTTTGAGTAAAAGGGATAAAATACAATACAATACACAACCTTCATTTCAGAGAAAATGTTAATAACAAAATGTAAATTTGCAGTAATGGATGAAACAAACCTTATTATAAAACTCAGATCTTAATTAGCTCAAAGAAGCACAAAAATGCATGTGGGCCGGGCTTGAGAAGAACAAATAAAGTCAATAGCTTACCTGGAGAAACTGCTGCGGAGTATCTTATATTATTAGAAGAAAAAGTCACCACTGAAGAGCTGTCATACATGAATAAGATGACTCATATTGATACTCATTTAATATTCATACATGCTACCCCATAATATCTATATATGTTCATCGCAGGTGAGTTATTCGGGCTACATATTATTTCTCGACAGTCACCAACTGCCTGCTACTCACTTCAAGCTTAGGACTTCAATCTCGAATTCGAGAACCGAGTTTGGCTGTATTCCCCATGCAGGAAACCCACCAGCACCATAAGCATAGTCTGGGGAGCACTGCAGACATGTATAAAAAAGTCAATCAGAAGCTTCATCAAAGCATGCAGGGACCCTCGGCGGACCGAGGGACAAGATATTGCATTTCCAACAAATCCAACACATACAGAAACTTGAGCTGTCATAACGTAGGTTATGACACAACATATAGAAACAGGCACCCTGATTCTTTTCTTGAAAACAAAAAGGAAAGGAAGAGATAAAACAACAAGAGTTTGGAATTTTGTGGTATTGATTTATCAACCTTGCATTGGGAGGTCCAAGATATACTTTTATGATATGAATTATCATTCATGGCATTGATCTAAACATTTCAACTTCAAATATGTAATTGCAGTACAACTAAGTACACTTGAAATGAATTCAGAGTTTGATGAAACAGTACCCGAAGACGAGCAACTTCTGCCACTTGCATTCCCATCACACCTTCATCCCATCCTACAAAAGGTTGAACATAACTTTTAGTTCCCCCCAAGATGAGGTACTAGGTATTCCACAATGAGAAATAAGACGTGCAAAAAAATAAGAAATAGAAAGAGTAAAGGCAGTCACCGCAAATAAGCAATGCTTGTTTCCTAAGTTTCAAAAAAGCATCAAGCATTCTTTCTTCTTTTTTCCTTCTCAATAGATATTGAGTTCAACCAACATGCACATTATAGTTTGTCCTAAATAACAAATTCTTTTACACACATTACATTATAAAATCACCTCTTCACCAATCTATAAAGTGGAGTGTTATATAGATCATCAAGTTATGGTCTCGATTGACATAATTATGACAAATTTATAAGCATTCAGTCAGTCATCTATCAATTACACAACTTGATGGGGAAAAAAACATGAAATTTCATCACTTCCAATGGTCAATGAGGTTGATGTCACCAACAAAAAATGCATTCGGATATAACAAAAGACAAGGTGCTATAGAAGACAATGGTAAAAACAAGTTCTACTAGAAAATAAACCACCATTCAAATCGAATATTTCGATATATCAAACTTTATGACACAACTCGAACCGATGCATTCACATTCATTAATCAAAATACCCAGAAAATAAAGTTTCCTGCTTTAGTAAAAAAAACCATCAAATTTTGTGGAATATTATGGAACTCAGCAAGGTAGGAACCTAGCAACAAGCAATTAAAATTTACCTTTTATAACAGAGCCCTTGCCAATTTGGAAAGAGAAAGGTTGCTGCCCTGGATCCTTTGTGCTAAAAAATGGATACAAACAGAGAAATAATCAATAATTCAATATTAACAAAGCTGTGTTAGAAAGAAGAGAAAAAAAAAACCCCAATTCATCATTCTGGTAGAAAACCATTACTCACCTCCAGAATTTCTCAGACAAATCTCCATTTTTCCCTGCACCCAACAAAATATTATCATCAAACATAGAAACAAAAAAATCGTGTAAACAGCACAGAAAAGCAAGCAGTCTTTCATCAAATTAGGGCGTTTAGGGAAAACCCTTTTGATTAAATAAAATATTGATGACTCAAAAATGAAAAAAACGAAACAGATTTTTTTCCAGTCAGAGAGAAAAGCAGAGAAAGAGAAATAGCAACCGTATCCAGTACAGTGAACGGTGACGGTCTGACCGGGAGTGGGTTTGGGACCGGTTCCAGGCCTGATGACTTGCTTCTCTACTCCCATTTTTCAGGTTTGAATGACGATCTAACAGGATTTTCTTAGGGTTTTTGCTTTCTGTTGTCGGCGGTAATTATCAGGTAGTCAATAAATATAGTCGAGATTCGAGAGTATTGCAGGCAAACCCGCGCCGGGAGGGGGGTGGATCGTGGAAAACCGGAACGGGCCAGGCCCATTATAGGATGCTTTGGTTAAAATTAGATTGAGGGTTTTGTTATGGGTAGAGGGCCACGGGTGATTTCAGGTTGGTTCACTTCTATACGTAATATTAATATGAAATGTATTTAGGAATTCTCTCTATTATATTATATGTATAGAAATTGATAAAATTAATTTCTTTTGTTATTAAATGGGTCAGTTTAAAGTTTTTTTTAGGAGATTTTTAGTCTCCGGTGAGGCGAGTTTACTCTTAGTTTTGGTATAAACGCACCACAATCATCCGTTTGGATGAGCTGTGACGTGTTTCAGTCCAATTTTTGTACTACATTGAAGCTCTCAGTTTTGACTAAAGCATTGCCCTACAGTGAAAAAGAAGGAGCCATTTGTTGACAATAATGCCTATACGGAGCCATTTGTTGACAATAATGCCTATACTTTTATTTATAATTATTGTACAGCCTAATTTTGGCCCGGACTGAACAGTCCCAAACCAAACAATTGTTAACAGTCCATTTTACAAATCCAAGCCCAATAAACCCAAACCCATTTTACAGAAAATTTGACCCAATTCCTATTGGCCCCAATAGGCCCAAAAGACTAAACTAGGAAACCCTAGGGTTTCTATGCCAGCAACTTAGGCACCGCCCTGTCCCATCGCCCGTACCACCAGCTCCGACTGTACCTGCAAAATGGAAAAGAAACACGCAAAGCAGAAAAGAAGCAGCAGACAACACAGAGCAGTAGCAAGAAACTTAAAAATATTGTATTGAAATGGCTATAAAAGCCAGATCCGAGTGTAATATAATGGGGGGATTTTCAAAAATCAAAAAGCAAAAAATAAAAAAGGAGTTAAGGTTCTTATTTTTTTCTTTTATTTTTCCTTATTTTCGAATCGGTTTCCTTCATCTTTCAATTCATATATATAATAAAAATAAGAAAGGAGAAGAGGGCTTACCCTTTTTGAGACCGCCGAGGAAAAAGGGGAAGATTTCGGCGGCCGACGCGGCGGCGGACGGCGACTACCGGAGCCGGAGTTCTTGCCGGAGCTCACAGACAAAAGGAGAGAAGAGAGAATTTGAGAGAATTTGTTTTTATTTTTTTGAGGAAGTGAGAAAAATGATTTTTTTTAAAAAAAAAATTTGGTTTATATAATGTTGCAAAACGGCGCCGTTCTGAGCCTTAGCTTAAGGCGCCAAAACGACGCCGTTTAAGGTCCTGACCAGGACGCGCGACCCGACCCTCCTGAAGGATCCGCGCTTTTTTTAAAAAAGGGTTATTTAACCTTTAAGGCTTTCCGCATTTTTGTTATGTTTTAATCCAATCCTTTTTACTTTTAATTTTTGCCTTTAATTTCGACTTTGTTTCGATTTAGTCCCCTAAGGGACTGTGCGCTTTGGGACAGGGGATATTTCCCTAATGAGTCTCTCCTCCCTTACGCATGTCTCATTTTAGTCCAAATTCTAGCTTTCCTTTTTAATTTATCCCTTAAAGTTCATTTCTTTTTATCTTGGTCCCTTTTTGTTCTTTTTGTTATTTTATTAACTAATTTAATATTATTGTTACTATAATTATATTTTATTTTTATGCTTTTTATTTGCTATTATTATTATTATTATTACTTTCATTCTTTTATTACTATTGTTGTTGCTATTTCTCTTGTTGTTTTTATTATTATTTATATTATTGTTAGTATTATTATTATTCCTTAGTTTATTATTATTATTATTTTATCATTATTTTCTATTATTGTTATTATCAATACACTATTATTATTCTTATTAATGTATTACTATTATTTTCTACTTTATTATTATTATATTATAACTATTGCTATCATCATATTATTAAACTAATTAATTTTATATTGGTTCTGTCACATTATATATTTTTTTCCTTTTGCATTTATCTACATTATTATTACTATTATTATTATCATTATTTTTGAACATATCATGTATTTTAAATTATTATCAATTTTAAATTTTTTACATATATTATTTCTTTTAAATTGTCATACGTAGTATTTATTTTGAATTTTTTTATATGTATCTTTGTATTTTAAATTATTATATATATACATATTATTTTTTAAAAATATTTCTATATATTATTTAGTTGTATCGTTTTATATGATAAATTGTGTTAAATTCTCTTTATTATTTATTATAAACCTTTCTACTATTATCAATTTTAAAATTTCACATGTTATTTATATTAAACTTTTGTACATATCTTCCATATGTTAATTATTTTAAATTATTATTTTTTACGATATTATTTATTCTAAACCTTTATACGCAATTTTAAATTATTTTTTTGAATTATTATTTTAAGTTATTCTATTTATATTATTATGTTATCTTGTAAATTAATGATTTTAAATTGTTTAATATCATTTACTTTAAATTATTTTCTATAGTGTCTATTTCAAGCTTGTTTTTCCTATATGTTATTCGTCTAGAATCGTCTTATTGCTTATTTTTAATTGTTCGTATTGTTCATTTCATTTCTCTTTAATTATTAATATTTAAATAATGTATGTTGAGTGATTATTGTCATTGTGTGTACTATAATTCGTTCACTTATTTTCATACTATTGTCACTTCTTTGTATAGTATTTTATCCATGTATATTGTTTCATGTTTGTAATTTCGCCTTTCATTCGTAATTGTCGCATTGTAATTTTCAACTTATTGATCCTAAATTCATGATTCCATTTCACTTCAAGTCAAATTAATGTATTTTGGGTCGACTTTGTAAAACAAAGGTGAAGTTTGATGTTTAGAAATTCGAGGGATCATGCCCTAATGTGTTGGGTTTCGATCTTTTGTTTGTTTAAATAATCAAATTTCCCTTTAAAATTTCGTCCGCGTTTTCTAAACCTTAAAACAAAGGCGATGTTTGATATCTAGAAATTCGAGGAATCATGCCCTAATATCTGGGTTTCGATCTTTCGTTTGTCTAAATAATCAGATTTCCCTTTTAAACTTCGTCCGCATTTATTAAACTTTAAGACAAAAGCGATGATTGATGTTTGGAAATTCGGGAAATCGTGCCCTAATGTGCTGAGTTTCGATTTCTTGTTTATCCAAATAATCAAACATCCCTTTAAAATTCCGTCCACATTTTTCTTCAAAAAAATAAGGCAATATTTCGTGTTTGGACATTCAAGGGAATCGTGCCCTAATGTGTTGGGTTTCAATTTATCGTTTGACCGAATAGCCGAATATCCTTTTAAAATTTTAATGCATGAGTCCCAGAAATCATGAGATGATCTTGGTACCGAGGGTTTGAAATGTCGTATCCTAATGTGTTGGACATGACATTTTATTTCTTCGAAACAAGAGAATCTTAATATCCACTTCCACTTATCCAAACATTCATAATAAAGGATCGTATTTTAAAATTTATTTTAAAATCTTTTCAACTTCCAACATTAAGACATTAATTAATCAATTAGGTATCAATTTTGGGCGTTGCAAGGGTGCTAATCCTTCCTTGTACGTAACCGATTCCCGAACCCATTTTCTTGATTTTCGTAGGCTAAAATCGATATTTTAATAAATCAAAATGTTTTATTAGGTGATCCGATCACACCTAAACAAAAAGGATTGGTGGCGGCTCCATTTTCATTTTTTTAAAGTCGATCCCCGTTTTCAGAAAAATGGTTTCGGCAATTATCATTTTATCTAATAAATATTAAAAAATTTATAATAAAATATCATGTAACAGCCTAATTTTCAGTGGTGTCGGAACAGTGATTCGAGATCACTAAATCCGACAAATGAGTAGGAAATATTATTAATTTAGTGAGTATAAGTTAAATGTGAAGTTAGGAAAAAATTTGAAATAGTGAAATGTACAAAAAATATATATATTAAAATAATTAGAATTGAAAACGAGGTATCGAGACCTTGAGAATTTTAAATCGAGCCATAAATATTTTTATAAATATTTATGGAGTGTTAATAAGTTAGTATTAAAGTTTCGTCAAGAAATCTTAAAGCACTGATAGCTAATTGAACAAAAAGAACTAAATTGTATCAAATGCAAAATTGTGGGAAATGATTAAATAGCTTAAATGATAAAAGAAAGAGGGTTTAAGAGGAAAATAGACCCAAGGTCTATTTCGGCTGGACGGCAAGAGCATGAAATCACCAAGAAAATAAGGGCAAAATTGGAAAATTGCAAAATTTACTTAATAAAGCTAGGACTAAAGTGGAATTATCTAGATTTCTCTTTATTTTTCTGCATTCTCATCAGCAAAAACACCATGGAAGAGTTCCCTTAAGCTGGTTTTTCATATTTTTACTGCAAGTAAGTTCAATTCTTGATTATTTCTTGAAATTTTTGTGTTTTTGTGACTTTTACAACTAGGTCCATTTGTTGAATTCATTAGTTCTTGATTCTATGAAAGAAATTGAAAGTTTCTATGAATATGTGCTGGAAGTATATGATGATTTGATATAGAATTAGAGCTTTAAATCGTTTATATGCTGATTTTATTGAAAGAATTGAATAGAAAGTGAATGTTTGGGACCTAAATTGTAAAAGAGTTTGAAGTTAGAGTTTTATGTGGAAATTCTGAATTTCAATAGTTATGAAATAACTTATAATGTCTAGGAAAAGTATTAATTGAGAAAATTACTTTAATTGAGGGGTTAATTAAGTAAGGACTGAATTATATGAACTGTGAAATTTGGGGTAAAATGAAAATCAACATTTTGCACTAAAACAATTTTGGACAGCAGCAATAGTCTAACTTTGAAAAATCTCCAAAAATTGTAGAAATCTAATTAGAGGATGAATAAAATATGGAATTAAAGTTTATTGAGTCTAGTTTCTTATAGAAGAAACGGTGTAAGCAATGAAATTGTAAATCATGAGATATAATAAGTTTTGTGAGACAATGTCAGAATGATTTCGGGTTCCCCTGTTTTGACTTTGGAAAATCATCAAAAATTGGATAAAAATAATTAAGGGATTAAATTTATATTTTTAAAATCCTTGAGTCTATTTTCAATAGAAATAAACGGGAACATCATCCGAATCTCGTACGATGAGATAATTAATTCTTAGTGAAGAAGGGTCGGAACTGTCAGACAGTAGAACAGGGGCAACTTTAAAGAATAAATTGTACTTATTGGCTAAACCAAAAATTCTGAAAATTTTATGGTAATAAGATAAGTAAGTCTAGTTTCAGGGAAAATTAGCAGATCTTAATTTCGAGTTTTGTAGCTGAAGATATAAATAATTTAGTGACTATGACGCAAATGGACAGTTTTGAATATACATAAGTAAATAGTGAAATTATTGATAATGTTACTTGTTGCATGTTATATAAATTAAGGATGTGGAATGGAGAGGAGGAGGAGGAAAATATGTATGAATATTCAGCTAGCATGGCTAATTTGTATGTTTTAGGCTCATGGACTAAATTGAATAAAAGTAAAATTTTATGGGCAATTTTGTAAAAAAATATGTTAGAAATGACCAATTTGCATGAAATGGATTATTTTATTATTTAAATTACAAAATTGAATGAAATTATTAATTTAGCTCAAGATCAGGGAAAAACATGTTTTAAGGATTAAATTGAAAAGTGTTGAAATTATGGAAAATTCTGACATTTTATAGAATTCATAGGTTGTTATCAATTTGTGTGAGAATAACTGCTGGAAATAAGGATTAAATTGCAATAATTTTATTTTATTTTAACCTAAGGATGAAATCGTCATTAATTAAAAGTTTAGGGATAAAATGATAATTTTGTTTAGAGCATTAGTTGAATGTATTATAACATGAAATAAATGAAAACGACGATCAAATTTCTTTATAAAAATCCGGATGACTTGAATACGAGACTTGAGCGTGGAAAAGAAAAGATATCGGATTAATGAAATATCTGATAAATGAATCGGTAACTCCGGTAATGCTCCGTAACTCTATTCCGGTGACGGATTCGGGTTAGGGGCGTTACATATTAGAAGATACATTTTAAGATTTTATTGAATGAATTTATAAATTCACATATTTTTAATAATTTCGTAAAAGTAAAATAATTTAGAAAATTTTCTATTATATACCATTTCTAATTTAATGTCCTTAATAGTCATTTTTTATTCTCACCTCATCGCTACAGCTACGTTTGAATCTAAACACACACCCCACCGTTGTTTCTAATCTCACTGTTACAGTATCCAATCTCATGGCTACAATAACTAATTTCACTGCCACCGTTGTTTTTAACCTTACCAGAGGTAAACACACCGTCCATCCAAACTAGACCTTACTCTCTGTACTATTAAAAAGAATCAACTAAGGCTAAATTGGGATAGAGTTAACATTTACGGTATAAAAAATGTAATTTACTGTTTAACAAAGTTAATATATTTAAATTTTTTATGGTTTTGCAAATGAAATCTTTTGTTTGGAATGAAATTGCAATTGATTTTTAAAAAAATATATATTTTATACAATAAATGTTAACTTTGTTACAATTTGGACTTATTTGATTCTTCTCAATAGTATAGAGACTAAATCAATCCATTTACTAATAGAGGGACTAATTTGATACAATTCCTATAATATAGTGACTTTTTAGGTACTTTAACCTATTAATATCATATATAATTATTCAAGTTTATTTGATTTAAAATATTAGACTCAAATTTTATTTAAGTTGATATTTATAAATGACTAATTTAAATTTATTTAAACTCGTTTATATTATTTTTAATTTTAAAAATATATTTATCTTTATTTAAAAATATATCTTAGACTATCATTATACTTTTAAAATTATATTTTTAATATTTGTGTTATAGTAAAATATATTTAATTTTTATATAATATAATTTATATAAATATATAAAATGAAATGAAAAATTACAACTTGAAAATTAGGGGTAGCTACGGGCGGGCAAGGTGCTCTAGCCCCCCCCCCAAAATTCTATTTAAGCTTTTTAAAATTTTTAGTAAAGGCCAAATATATTTTGGTATTCTAAAAATTATAAAAATTTAATTTCATTTTTTAAAAATTATAAAGATATAGATTATTAAAATGATAAAATTATATTTTATTATCGTAAAATTACAATTTAATTTTGATCTCTAATTTTTCTTTTTAATTGTGCCTCTGCTAAAAAAGAAATAATTATATTTAAGTTTGAATATTAAAATTCGAATAAATTCATATTTTAAACGGATTTAATACATTATTTCGTCGTTAGAAGAAAAACATGATAATTGAAGTGAAACAGTTGCATGCAGCTATTGAGTTTGAAAAAGAAAAAGGGCATATTCAGCAAATCATAATTGAAGATGATGCCTTGCAGGTGACTAAAGGCGCTGGGTAGGCATGATGTGGATTTTTGTTTTCTTTTTCCGATATCGACACAAGCCAAGGGAAAGTTATAGGGGTACATTTCGATGTTTGTCATGTTAGGCGCCAGGCCAAGTAGCCAACCGAGTGGTTTAGTGACGGATGTGAGATTAAATTTAAGGGATTTAGTAGTCGATTGAGTTTTTTAGTTCGGTTAATATGAATATTTTTGTTAATATAAGAGGATGTGAATTTGAGTGTACAAAAATGTATTATTTTTTATTTACAGGTTATGGGAGGGGCTATAAGTAGTTCTAGGCATTATATAAAAAATGATTAGAACCTATAATGAGATTATTCAAAAAAAAATTCAAGAGGTTTAGTAAAATTTCTTTTAATTAGAATTTTTTTAAAATTAGGGATTTAATTGAAAACTTTTATGAAATTAATAAAAAATTTAAAAAAATTGAGAGATTTAATTAAAATTTCAAAAAATTTTAAAAAAATATCAAAATTTTTCAAATTGGGGGGCCAAAAAGATTCACCTCATGTAGCTCATATCAATAATCACATGCTACTTATACTGAGTTTGTCTTTACATGAGGATTGATTTTGAGGCCTAATTTTCTATTATTATTATGGTTGAAAAGTTATTTTTAAAAAATTGAACAGTCAAGTCTATTCAATTATTTGGTTATTCGTTCCATCTAACTTTTTATATTTTGGGTACTACAAATAATGTAATATGATAATATATAAATTATAAATTAATATAACTTTTTAAATACTTAATATAAATATGAATATTCTGATAATTTTATCTCCAAACACAAAAGTTAAAAGCCAAAAGCCAAAAGACCTAAATCTCACATTTTTCATTTGAATGGAAAAACACTTTTATGACAACACTTAGACTTTAAAAAGCTAAGTATTTTTCATTGTTTTTTCGTAGTTGAAAAGTGCTTTTAGAACCCCAAACACAATGAAGAACAAGGCCATCTTATGTGTTTTGGATTGATATGGCTCGAATGGAGAGTTTTTTTTTAAAACAATAGAAGCTTTCACTTTCGAAAATGTTAGATTCAATTTGTTGAGTGAAGACTAAACAAAAGAAGTTATTTTTTATACAATACCTAATATAAAATATGTTTAAATGTGTTCAAACTCACGTCCTTTAAATTAATGCAATAACAATGATTTCAACCGAATTAAAACTTAGTCGACATGATTAATCTTATTGATAATAAGGTTTAATTGAATAAGAAATCCTCAAACTATATCCTTTTCGTTTTTTTGTCGAATCAATTACCTAAACTATATTTCAATAACCTTTATGAGCCTATACTATTATTTCTGTTATAAAAACCACTTCAACCAATAGAAACCTACCATGTGCCATTTTTTAACGATATAATCGTTTAAATGAATTTAAATATATATATTAATGATCCAAATAAAAGAAAAAAAAAGTATAGTTTAGAGAATATAATATGTATTAAAGGAAACTCACTCTATGTAAAACAATTTGAGAAGGCTAAAAATAGTGTGAAGTAGAAAGACTGTATGAGATAATAACTTAACGTTATTCACTATTAGAAAGAAATAATATTTTATTGGATCAATAATTTATTCGGTATTGATTATCCACGTTATGTTCCTTTCTTTGTTAGAGTAAGCTGCTGATAGTACTTGTATTTATTTTAGAAAAAACCCCAATCATTTACATTGTTTAGAAAATGAAATTAGACGGCACCGACAAGGCAAAACTTGAGTTATCGAAGGGTGGTGGTACTACCCATTTCAGCTTCAGCATGGTGTTTTACCTCTCATTTTACTTCTGTTGTTTCTTTAAAAGACAATTTTTTATAGTAATATTTGTATCACATGCAATTGGAAAAATACATTAATTATTGCCGCACTGCATCTTTATTATTAAGAAAAGGAACATCAGAACAACAATCAACATCAACCACCTTGCTTTAAGAGATAAGATGGTTTTATTTGGGGGAAAATCACATCTAAACTCCCCCACATAAACCCTCCTAAAACATCAAACATTAACACACACAACCATCACTATAACCAAACAAGCAGTAGATGCAGTTTCATAGTACGAAAAGACAGCATCTGTCTTCTAATCGTGACTTAATTGGTAATTTTCATTCCCACCATTGATGCACTGCAACTCCTTCATCCCTCAACCTACCATACAAAGCTACACATTCCCAATAAGCCCTTTTATTCTTCTTCCTTTTCTTTTTCCTCATCTTCTTCTTCTTCTTCTTCTTCACTTCATCTTGCCATTGATTGTTACACTCAAAGAACAATTCATCCACCAATCCAATTGTTTTCCTTTCTATCATCTTCTCCACCACTTCAGCTTCTGCTTTCATTACAACGTAATCTTCTTCTCTTACATTCATCATCAACCAATCCGAAACATCGATGCTTGCAGTTGCTTCGATGCTGTAAACCTCGAATTCTTGGTTCCTTTTGGGGTAGTTTTCCTCAAACCATTTCATCACAATGTTCTTATCATCATCCTCGTTGGAAGATCCCACATCGATGAACACTCTACGAGGATAATTTTCAAGAGAATCCCCTAACAAATCTGGCAAAAAATTGATTTTCTTCAAGTAAGAATGTGATTTAGCCCATGCTTTTCTTGGTGGTTCAAACAAAACATCTTCCAAACCACTCAATGCTGCCTTTTTAGCTTCCGTTGTTAACTGAAAAAGCTTTCTTTTAGCTGAGAAATCCAACAAATGGTTCTTTGAACCAAGCTTCTTCATTGCAACAATGGTGGAATGATATTTCTTAAGATACACAATTGTATAATCAGATTGTTTTTGATAACCTGTTGAGATTTCATCACCTAATTGCATAGCAACAATGCCGCCAATTTTCACTAAACGATCCACAAACTTGGAATCGATAGAACCCGACACGAAAACAAAATCAAACCCTTCATTTGGTAAAGAACTTTGTCGATGAAAATCAGGTTCAATCACCATATCAATGTCACCATTGTTTATCAACATGGAGCCTTCATCATCATCGTCATCAACATCATCCATGCTTTCAATGAAAGAGTTCAAGATGAGAGCTTTTTGCCCTTTTCTTATAAGACCCTCATTAACAAAATCTCCCCAAAGCAAATTCCAGTAATCCAAGCTGATACAACCAGAGCTTTGATGAAACTCCATGGCATTAAAAACCGGGCTTGAAGGTCCTTCTAAGAAGGACCTAATGCAAGGCAAAGTGATAATCACCGTCGCTAAAAACAGCGAACGCGACAGAACAAGTAAGAACCTTGGATCAGGTAGCTTAATAACCAAAAGGGTGTCTGGATTTAACGAAATCCTTGAACTCCGCAACTGATTGTAGCTATGGGGTTTTGGTCGAGACCGACCACCTCCCATCTCCATTTCAAATGGTCGGATCTGTAGCTAAAAGAGCTTAGTTTTAGCCTGGTTTGGCTAAAGGGTATCTTTTGATTGCTGGGAAAAAGAACCCTTACCCTTCGCACAAATTTGTGAAAAACAAATGATAAAAACAGAGACAAAATCTAAACACAGCTAAGAAAAAAAAGATGCTTTAGCGAGTACAAAACCTAGCAGCAGTGTGGTTACCACCCAAAAGAGCAACACACGGTCGAGTTCTGCAACAAAGGAAAAGCAATGACCTAAACCTTTCTACCTCCATGGCTGTTCTACTTCTCAAAATCCCCCTTCTGTGTGTGTGTGTGTGTGTGTGTTTAGATCAGATGAGTGAATTTCCGGGAAAACCCAGATTCAAGTTTCCTGGACATGGATTTATGAACAAAGAAAAAGAGAAATGGAACCATTAGAGGATGAAGGGGGAGAGTGATGAAAGAGTGGGTTCTTTTTTGGTCAGCTTTAAAATAGGGGAGGGCTAAAATTATAAGCAAAGGAACAGGGTATGAAAATGGGGTTTGATGAGCTGTGGGCTGTGTACCGATGTGTGATTGTCCTTTGGTCTTTTTGAATCACCTTAATTTTGTCTAGTTGTTTGAAGTTGGTTTTTTTTTTCCATGCCAAGCCACTGCCTTCAATGAAAGAAATTTGTTTTGGAGTTTAGGAATTTCGGCTAAAAACACCAAAATTTATAGAAACAACTTTCCTTAAAATATGCTATTAGTTCCAGTAGTTTTTATATTTTAATTTTAAAATTTTAAAAATTTTAGTTTGATTATTATTATCATTGGTAGTTTCTTTTGAAAATTGTCAATTTATTATGTTTAATTTTCATTAATCATACACTACATCATTTGATGGTAGCTTAATCAATATATCAATTTGATAAATTATAATGAAAAATATTTATAATTTTAATTATCAAACTGAAGTTTTAAATAAAAAAATTGGAAGACTTAATTTTTAATTTTAAATATAATATCTAAATACCAAGTTTTATTAAAATATAAGGACCATAACATATTTTAATCTAATTTCAAAGTTTAAAAATGGCTAGAATTGTTAAGAACTTGTAGAGATATCCATAAAATATTAATTCTTAGACAAATAATAATAATAAAATTATCTAATTGTGGCTTAATATTAATTCAAGTTGGAAGGGACGTGGACCACCAAAATAGTCCATTGTCTCCTACATAAAGCATGTATTTCCCTTACCAAAGCAAAATAGGAGAAATCTTCCCATCCTGTAAGTACTCCTTTTAACGCCAAACCGTTATCGAAATAAGGTTATGAAACATTACTAGATCTATCGGATAATTTACAATTAATATACAAATAATTATCAAACATAATATAAAATAATCTTAAAGTCTCTTAGATGGACTCTCGAGGCCCAAAATACGAATTAAGAGTGATTTGGGACTAATTCAGGTGCTTGGGGAAATTTTTCGTAATTTTAAATTTTTTTGTGCAAATTCAATATAACCTTCCATGCAAATTTAAATCGATACCAATCCAAACAAAAAATCACAATCAATCCAATCACCTTTAAATACAACTAAATTATACCTAAAACATTAACTTAATATTTTAATTAAATAAACATTCATAATATCATTCAAAATTTTGCTAACTAGCTTTATTCATTTTTCTTTCCAAGTTTAATACTAAACTTACGAAATTTGTCAAACCATTTCATTTAACTTAATACCAAAACAACAAATATCATTTATTACAACTAAAATCATAAAACATTTTAAAGTGACTATTACAACACCTATGTACATGCCACTTTTACCAAAAGAAGATACATCACCAAAGTTTGATGCTGGAGTCGGGATCGTTCTGGACGCTGGACCGAGACTCTTGACTCCTATCGACCTGTGCACGGAAATAACCATACGCTGAGTATTTCATACTCAGTGGTATTACCATAATTCAAATTATAATAACAATAATAGAATATAATTATCAAGCATGTAACGATTAAATTTCTCAAATATCAATTCATTCTTAAACTTTCATTTAGTAACAATAACAATACAATTTTTTTTTAGCTATTCTTCATTTTCATTCACATATCATATGCCTTAATTTCAATCACTACATGAACATTTATTTCATACCTTTCATATCCAATTTCAATTTCAATCCACAATTCAACTTTCTCATTTTTTTTCAATATTTTCAATAGGATAATCAATCAATTTATTTTAAATTTCTCATTTCAGTTGTTTACCCTATTAACAAACCTGGACTTTGGCGGATACACAAATTCCAACCCAAATACACCAGTACGACACATTGTGCCTAAAACGGTACTCAGTACCTGATCAATATATCAAAAGCAGTATACGACACATAAAGTGCCTAATACGACACATATAATGCCTGATCGGCAAAGCCGATGAATTCTTGTACTCTTCCAATCCTATGGCTTGCCAACTATATTCAACTCGGCCCGACTAGTTAATAGGGTATTCAAATCATTTCTCAATTTCAATTTCAATTTCACTTTCAATGTACAATTCAATTCGATACAGTTTTCCATTTTCCAACAATATACTATCAAATATTCATGCATAATCATACTTCATCTCAATTTCATTCAATTCAATATTGATACTTACCTTATAATTTTACTACCATACACATGAATTTAAATATAACATTTAATAAATAGTAGTTTGAATTATTGTAATACAAACCGTGAACTTCTCGTTTTAGTCCTCGATAGCTTTCTCCTTTCCTTTGTGTGCCAATGCCTCAAATTCCTTGTTAGTTACGAAAATAATAATTTACACTATTAATTACAACACTAATTAATAATAATTGAATTTCTATCCAATTTATACCCTAATTCCAATTTAATCCTAATTAACTCATTTACTTTTCTAACTCAATTCATACTTTATTTCTATTCAATTTCCTTCCATATTCTACTTAACTATCTAATTTTTATAATAAAACCCTAATTTAAAACTTCTTTCAATTTAGTCCCTACAACACAAAACTTATAGCCTAGTTTACAATTTAATCCTTTAATCAATTCTAACTTAAAATTCATTCAATTAAACCCCTATTCATTATTTTGTTCAACATGAACTATGTTCAAAAACCTAAAAACTTCCAAAACCTCAACTTAATTTCAACAAAATTTTATTCTAAAGCTTCTAAAACATCAAATTTAAGTAAAAAAAATTTAATTGACTTACCAATTAAAACTTTAAACCTTCAAACCTTAGTTTTTCCTTTTATTTTTCTTTTCTTCTTTCCTTTCTTCCTATTTCGAAAGCTTCTGTTTCTTTTTCTCCTTTTGTTTCTTTTGTTATTTTACTTTATTATATATATATATATTTATATATTAGTTAATAATATTAATAACAATACATTATAATAAATATAATATAATAATATTTAATTCATAAATATCTTTTACTTAAATTATAAGAAAATATTTTATTTTATTACAAGTGTATTTATATATATTTTACACATGTACCATTAATCATTATACAATTGTCTTTATTTTAATGATAATAATAATAATAAGAATAATAATAATAATTGAATAATTTAATATAAAACTATAATAAATATCTATTTAATAACAAATATATATACCACAATTGTACATATAAATTTTTTTTTATATTTGTATATTATCATGACCATCCATTTGTCTTTCTTTCTTTTATTTATTTATCATAAAAAAATCTTATAATATAATTATTTAATTAATAAATATATTTTAACTTAAATTTTAAGTAAATAAATAATTAAATACAAGTGTATATATATACATTATTACACTTGTACCATCTTATCACCATACACTTGTATTAATTTATTTTATTTTATAATATAATAATATTAATAATATTATTAATAATATTTAAATAGAAAACCATAATAATAATTAACAATAATTATAATAATAGATTAATAAATTTTTATACTCATTAACCGCCTCATTCTAAGCAATTAGTCTAATTACTTATTTAGCCCCTTAAGTTTTTCTTTAATCTATAATTTAAATTTTACCCTTTATTCAATTTAATTCTTTTTCGCAATTACTCTTAATTAAGCTAAATTCACTTCATTAAAACTTAATTAAGCTCACTACTAGACTCATAAATATTTCTAATAATTATTTACGAACTCAGTTTACTAAGACGGAAGCTTGATATTGCACTTTTTTGATGCCCGTGAATTTTGAGTCATTACACACCCATTGTTAATCAGCTTGAAAACTTCTACGCCATCACTTTCCACTGTAATCTAAAAAACGCCACAGTCACAAGCAAGTGTTAAGCTGTAAAAAATAACCCATAACTCCAATTTGAGAATAGTAGCCACATCAATATTACGAGAAAAATCCAATATCTACTTGTCATTTTCATCATGGAAGTGTAACACTCCTCACCTGATCTAATCGTCAGATTAAGATATCTGAATGTCACATTCATTACTGGAGTGACTATAATAATATCATATCAATAAAACATTCATAATGCATAAAGAATATGATTTTCTAGCTTAATTGAGCTTAAAACAAACTTTCGAAAGCGTTCTAAGTAGCCAAAACTTGATTCAAGACAAAAGGGTAAAGGCTCAAGCTATTAGGAGCTCGTTGCGATGTGACATAGGTTGTCACGACCTCGAGAAATTTCTCTTCGTGACGTGACTATTTGACTTGAGCTCGTCCCGACTTCAACATCTCGTTGTTGCGACGTCAAACCTGCAACTTCAAAACCTGCACCTTTCGCTCCCTAACCACATTAAACCACTTTCATAGGCTATATCCCTTTTAAACAACCAATAACACATTGTTTATTTACATTTATCAACCCTAGACATTACTCAAATCATCATGAAACAACTTCAAAAATATCTAAAGTATAAAGTTTAAAATGAAGATCATTATCCAACAACTTCATCCTTATATATATAATATTCTCAATGAAATTCTATGTACATGCCAAATCTATATCCAAAAATTGAAATCAAACTTCTTCTAAAGCTTGAGATCTGATGAGATGAGTTGGAGACAATTTTCACCTTAGCTTCAAAATGATCTACACCTACGTGTTTGAAAGAAATATGTTAAGCTCACAAGAGCTTAGTAAGCATATTAAGAATCATACCATGCAATTAAAATTCATTTCTTGCACAATAACATATATAAACATGTATATATATAAATATATACTATTTTCATTTCATTCAATCACCATATTCAAATTTTGTTTCCATAATAACTTTATTGAAGCACCAATTCCACAAGTTTTAATTTACTTATCTATGCCACATTACATTCACTTACCCTATATTGCTATTGCCCAATTAAAGACTTAGTAGAACACAATAGGATATACGAAAATATCAATAAGATGCATCGAAGTGCCACTATTCTTCACACGAACGTGTGGATATCACTTTGCATCGAAGTGCCATTCACTTGCACCATAATGCCACTTTCACTTGCATCGTAGTGCCACTATCACTTGCACATTTAGTGTAATGACCCAAAATTCGCGGGCACCGAAAAAGTGAGTTATAGGGCCCCGTCTTAGTAAACCGAGTTATAAATAATTATTGGAAGTAATTATGAGTTTAGTTGAGTGGTTAATTAGGATTTAATTAGGTAAATTTAGTCTAATTAAGAATAATTAAGAAAAAAGACTAAATAGAATAAGGTGTAAAAGTTTAATTATAAAGTAAAAGAAAATAAGAGGGACTAAATAGGAAAATAAGCCAATGGCTTAAGATGAAGCGGCAATACATGGAAAAATCTTAGATTTTTCTTGATTTATATTATAAAAATATTATTTAATTAAAACATTATAAATTATATTAATTAAAGTTAAGATATTATATTATAGGAAATAAACAAAATAAAGATAATTGTATGGTAATAAAATATACATGTGTAATAATCATATTTGTACAATTGTAAATTAAATACTTAATTATTTTTTATTTAAGTAAAAAGATATTTATTATTTATTATAATTATTAAATTAAAATATATTTATTAATTAAATTAATATATTATAAGATTTTTGTATGATAAATAAATTAAAAATTTACCAAATGGATGGTGATGATATTGTACAAATGTATAAAAATATATGTGTACTGTCGAAACCAATTTTTCAAGGACTGTTTGAAAAACGAGGATCGACTTTTAAAAAACGAAAACGGGAGTCGCCACCAATTTTTTAAAGTGTGATTGGATCACTTTATAAAATGTTTTGGTCTACGAAATTACGAGAAAACAGGTTCTGGAGTCGGTTACGCTCGAGGAAGGATTAGCACCCTCGTAACGCCCAAAATTGGTACCAAATTGAATAATTTTGTCTTAATGTCAGAAATTTGAAAGAATTTAGAAATGAGATTTCCTTAAAACCGTAATATTTTAAATTAAAAGTATCAAGATTCATTTGCTTC
This sequence comes from Gossypium hirsutum, assembly GCF_007990345.1. Taxonomy (NCBI): domain Eukaryota; kingdom Viridiplantae; phylum Streptophyta; class Magnoliopsida; order Malvales; family Malvaceae; genus Gossypium; species Gossypium hirsutum. The sequence goes on from NC_053426.1 coordinate 109,463,083, forward strand.
AAAAGAGTACAAACATCACATCCAGTATGATTGGATACGATATCTTTAAACTTTCGTAACTAAAATCATCTTGTGATTTGTAAAAAAAAAATCGTTTAGAAGGATATTTTAGATATTTAGACAAACGAGAAATCGCAATCCAGCATGTTAGGGCACTACTTCTTGAATTCCTAAATATCGAAACATTGCCTTACTTTTTTTTAAAAAAATCCTTTTGAAATGAGATATTTTTTTGTTTTGAAAATGATGATGTATTTTACAAAAAAAAAAATATCATTAAATAAACCTAACTATATAATGCATGCTTTATCATTTTATGCAAATATAGTATAAAAAATAAAAAATAATAACATAAATTACACAGTATACGTTATCACCTTATGCATGACCATATATGACATATATATACATGCATTATCGTTACATGCAACATACGCAAAAATGGCAAAATAAATTAATACAAATTAAACATACATTATAATATTTCATGCAAATATACTCTTAAAATAACAATATAAAATATTCAATTAAAGATAAAACAAATGATATGTAAAATTTAACCGATTAAGCAACTAAAGAAAACCAAAAACTAAGCAAATTAAAATGTATAAAATATAAGTTGAATAAAAATAAGCTATTTTAGAAATATACTAAATAATATAAGGATAATAAAAGAGAATCCTTTTTTTTAAAAATGATATATACATATATAGATTATACTATAAAATATAATAACTTAATATGTAAGAAAAATAATGTACTAAATATTGCTATTATACTTATAAAAAATAATTTAAGAACGTACATAATTAATAAATAATAGAATAGTGTATATTTTATAATAAAATAAAGATAATGTAAAGAAATATGATAAAATATATAGTGTATAATATAATTTACAAACAATATAAATCATATGATAAATAAAATAAAAATATATATGATAAAATGTATATAATATAATATATAAAAATATCATATGGAGTAAAATATAATATGTAATAAAATAATATGAAAACAAATAATATATAAATATAGTGAAATATATAAAATGTATATAAGATTTATAATAAACATATATAATAATATAATATACATAAATAAAAAAATTATTATTTTTATACATAATTAACATTTTAAAAAATATATTTTAATTAATACAATATAAATAATACATATGCCATATAAAACAATATAATAATATATGATATAATGGATTTTCCATATTTAATAATAATATAACATACAATTTTAATATAAAAAATAATATATATTAAATAAATAATAAAATTCAAAATAAATAAATTTATAAGTTTAAGGGGACCAAAATTAAAAGCAATTAAAAATTTTGGGCAAAATTAAAAAATAAAAGAAAAATTTAGGCCTATTTAAGAACGCATTAAAACTGAGGGACTCATTGGGCAATTTGCCCTAATCCCAAAACGATACCGTTTCCACAAATTTAGTTTTAAAGCCACTGTGAGGACCAAATTGAATCACAATTAAAATACTAGGGCTAAATTAAAAAATAAATAAAATGAAATTATAAAGATTAAAATTGCGAGAGGATCAATTGGGCAATTAACCCACTTTACGAAAACATGCGGATCCTCCCCGGGTAATCGGGTCAACACGCGGATCCTCTGCATAATACGGTACCGTTTTAGTGCTTATTGAATTAAGCAAAACGATACCGTTTTGGCAGGGTTATATAAACCCCGATTTCAGCTTTTAAAATCATTTTAGCCAGGTTTTGAAAAAAAAGGAAAGAAATCCTCTGAAAGAGGATCTGGGGTCCGGCCTAGGGGTTTTGTCGAGCCTCCGTCCCCAGTCTTCTCACGCGCTCACGCGCCACCACACACGGTGGTCGAAGGGTTAAAACACCCTCATTCTTTCAAGAAAATCGCAGGTGACCTCTTTCTTTTCATAATATTATCAGTTTTTGCAAAAGATCGATTTGTATACTCGTTGAATAAATAACAGAATAAAAAAAAACTCGAATCACCTTTTTAAAAGAAACTGCTTGAACTTCTCTTTTATGAATATGTGTAAGTATCTTTTTATTCTGTAAAAATCCGGTCCTTTGTACAGATTTGTAAAGAGGCTTTTATAGCCTTCTATGAACTGTTTACATTTAGAAAGAAATCTTTGATTTCTTTTCCCTATCCGTTTTCCTTTTCTGTTGTATTTTCTTTCTTTTTGCAGGCAATTGAGGAAAGGAGACCACCAACGTTGATTCGGCCGTCGATCACGCTGTGATACGAGGCCGGAGTCACGGCGTTGATTCGGGTCACTGTGAGACGAACGGACACGAGTCGAAGGGGCGTGACTCTTGGGCTGATTGCGGCGCGAAGCTTCTGGAAACCCTAGGGTTTCCAGATTTAATTTAGGCACTGCGCCTCACTGGTTTGGGTCTGGCTTGGGTATTTGGGCTCGGGTGTAACCGGGTTTTGGGTAGTAACGGGTCTGCTGGGTTTAAGCTAAATGGGTCATTAAATTGTAATGGGCTGTAAATGAAATTTGGGCTTTGTACACGGACTATAATAAATAAACATTTATTTATTTATTTTTTATCCTTGGTTTTAAAACCCGGGCAGAAATGGGCTACTACATGTACAATTGTAGTATTTATACTTGTTATTAAATAGATATTTATTATAGTGTATTATTATTATTATTATTTTTAAATTATAATTTATGTTAATTATATTATGAGATTTTTATAGGATGAATAAATAAAAATATGACATATGTATGATGATGGAATAGTACATGTGTAAAATATGTATTTAAACACTTGTATTATAATGATATATTTTCTTAAATTTTAAGTAAAAATATTTATATATTATATATTAAATTATTATATTAATAAAAATCTATATTAGTTAAATGTTAAAATAGTATGAAGTAAATAATAAAAAGAAACAAAGAAAAAAAATAAAGAAGGAAAGCAGAGAACATTTCGAAAGTAGCAGGAAGAAAGAAATAAAGAAAAATAAAAAGAAAAAACTAGGATTTTAAAGCTTGAAGTTTAAATAGGTAAGTCAATTAAGTTCTTTTCTCTTAATTTTGATGTTTTAGAAGTTTTAGAACAAAGTTTTGTTGAAATTAAGTTGAGGTTTTGAAAGTTTTTAGGTTTTCGAACATAAGTTCATGTTGAACAAAATAATGAATTAGGGATTTAATTGAATGAATTTTAAGTTAGAATTGATTAAAGGATTAAATTGTAAACTAGGCTATAAGTTTTGTGTTGTAAGGATTAAATTGAAAGAAGTTTTAATTTAGGGTTTTATTATGAACATTAGATAGTTAAGTAGAATATTGAAGGAAATTGAATAGAAATAAAGTATGAATTGAGTTAGAAAAGTAAACGAGTTAATTAAGATTAAATTGGAATTAGGGTATAAATTGGATAGAAATTTAGTTATTATTATTAATTAGTGCTGTAATTTATAGTGTAAATTATTATTATTTTCGTAGCTAGCAAAGAACCCGAGGCATTGGCACAAAAAGGAAAGGAGAAAGTTATCGAGGAGTAATCGCGAAATCTAGGTTTGTATTACTATAATTCAAGTTATTCCTTATTTAATGTTTATTTTGATATTTATATTTAATAAGTGAATATGAGGTAAGTGTTAATATTGAGATGAATGAAAGTTGATATTGAATTAATAGTATTTTTAAATTGAATTTGAATGATTTGTGATCAAAATTGAAAGTGAAAGTGAAATTGAAATTGAAAGTGATAAGAATTGTGAATTGAAAATCCCTATTAACTAGTCGGGCTAAGTCGGATATAGTTGGCATGCCATAGGATTGGAAGAGCTCAGGGATTCTTTGACCTTGAGTCGATGAGACACTGAGTGTCACTATTTTACTTCGGATAGATTCGATAAGGTACTGGGTACCACTTTACTTCAGCTAGGCCGATGAGACACTGGGTGTCAAATATTGCTTCGAACTATCCGATGAGGCACTGGGTTCCAATTTTGTGTGTTTGGTTGGATCCTTGTATCCGCCAAAGTCCGAGTTTGTTAATAAGGGTAATTAAATGAAAAGTTCAATCGAATGAAATGAATCAGTTGAGCCATTGAAAAGAAACGTGAATGTGGAATATGATTTGAAAATGTGAATTGAATATGAAAATGTGAATAGAAAGCATGAACTAAATGTTCATGAGATAAATAATGGCTCAATGTGATAATATATGATGTTAACAAATGAAAAACCAAATTAAATTGTAAATATTGAGAAGTTATGTATAAATTAGTCTGGTAAATTTTAAGGTTAAATGATTTAATTTACTTGGTTATTATATTATAATTTGAATTATAGTAATACCACTAAGTATAAAATACTCAGCGTACGGTTGTTTTCGTGCACAGGTTAATAGGTATTTAGAGTCTCGGTTCAGTATCCAGGCGGCCCCGACTCCAGCACAAAACTTGGTGATGTATTCTTCTTTTGGTAAAAGTGGCATGTACATAGGTGCTAATTTGGTCATTTTAAAATGCTATATGATTTTTGTTGTAAAGAATGATATTTTGTATTTTAAATGGTATGAAAATTTATATGATATACATGGTATAATTGATACTAAAATGATATTTTGATACTTGGTTTAATAAAATGGAACTAGAATTATCATAACATATTTGGTATAGTTGGTAACAAGTTGAAATAGAATGAATGAAGTTTATTAAATTAAACAATATATGCGAATGTTTACTTAGTAAATTACTAAGTTGATGTTAAGCTATGTTTAGGTGTATTTAAATATGAAATTGTATGGATTGTGATATTGGTTTCGAATTGGTTGCGATTTGAAATTGCAGGGAAGGTTAAAATTTATAAAGGGGTTATATTGAGTTTTTCTTAAAAAAAAAGAGTCAATTAGCAAAAGTTTTTTTATACAATTTATGATTATATTATAATATGTTCGATAATTATTTGAATATTAATAGTAAATTGTCCAATTCTCCGGTAATGTCTCGTAACCCTGTTCTAGCGACGGTTTAGGGTTAGGGGGTGTTACATTTAGTCATTTTCCTAGTGGCATGCCATTTATATCCTACTAGTTCTCATTTTTTCTACATGGACATTTAAGCTATACAATTTATTTACATTTTCTCAACAAATGAAACAATTCAAACTTTACTATTTTTACAAATTAGTCCTTATTCATACAAAATCAATCAATCATCAAATTTCACTTAACATTTATTTTATCAACATTTAACATGTCACTTTAATACATCATATCAATAACTATTTCACTTATCTTACTTTTAAACTCTTATAATTTAGTCCTTATTCATTAAATTCACTACACATACACTTTCCAATTCACAACAAAGTACAATTTCATATTCAAATAATTCCATAAAATCAAATCATCAATTTTATATATAAATAAGTCTTGAATCAACAAAAATTGCTTGAAAATGACCTCTTTCTTCCTTCCTTCACTCTTTTGCTATCTCATTGCCCTTGTCACCCACTTGGTATTCACTCTTCTTCTCTCCTTCATTCACATAATACACATACACAAAATTTACACATCAATACACTATTCACATATCACTTCCATGCATTTCAAATGAGATGTTTATGAAATTTCTTAAGAAAAATATCATCTTTCTTACCTTAACCTTTCCTAACCCCTAACTTCACTTTCCTTTTCAAGATGTATTTTTGCTAATTCCACCAAAAACTAATCATGCTATGAAGTTTCTATTGTTATTTTACTAAAACCTATGGTGGAAATTTGAGTTTAAAGCTTGGAAATGGAGGAAGAATAAAATGAAGAAAAAATAAAACTTGATGAAGATGGGGAGGGAGACACGTGAGAGAGAGAAGCTAAAAAAAGAAGAAGATAATACCCTTTTTTTCTCCTTTCTTCTACAACTTTCTTCCAAAACATCTTTCCATTTTTTGTTAGAATAATTTAAAATAAAATCTAATCATCATCGTTACAATCAAATGGTGCCCATTCATTTTTAATCTCATCCACATTTCCATGTACTTTCATGGTTAAATTACACTCCAAGTCTTTGCTATTTTTTATCATTCATTTAATCTAGTCATTTCTTATTTTTAAAATCTTTAAAATATGGCCCAACACTTCTCACACATTTACAATTTAGTCCTTTCCTTAATTTAATTTTCCTAAAGTCAAAAGTCTTTCTAATTCTTTATAATACCCAATTACCTTCTCTACTAATATTAATAATTCTATTTTGTCTACTTCGAAAATTTCGAATGTGTCAACTCGAATTGGCACTGTTCACTTCTTAGGGAATGTCAGGGATGTTACAGAAAGACCCCTCCTCTTGAAGCCATCACTCTTGTCTTACTTAGCGCATTGTCAATATTGAGTTTTACCACACCACAAGGAGGTTTCAATCGAGTTTCAGCTTGATAGGGAAAACAGTAAGAACAAGCAACACTTTTATCAGGTCATTATAACACTTTGCCATACATAAGCTTCGTTGCACAACTCTTTTCGGGTCCAAGCACTTATCCTAAAAAATAAACCAATTACATTACTTCCAAATATAATAACAAGTTGTCACAAAACAACTCTCCCAATTACCTTCCTTCCTCATAATATTCTAGCGATTATGATGACCCTTACTAGCCAAGAATCAAAATCAACATCAAAGAAACTATTTCTAACCATATTGGGCACTAGTTGACCCCAAACATCTTTGACATTGACACAATCTCGCATGGCATAAAGAGTAGTTTCAGCACAACAAAAGCAAATTGAGTAGATATCAACAATTATTATAGCTCTCCTTAAGTGTAACGACTCGATTTTAGTCGGTTTTAAAAAAATGCGATTTAGAAGCCAAATTTTGTCAATTGAATTAGTGAAATTATTAATCGAAAAGTTAGCACATCTAGTATGAGATTATATTAATAGATTGTCAAGTAATTAAATTGAGAAAGTTGTTAGTTATAATATAAAGACTAAATTGTAAAAGTATTATTACTATTGAATTTTAATTTAGAAAAATGCAAGAGGGCTTATGTAGCAATTCAAATAAGGTCTTAGATACAAATTTCCCATATTAGAGGTATAAGTCAGTGGCTAAGTTCAATCATTACCATTAAATTCCACTAAGTTTTGTGACATGAAATCTTTGCCATTTATTTCTTATTAATTAAAGCTCATCAAACTTAATTTCATCACTAATCATATATATATACACAAGTGAGTGGGAGAGAGAAGAGAGATTCAACTTTTCTTTTTCTTTGTCTGTCCATAGTTTGGAAGAAATTGGAGATTAAGCTAATCCATGTATTAGATTTCTTAATTGTCAATTGTTTATTAAGTTACGGTTAATGATTTTTAGTAGATTTAAGCTTGATAATGATAAAATTATGGATGATATGTTTAAATTATGTAAGGACCATGGTAGAATGTAGTAGGTAGTGTTGGGTTAAGGTAGAGATTTAGTTAAGCTGTATAGATAATTTTATGACATTAGGGATCAAAGTTATTTGAAAATTATGATATAGATTGAAAGCTTGAGGTTCCTATTGAATAAATACAAAGTCAGATTTAGATTTGATCAGTAAAATCGAAAGAAACGAAATTTTCAAATATTAGGGCTGAGAGGGACTAAAATGAATAAATTGAATCCATGAGTTATTGATTATTTCTATGAGTTTTATGTCAAATTGATATCATTTTAATAATTGGATTTATCGTACGTAGCTAAAGATAATGCTAAGACATCGCGGGATAAGCGAAAGACGAAGGCTATTGATGACTACCTCATTTTGGTTTGTGATTTCATGATTTGGTTTCAATACATAACTCATTAATGTTAATTTAAGTAAGGTAATGTTTAAGATCTTTGTCTCATGAGAGGTGAATATACTTGTGTTATGATGAAATGGTGAATATGATGAAAATGTGATTCAATATATGATTGGTATGTCAAAGTATGATAACGATATGAACATGATATGAAAATGCTATGTAATTAGTAAATGACATGTGAACTTGTATACATTGATATGATGAATTCTTTATTAAACAGTTTTAGATAGAGTTCGAGTATAGTTGGAATACTATAAGATTAGTTATATAGGGATTTCTTTGGTTTATACCCATGAGGCACGGAGCAAATATTGCTTTAGGCGTACTTATGAGATGTTAGGCACATAATATTTCAATCTATATCGATGCGACCACAGAGCGTATATTACTTCGGACATATAGATGTGCACTAGATGCAAATCATACTAGTGTGATGGTAGGTTGATCTATGTATCTATTTTGAGTACATGTTCGATTAATAGGGGCCACAAAATAATCTATGAATGATTGATTATCCATATTCATGTGTGAGTAGTTGTATTTGAATAGATTAAATGACTACAAAAACAAATAAAATGAATGATAACATGTGAAAGATCATGCGATTTGGATATTATAATATTTGAAGGTCGATGATGTTATGATACAAGTCAAGCAATATGTCAACTGCTATAGTATCAAGGGCTTGTATCGGTATAAGCTTGTACCGGTACAAGTTAGGAAGACAAGCGTCCCTCCCCTATTTCAAGTTGTTTTGACCTTTAGGACCCGAACTTGGTGCTAGACACCTCCGATCACCTAGAAACCATTTTAAAATGTTTCTAAATTGTTTTAAATGACCTGAAAATATTTTAATCAATGGAAATGATCTGATTTGAATGGATGATTGTTTGAATTACTTGATGAATGTGAATTAGAAGTTAGTTCGAGTTGCTTCAGCAACGAATGTGGTATCTTACATTTAGATCCGATGATCAGATCAGGTGTAGGGTGTCACATTAAGTGCTTATTATTAGTTAATAAACAACCTTTGGCTACCAGCCAAATGAATTGTCTCACACGTTGAGGTTTATGGATTTTCCAAATACACTTGCACTTATCATCTGTTAGTTTCCAAGAGTCACACATAACCTTATCATATGCCATTGCCACTGAACAATTGCCATTGGTCGTGTTATGCCACAAACATAAATCAGGGTTGGCACCCTTAGAGGGATGTGTCATAGAGCAATTTTGATAGCTATTTGATAGTTGATTTAAGGAACAAAGCAACTCCAATTCCAACCACCTCTCGAAGCCACATAATCAGCCACACAACTAGAATTCTGCATTTCCAAAGGAATTGAGAAATGACTTACCAAAGGTCCCATACCTGACACCTAGTTGTCTTCCCAAAACTTAATGATGCGCCAAAATTTGATGCGTCGTTGAGAGCACCAAAAATATCCTATTCCCTGTAAAATAATGAAAAAGAACAGTAAAGGGGAAGTAGGGTCGAATTCTCAGGGATCGGATTATATGAATGCTTGTTTCTCGAAATCTTGGGCAGAATCGTGCCCAAGAAAACCTGCGTGGCAAAAAAAAATAGAATTAAAGATTTGATTTGTAAAAGAATGAAAAACAGAATCTAAAGTTGACTGAAATTGTGATTACGAAAATAATAAAAATAATAAAGAGAGTTAAAGGAAAAGAAATTCTTATTGGTAGATTCCAGCTCCAGTTGTCTCATTCCGCCTTGGGTTCGATCCTTGGCTTTTAAATGACCCTTCTCAACTCAAGTAAGCCAGTTATAGTGGAAGAGGACGCCTACGACCACCAGCTCCAAAGATTAGACTTACGATTTTTAAGGAACTTGACTCTAGCCAGTAATTTATGCTAGATCAACGCTTCTCAATGGCGAATCCCACGCCATTTTGTCTCTTTGGCTCGCCAACCTCTGACGCAGTAAGTTAACGAACTGACTATGCAATCCTTCCAAAACATACAAAGCAGCCACCTTCATACAAAGCGGCCGCCTTTGCATATGCTGAAAAGCTTACTTTTTAAGGGCCATGGACGGAAGCGTCAGCCCGTAGTGCGGAGAAACGATGAATACTTGGCGAGAAGGTTAAGTACGGATTCTAGGCCTTAAGAACCCTTTTTGGGGAATATTGACAACTTTCGGTTAGATAGGTTTTAGTGGCTCATGATAATGGTGGAAAAAGAAATAAATATAAAAATGGAAAAGAGAATTTTATTGAAAGAAAATATGAAGAAACAAAAGCCTAGACTTTCAGGGGGAGAGTGTTTACAGAAAAAGATGAATCCAAATAGAGTCACTTCACCCCCTATTTATAGTGCTAGGGAGATAGTCTAATTTAACTTAAATTCTAAAAAGATAAATACATTTAATTAAAGATAAATAGAGATAATTAAAATAAAATCCTAAAATTTAAATAATGCTAATAATTATCCTAATATAAATAAAATGGAGTCTTATAGAATAAAATCTCTTCTTTTTGCGTTTTTAGTCATTGTGTCTTCCATGCTTGCACTTTTGGCACAATCTTTTTCTTGTGTCGCATATCAGCCCATTGTGTCTCCAAATTCGCACTTTTGTCCCTTAATTTTGCTTTTGCCTCCAAATCAGTCCCTAATCGATAAAAAGACATAAGTAGCTCAAATTAGTAGGATCAAGCCCAGAAGAAACACATGATTAATACATAAAAATACGTTATTCTAGAGCATTATCACTTAACTACTCGATCATCCCCCTACTACCTAATGAATACTATCACGTAGTACATCCCAAAATTTGGACAAAGTCATCCAAACAAAAGAAGAAAAGGATTTGGTCACAAACGCTGGACAGCCAAATTCAAGTTTATACTTACTCCTTAACATTTGAACTAATAAAGCATCTATGTTAGAAATAAGTTAAAAACCAAGCCCATATAAGAAAAAAAAACTTAAAAATCACCCTTTTTTTAATAACAATAGATATTACTCTATAAATGTTGTCTTTTTTTTAACTAGAATTGTGACCTCTCTATGTTGAGGTTTTAAAATTTCTTTAATTAATATATAAAATATTTTTAAAATATTTTTAATAAATTATTATTATTTGGTGTCAGTCTCATTATTATGCCAAAATTTAGGATTAAACCCCTATACTTTAATTTTGACATAATTTGATCCCTTTAATTTTATAATACCATTAGTTATGCTAAATAACTTACATTTTTAACTGTGCCAATTAAAATAACATTGTGTATTTTTTTTAAATCATCACTTCTAACTAAATAATAGTTTAATCACCTTTTAACTAATCATACTGTCAAAATAGAATGTCGATAACAGCAAGAAAAGAGAGAAAAATAGAACACACAGATTTACTTGGAAACCCTTTCGGGAAAAAAATCACGGGTAGGGGAGAAGAAAATTGAATATGTCGAATTCGAATGATTACAAGGAGTATAAATTGTGTCTATTTATAGGTTTAGAAAACCTTATTCTAATCAACATATAATAGAAGTAATGCAATAAGGTTGAAACACCTTATTCAAATCAATATCAAACAAAGGAAGTAAACTTTTATACAGATTCTTCTTGTACAGCCTGTACCGTATCGCGGGGGCCTTCAACCCCCGCACCACTGATTGTGACCCTAGTCCAGTATCTTGCTTACTGGGAATCCACGACGGGCTGTGGCCCTCGGCCTTTGTCCTCGTGGATCCCCCTATCTTGCCACATGTATTATATTTTAACAAGAATTTGGGTTACAACTCTAAAACATACTAACATAGATTTTTTTAGTTGGAAAGAGTATGTTTAACAAAAAACCACCTCAACATTTTACTTGAAATTATTAATCACGTTAATTATTTGGACTAACTAAATCATTACTTAATCACTTTCTAACTAATCATACTAGCATACATATTTTTGTTGGAATGAGTATATTTAAGGAAAAGTTCACTTTAATGTTTTAACTGGAATTATTAACCATGTTAATTATTTAGACTAACTAATTGTATTATAAAAGTAGATGAAATATGTTTCAAATTAATTTATACTGACTAACTCTCAAATCCAAGTATAATAAAAGGACCAAAGCCACAATTTGATATAGTAAAAGTAGATGAGAAAATTATTGAAATTAAAATATAAGGATTAAACCTCAAATATAAATATAATAAAAGGATTAAATATAAATATAATAAATTGAATCTCACCCTCTATAAGAGTTGAGAAAATAAAGTATCAACAAAGTTTAATATACTAATACTTGGAGTTGGATTGAGTTTGGGAGTAAAATAATCACATCACTCGTTGGCAATGCTTGAATGTGATTATGATTTGGGTTTTTTTTTTTTAAGTATAACTATGTTGGAGTTGATAGCATTGATTAGAATACCTTTATAAATGATTATATAACATTTAATCATGTATATATTTTTGGACATATATTTTTAATAATTTAATAACTTAAAAAATCCCACACTTTATTATATATGTAAAATGTAAATAGAAGCTACATCATTATTTCATGAAATAACATCATAGAGAATGTGATGGCAGAGTTCATTCTCAGTAATATATGTGATACTAATTAGGAATCAAACTTTCTTCAATAGTTAGATGGAGGTGGAGGTGGAGACATGAAAGGAATGGAAGGCAAGCTGCTGCTGGGAAGTGGTGGAAGAACAGTGATAAGCTTAGGCTAAGATGGTGGGATTGTTGGTAGCTTTGGGATTCAAGGCAATATAGGAGGAAGTGGTGGAAGAACGGTGGTAGGGTTAGGAAGTGGTGGAATTGGTACTATGGGAAGTGGTGGAAGAACGGTGGTAGGGTTAGGAAGTGGTGGAATTGGTAATCTGGGGAGTGGCGGAAGAACAATGGTAGGGTTAGGAAGCGGTGGAATTGGTAATCTGGGAAGTGGCGGAAGATTAGGAAGTGGCGGAAGATTAGGAAGTGGTGGAAGATTAGGAAGTGGCGGAAGATTAGGAAGTGGTGGAAGATTAGGAAGTGGCGGAAGGTTAGGAAGTGGTGGAAGAACAACGATAGGATTAGGAAGTGAAGGTAATGGTACTTGCTGAAGATTTCGAGCTGCTAGGCTGACCTCCATGCTTGAAAAACCCAACAAAATGAAACAAGCTAATAAAATGAAAACGTTGGAACCTGCCATTTTTTTGAAGAGATGAACTAATGATTGAAGATTTGAGTTGAGGTTTGCATTGAGGAAAGCAAGATTGCTTTTCAGGTATTTATAGCCACATTTGAAAGACCTTTTTAATTATTTGTTTGAGATATTATTCCCCTACTTAGCTTACTACCTTTTCTCACTCATCTTTTATCACCAAAAAAATAAAAATAAAAATCATAGTGTTTAGATAAATTAGACTCATCCTTAAACTTAAAAATATTACGAATGAGTCTTTCCATTTCCATTTGTCTAATGTTAGTTAAAAATTAAATGCTTTTAAATTTTGTGTGAAGCATATCTTCTTATTTCCATTTACCTAATGGGAGTTAAAAAACTTAAATGTTTTTTTTATATATATAATGAGTGTTTATTTTGGTGTGTGTATATTTCTATCTGTGCGTGGTGTGTGTCAGTACTAACTTTCTCATCGCACTCTACTAAAAAAAAATAAAATTAGGTGGATCAAATTTAAATATTAGATAACTATACATGTTGGTACTTAAACTTGATTTTAGGGTTTAAATTAGTATTTAAGATTTTTTTTTGTCTAATTAAATACTTGAAGATTCAATTTAAATTAGATACTTGAACTTGATTTTTTACTTCAAATTAGTATTTCATTATTTGAATCAATTTGAACTAAAAAATTAAGTTTAGGTATTTAATTTAGACCTTAAACTCAAGCTTAGACACTAAAATGTTTGATATAATATTAAATTAAAAAAAATTCAAGATGTAAATACTAATTTAACATTTAATCTAATTGCCCCATAGAGCTACAATGATAAGTTGGATTATATTAATGATAGAACAAAAGTAATTGAATGGGATTAGGAGATGAAGGTCCTAGTTGTGGGTTATCTAATCTTAATTAGAAGTAAAGCCAGCTCTAGAGGCATGAGACCACTGGGTTTCTTACCCAAACCACACGTTTAGTTTACTATAATTCAATGCTACAAAAATGGTTATATCTACGAATCATTCGCCTTTAGCTAATAATGGAAATAGCTATGTATCACTTTGCCCCAATCACTTAAAAAATTATAATTCATATTTTCTTGAAATAAATTCAAAAAATTGAAAAATATAAAAAATATCATTTTTCTAAAAATCTAAAAATTTATGTAAAATTATATAAAAATTCAAAGAAATTTAAAAATTATTTTTATTTTTTAAAAATACAAAAGTACAAATAATTTTCAAACAAATTTAGATAAATCTCAAACAAAATTAACAAATCAGAACAAAATATATATGAAAAGTTATATAAAATTTCTAAAAATTTTAAAAAATACTTTTAAATATTTAAAAAATATAAAAAATTCAATTAAAAATTAATTTTCAGTAGTTAAAAAAGGAAAAAAAATGGAAATACAAAAGAATATAAAAAATTCTAAATATTTAAAAAAAATACTTTTTAATAGTTAAAAAAACGAAAATACAAAAGAATATCAACAAATTCAGAAAAATATCAAATAAATTTAAAAAAATGGAAAGCTTTAAAGTTTTTCCAAAATATTGAAATTTCCTGAAAATTAGTTAACTTTCCAATTTTTTTTAATTTCTTCGAATTTTATATAAATTTATATTTTTTTTCTGATTTTTTTAAAAAAATTGAGAATTTTTTTATAATTTCTTCCTATATTTCTATTTCCCAAATTTTCCTTATTGTTTTAATTTATTTTGAGAAAATATGAACTTGGTGACGCCATGGTTAACAATTGGGGCAAACTAATACATGGTTGGAAACTTGAAGTACCAAAGTGATATATAGGTGTAATTTTGGGGAGGACAAATATTACATTAACTCAGTATATAAATATTGATATTACATGGTTTAGTTGGATAAAATGATAATAATGAATATAAAAGGAATAAGTACAAATTGACATTATTTACCCTGAGTTAAATAAATTATATTTTATTTATATTTTAAATGAATATTTTACTTATATTTTCTATAAAAATTTTATACAAGCCTAAATTAATCATATTCAATAATAAATTAAATAATATCAATATCAATATTTTGAATAAGATAATAGTATTTTAATTATAAAAATATTTTTTTAAAACTATAACTATATAAAGTATTGTAAAAATAATTATTTAATTATACAACTATTTTATTTATATATATTAAACTTATAAATAATTTATAATCTAAACCTGATCGAGTAGGTTCAACCCAAATTTGGCGAGCTACATTAGCCACCGAAGTGACCCTTCATCAACTCCCAACCTAACCTCCAACACACCACTTACTTGGAATGTATATGATAAGTTATAGCATAACAACGAAATAATATCATACAATGTAAATCATGCAAGCTTATCAAACAAAATGAGGGAAGGGTTCGCATGTTAATTATGCAGTAAAACGTAAGGGTTCACGCAGGAGAAATAAACAATATACTTTAGAGTACGCACATTCAAACATAAATGCACAGGTACTTAAAATTTTGTTATAAGGTTTGCATGCATAAGTTCGCATTGTAAAGTACAACATGAGTTTGCATAAAAAGCACGGCTTCGTAAAATATCTGTGGTTCACATACTTCCTAATTTCGCACTAAAATGAAACATCATAGGTTCACATACAAACGGGCTTCGCAACCAAAGGGACGTTCATGCAAGAGTTTTCATACTTAGGTAGGGTTTGCTAAGTAGTAAGGTTATGGCACCTAACGGTTCGCAAGCATATAGGGGGGTCGCAAACATACAAAGGTCGCAGAAAATAATACTTCGCAAAAAAAATTGGCTCATGTATGATGTTAATACATACTTTAGAAAAATTGAAAGAATGCCACATGGTACTCATGCTAGGAGAATTAGAGAAACGTCAAACTATATTCATGCTGAGATTAAATTAGTAATAAAGGTTTAACTTCATGGTTCACAAAATATTAAAAGAATAAACTTAAGCTTTAAGGAAATTGTTTCATTAATAGAATCATATTATGATAAATCTAAACCCACATAAATAAAACCCCATCGCCTATTTCCCCAGGTTCGCATTATTTGTTCAGAGATGAGCCTCGCCACTGCCATCCGCAACTTACTTACTTGTGAAGTAAGAGAGGAGTGGGTGAGTTCATTGTGAACTCGATGAATAATCAGGAATCATCAACGTATGCTTAAAATACAAAGTTTAAAACAGAAAGAAGACTTAGTCTGAAAAAATCGCATCGCGTGCTGGGTTCGCAGTGAAGGTGCGAGATCCAGTTCACAGAACCTGCTTGTCATAAAATCATATAAGTTTGAAAACAATTTCACATGTACTTACTGAAAATCATATTTAAAAACTTAGCTTGTTCTTGTTTGAAAACAAATCTTATATAGAATGAAACATGTTCACATACTTGTCTTATCGGAATGGCTGAGGAATATAAAATATGTTCTCGCACTTTTCTTAACTTACTTATCTTATCTTGTCTTGTTTTGTTGGATATGTGGATCTCCTTATTACGCCTTAGAATGACTCAAAGAGTCCTTAACATGTCTTGTAAGTGTAACATAAGCTAAACACTCTCCTGTACACCAACATGTCCTATTGAATGTAGCATAGCTCGACATTCCTTTATCTCTCCACATGTCTCAAGGCCTCAACGCCCAAATCAAAGAACTTGTAGGTGAGTACTCACAATCATTTGGTATACAAATATATCCAACATATAAACTCGCAAAGGCACTCGCACAGAAACTTATCACATAGAGCTCGCAAAATCATAGCTTATAGAACTGTACTTTCAAAACATGTTTTAAAACATAGACTTGCATAGGAGCATGCGTAAAACATATCTTCAAAACACAGGCTTGCATAGGAGCATGCATAAAACATATATTTAAAACATAGCTTAAAAACATATCTTGAAAACAGAGTATTAAAACTTTAAAAAACAGAGTTTTATAGGAAAAACTTACTCTTGGAAATTAGTTTTAAAAAAAATCAAGGTTCTTGAAAAACATAACAATTTGCATACAAGTTACGAACTCTAAGCATTCATACTAAAAAACATGACGATTACCACACTTATGGAAATTCTTAACCACTCACTGATAAAGCTGAAAATTTAAATGAGTTTTGCTTTGCCTTTATCCTTACTGTAGATGGTCTGGTTGGTTCTCAACATGCATAAACACTCAAATTACTTAAACAAATAAAACTTACGAAATTCACACATGCAAGCAAACCTAGCTTTCTGGATAATCAACCCTAATAAGACAAATGCTTACCTTGGTTGCTACGAACTTGGTTCAGAACAAATATTTGACAATAGAATAACAATGAGAGAATTTTTCATGGAATAACGGTTGTATTTATAGGCACTAAGTATCTTAGTGATCTTAGGATACCTTATTTAACTTAGGAACCCTATTCAGTTTAAAATAAGGTTACGTGTATGAAAAGTATCTTAGATACACAATATATTTATTTCCTAAGTTTAGTCTGACTCGACTTTTAACCGGCGAACCCCCAATTCATAACTTAACTAGGGAACCTTAGCTCGCCAAATAGACTGGCAAACACAACTTTTAATGAATTTAGCAAACCCTTTACCACATCCTTTGGCGTACTCCAGTTCGCTAGAACACTGGCGAACTCCTTACTAATATCTTTTTTGACGAACCCTAGTTTGCCGAAACATTGGCGAACCTTCACTTGCGAGGTTAAAATTTCTAGATCAGGTTTCGGAATGTTATATACACCATATTTTTATCATAGTTTTTGTCGAATATTTTACTTTCTCGAATCAAATCATCTCTCGTTAAATTGTTTTTTTATTGGTTTTGTAATTGCCGTCAATAGCACCTCTATATTTGCCAACAAACAAACCGGATTTAGGCGAATCAGACCAAAATCGAGCGTGAGGAACATCAACTAGAACTGTGGTGAAAGGTGTGTGCTTTTCCAAGTGAATCAATGGTGACCGTGTGTAGGATTAAGGCCATACTGCCGTGTGGTCCACACCATCACACAACCATGTGCACATGTAGGTTTTAGGGACTTCGTGAACCATACAGCCTCAGCATGTTACACACTCGTGTCCTTCCTGTACGGTAATTTATTGTTTTCCACACGACATCATGTTGTTACACGGTTGGCCACATGACCATCTAATCCTCACACACGGTATTACGTTTCTCACATGGCCTGGCCATACAGCCGTGTGACCCATGCTTTACATTTTGCCTAAAAATTTATCATATGTTCAATTTAGTCGTCATATATCCCTTGAATTATTTTTAAAATTTTTTTATTCACTCAATTAAGTCCTTGATATTGTGTTTATTCTAGAATCTGTGACTTAATGACTAAATTCCTATTGTTATATTGTATGAGATGTGAATATTACATGCCTATTGTCATTGTAATACTGATAAACTATTAATGATAATACTATTACCACCTTATTGAGTACATGTTAAACATGTCTACTGCTAATGTTGAACTGAATGCATGATAAACATGTCTATTTTTTTTTTGCATTGTTTTGTTACAAAGCATGCCATATTGCATTGCATGGGGTGGGATGATATGTATGGAGAAAGAGTGACAGTTTAATAATTTGCAACCTAGTGGTAGTTTACCTTTAAATATTTTATCTAAATATACTAGTGGTTTATTTGTAATTTTTATAACGAAGTGGCAGTTTATCTGCAAATCAGTGGTGGTTTATCCACAACTTGATGTGTATGGATAGATGAGTTCTGAGGAACTCATAGTGTGGTGTGCAGCGGAGTTAGGTAGGACCTTTTCTGATAAACTAAAATTATATTGCCATTCATAAACAGGTGCGTACAAACTATGAATCTGAAATATTATAGTGAAATGTTGAATTGGAAAACCAATACTGTGAATTGCTATACGATGATTATTCTAAGAATTGTTATTTTGTATGCTTTGACCACTGTGTTACACAGATTTTCTTGTGATTAGACTCACACTGAGCTTAAGCTCACCCCTTTTATTTTCCATCTTTACAGATAACCTACCAGGTTAGGACGCAGACACAATATCTGGAAGGTCTCAGCTCAGATTAATAGATTTTTTATTAAAAGTATTTTAGATTTATTATTATAATTTCTATTATTTGGAATTGTATTGTTTTATTCAAACTTTGACACGAGACTTAAGGTTTGGGTTTATTTTGCATGCATGACATTTAATTTGAATATTAGGATATTGAAACATGGATTTTGAACTAATTATGCATGAAATTCTGGTTTCTCTTTGAATATCACTTTTCTGCTGAGATCTCATGAAAATAAGAATTTAAAAAAGTAAATGAATTGGAAATCAACTTTTACTAAGTAAACTTTAAAATCCATCATTTTTTGGAAAAAATATTTTTTAGTGAAAAGACGATAACAAGCAAAGTTTTTCTTCAAAAGTAAGCAAATGTTTTAAATAATTGTTTTCTAAAAAGTCCGATAGTTCTAGTAGGCCATTTCGGTGACCAATTTAATCTTTTGGATTCAATCTTAACGTCTAGGCCGACTTGCGGAAGTTACTATTAGTAAGTTAGCATTAATTTGGACATTAAATGTTGATCCAAATTTGACATGAAATATATTTAAAATACGTAATCAAAACATTAGTAAGTTAAGTACTTGGGTTAATTTATTGGTTTGATACAACATATCCTATAGTAATTCAATGGGATTAGAACATCCCAACTCCTATTGATTTAATTGCTACGTTATCTAAGTCCACACTTGCAACTATTAATTGCTTAAAGCATTTGTCTAATAAAACCTTAAATTCCAATGGAGGTGCTTTTTCATAATATGAGATAACCTAAGAAAAAGGAAAAAGTTGATCATATTGTTAAGTTAAAATTGAACTAATTAAGCCAAAGTGTAAAAGTGGAGTTATCATTCAAATCGGTCCTTCTCCTAGTTGCCATAAACTAATTAGGTAAGCCAAATTCTTTTAATAAAAATTAAAAGATTTCCTGGCATCCCTAAAACATTGCAAATTTCTTGTGAGTATTAAAATGGCATTAGTTGGTACTGTTTCGGTTTTAATCAGTACCAAATAGTTTATGTTTCGTTCAATCAAAATTTTTTTGTGTTTGATTATTTTGGTGTGTTTCGACCTATTTTTGTCAATATCAACTTGTACTAATTAGTATAAAATTTGATATTTTAAACGAACTTTTAAATTTTTTTTATCTTAATTATTTTAATTTTGGCTAAAGGGTCTTCAAAGCCTTTGAACATTAAAATTTCAATCAATTAAGCCCATCACCCGTTAAAGTTAACGATCAACCATGAAAGAGCAACAATAGCCATTATGAGAAATTGTTTTCACCATTTGACGAAATATGGTGTTTTAAATTCAAAACCATTAAAACTATAGAAAATCATAAATATTTAAAAATTGCAAAAGTTATAAAATTATATAAAAATGAAAAAAATTAAAAAAAATTAGTATAAATGATACAAAAATATATAAATTATTAAAAAATTGAAAAAAATTAAAAAAGCTTAAAATAATAATAAATTAAATATATATAAATTAAAAAATATAAAAATGTAAAAGAATGTTTTAAAACTAATTTTCTTACCCGGGATACACAGCTCTGGCTGTATTTTTATAAATATTTTAGATTAGATTTTGTGTAGATTAAGATAATTAGGAATTTAAATTATATTATGATAATTAAAGCTTTAGTTTAGTTAAGATGATTAGAAATGTTAGATAATATTTTAGATGTTAATTAATAATTTAAACTAAATCAGGAATTTAGTTAATAGGTTAAATACAATTTTATATTTTAGCTAACATAATTAAGAGTTTAAATTTTAAAAAAAGAAAGAAACATTGAATGGTTTGATCAAAAGTGAAATCAGGTATTAGAAAAATAATTCCTTTTAAAGTTGTTTAAATTTTTGATAAAGAAAAACAGTTTCAACCTTTTCTCTTTTATTTTTTAATCCACCAACCTCCTTGGGTTATACGTGGAAATATGAAAACTGCCTTTTTGGCGGTTTCAAATTTTTAATTATAGTTACCTTGAATGGATAGCCCATTATGGGCCTCCAAACCTAACATCTCTTAGTTCCACATAATGGGGTATAATACTTTATAATTATTTCTTCTTTTTTTTTTAAATAAGTTTTATACAAGGAAATAAGTAGGGGTGTTTAAATTCTAATTCAGTTAACTAGTTAGTTAATCGATCTAGTTCTGTCGAAGGTTAGATAAAAGTTTTTTGCAATTTCCGTTAATGTTTAATTTAGTTTGAAATCAGGTAATTAATCGAATTAACCGAACTTAATAAATAATATTATATATTATATATTGTATGTATTACGCTATTATTAATTCGGTTAAATTAGTTAATTCGGTTAAATGAACATTATCAATTTTTTTTGATATGTTTTATACTTGTTTTAACTAAAAAAATAAAACATATAAATTTGATTCGGTTAATGATTAAAGAATTAAAAATTTTGATTAATACTAATTCGGTTTGATTAACTGATCGATTAATCATTTAAACACCCTTAAAAATAAGTCATGGGACCAACATATTGACTGTCATACAATTGTTAGGTATATATAGCAACTCCTAAGTATGAGTAGAATTAATATACAGTACCTTAGATTCATTGAGTGCATTTCAAAGTTTCCCATCATCTCTTTTGCTATGAATGATTAATAAACTTTTTGTATTCACAATTATGTTCACAATATAAAACATAACTGGTCGACTTATGAATATAATTAAATGAGACACTCTAATGTTCTTCCCATTTCCTCGAATTTTTCTATTTCAATTCAACTACTCTCTAGATATGTCCCAATAGATTGAACCATACATGATCATTGATAGCCTACTAAGATAACTAAAATTGAACTAAAACTTCAAGAAACAATTAAAGGTCATAAGGGTACTTAGTATAGATCTTCAGTTGATCTCATGGGTCTGACACAACATAGAAGCAGATATCAAATCTTCTATTATCCATTTTGGTCATATAATACACAAGTGGTATGAAACACATGCTATGGTATTACTCTCACTTTCCTTGAAGTGTATGTCTTTATCAAAAAATCAATACCATACAAGTGATAATTCAAATACACTTAGTATCTAACTCGAGTTCACGACTTTACTTTATTAATAGATTCAACAACAAGACTTTCACCTAGAATAAAAGACATATAAAGTGAAATGTGAGATCTTATATTCACTTTCGGTCATTATTTCATAACTATATGACCTCATCCTGATCTATTGTCAAGACGATTCCATTTTAAGCTTGAGCTCTTATTAAAACTCATAGTTTTAAAGCTTCAAACGAAATCATCTCTATCTGGCACTAAGCTAAAGAGGTGATTGTCTATGTAAGAAGGTCAATCATATGTCTGACATGCCTTTAATCTTATGTATGTACTTAACATATATATACTTGTGTATGTTTTCAGGAAGCGAAGTACTAAACTTTTGAATGCATTAATCATTATCAACATTAACTCAAGTGAGGACAAGAATATATTATTCAACTTGCAATCCTAGAGTTTTGACATTCCTTTAAAAAATCTCTAGGAATCAGTTTTGTAAACTGATTTCCAATCATCTTATGCATTTGCATAGACTTTCTCTCTTGTTGTGAGATTTACCTTCACACTTATTTTTTCCAATGTACTAATTTTAGATATTTGGAGTTCGGAGTTAGTCAAACAGATGTAAAAGCTATCTTTTCCAAATGAAAATTTGGAATCTACATAGACAAAGTAGATTTCATTGACAAAGGTCAAATGCATAGTCTGAGCAAGTTATGAAGATCAATTTTATGATCTTAAGTGATTTTTCAAATAGTGATATGCTATTTTTTATTAAGAAATTGTTTAGTTTGATTTAACCATAATTGATAAAGATCACTTTACTCATGTTAAAAGAACGAAAGAAAATTTTGTAACTCTGTCATTTTATGTGGGTGACATGTTGTCGCCGTAAATGAATTAGTGCTTATCATTATGAGTTATGCAAGATTACATGTCAATTCATACTTCTATTACAAAATGTGAAGGCCTATGTAATAGAATGTGTCTTTATACTCTACGAGAAAAGTAAGAGCTCCTTTTTTCAATGATGTGAGTAGCATCATACATGTTATGATGTACATAAAGCAAAGTATCTCTTGTATAGTTGGATTCAAGACAATCCAATCCAAACTCATTGCAAAACAATGAAAATGATATTGAGGTACATTGGAAAAAAATAACATATTAAACCAATAATATATCATCATTCATTTGAAAAAAAAAACTTAAAAAGCATACTTGTCACAAAACTTAATAAAAATCCCCCCCCCAAAAAATCTTAAACTTTATCATTTTAACATAATTTTTAATAAATATATTTATTTTTAAAATAATCTACTAATTATTTACTTCTTAGTGAATAAAGTATTAAAATTTGACAGATCAGGTGAGCTTTTGCTGCTAATTTTTTGCTCTATCACTTTACAACCTCAAGTGTTACCATGACACCTCTCCAATGACCGAAGAACTAGTTCAGATTATCCTACATCCAGGAATTGAACCTGGCGCTGTTGATGTTTTTCTTGAGTTCATATGCTACTCAGGTGGTCCCCTGCCCAAGGAATTACTTCCGCAGGTTGAAGTAAGTTTCTTAAACTGATTTCTCGTATGCCGTCTTCTTTTCCCTTCAGTTTCCATGTTAGTTTATGTTGCTTGTTTCTCTCTTTTTGCAGTGTCCTGTCTTGATAGCATGGGGTGACAAGGATCCATGGGAAAGCATCGAACTCGGAAGAGCCTACGAGGATTTTGATACTGTAGAAGACTTTGTCGTCCTCACTAATGTTGGCCACTGCCCTCAGGTTTGCTCTCTCATGAAACTAGTCCTCCCCAATGTTGGCCACTGCCCTCAGGTTTGCTCTTTCATGAAACTTTGGTTCGGCAGGTTTTTCTGTTAACAAATATGATAATTCATTGCTGTATTACTGATGTGCATGCAGGATGAAGCTCCACATCTTGTGAATCCACTTGTAGAATCATTTGTGTCTCGCCATTCTAAATCTCCGGCTAATGCTTCCACAACCATTTGAACCGATGATGGAGCTTTTGTTGCTGCTTCTTTATCCATTATAGACATCACAATGTTCCTTCGCAAAGGCTATCGTAAGCTCCCACGCTGTACATAATTTATATAGCATGTCAAAAAGCAACCCAAAATTCTCTTTATGAATTCCTTTTACATGTACCATAATGTTGCATTTCAATGCCTGACCAATTGTATTCAAATAGTTAAGCAAATTTTGTACAAGAGTATGGTACAAGATGATTTTTTTTTAATGTGTACAGAGATCTGGTTTTTTAAAAGAATGATAAAGCAAGTCCTATATCATCTTTTCTATTCATCCCAAAGAATGAACTAACAGAGAATGTACTTGTGGCTGCAAGTGTTCCTTTATAATACTGCACTCTAGGAATGGATGCTTCTCTTTCACAAAATTTTCGTCTTGAGCACAGATGAATTCAAGGTTCTCATTTCTTCAGTTACTCCCAAACACAGAATTGGAGTTTCGGGGGTTTTTCTTCGTACAACCAATCTGGGATCTGTTACGCTGCCCCTGTAGTCCACTTGCATGTGGATACTCTTTTAGAGTTACCCCTTTGAAGAATCAATTCATCAGGAACAGGAAGGGTCTTCCACATCATTATCTCCATGATTTTCATAACAATCCAGTTCCGAACTAACGGTTTCCTCCTCTATTGCATAATCATCCACCAAAGATGAATCCATTGAATTATCTCTATTACAACTAGGCACAAAAGCTACATTGTTTTCAGCTAAGGCTGTGGAACCTCCTTGACTTGGCTTCATGTTCCCCATGAATCAACTATCGCATTTGATCAATCGAGTCTTTGACATTGATCTCCTCAGCCTTGAAGTTAAAAGTCATATTCAGACGAGTTACATCTAAGTCGGTTACTGCTTCATTGCTTGCCAGCCAAGTTTCCTTCCTCATCCACCGGAGTCATCTGAATATAATAAAAACAAGCATTATCAGCAACAATAATCAGCACATTCTTTTCATTTGCAAAAAGAATAGTACCTTTTTTTTACCTTGACATTGTTATGACCTACATTGTTCTCCCTCAGAAATGAAATGAAGTTGTTAAAGCTTTCATTAAAGTTTTCTTCTAACGGACGGTAATGTCCACTGTGTGGCCAAACTGCCTTAAGGACGCCATTGTCAACAACTAATCTTCCAGCAGCAATGGTAGCACCACCTGCCAAGAAACTCGAATTTTGAAATGTACCCTTTTTCTTCACACCAACGTACAAGATCTTCTATGTACTGAGGACAAAAAACCACATAGCACCGCCAGTTTCTTCGAGAGTATGGACAGGCTTCCCAGTTTGCTTGTATACGAACTTCCTGTCTACCACCATAACTTCATAAGGCTTCCGTCCTATCTGTATAGTGGATAAATATTAATTCAGTAACATTTCGAATATAAATCGAGGTAGACTTCATAAGGCTTTCAAATATAAAGGCGAGTAGCCAAACCCGGATGTCTTGGTTCAGGTCAGGATTTTGGTTGCTTCGGGAATAAAACTGGGGTTTTGTTGAGGAGAGCAACTGTGAGGCGAGAAAGAGAAGGAAAGGAAGAAGAAAAAGAGAGGGCGCGGCTTAAAAGTCATCAGGCATCGACGAGAGCCATTTTTCGGCAACGCTGGTTCTATCTGATAATAAGCTTTGTTTCTTCGACACAACTAGATTGAGATTGTAAAAAAAGACCACAAGTTTACCGATTTACTGTTAAAAAAACAGGAATTTTGTGTCATATCGTATCATATGCTTCCTACTTTTGATCTAATTTCTTATTTGTGTATCCAATTTTAAAATTCGAATAGGACCCTGAATTTTTATATAAAGATTGAATTCCTGAAATTTTTAATTATGGGCTTTCTTAATTCAAAGTAGAATTGTCGATGTATTAAACTAGACCGTAACAAAATTTTAGACTTGATTGTTAGGTCTGAACTTGAAAAATTATATTAGTAGGTTTGAGTCCTAATTATTACATCACCTCACTTAATTTCTAAACTTGTAATAGTACCCAAATATAAACAAAATATTTGACAAATCTAAAATAACCAAACCAAAACAAATGACATTCTAAACTGCAATTGGATATTAAATAAATCAAAATTGAAAATTTTCCATTAAAAGATGAATAACATAAATGAAGAAAATAATATTTGATAAATTTAAATCAACAAAATCAAAACGAATCACAAATGAAATTGGAGATTAAATAAATGAAAATTGAATTTTACTAATAACAAGAAATGCAAACTTTTTACCAGGAACTCATTCTTTATATAAAAAGATTGAAAATTCGTATCGAGCTCGAACTAAAAAATCTTACCCGAGAATGAGACTTATTTTCTGCAAAAACCATGGGTTTTCAGCTTTCTCCGCAATTCATCAGCCTCGTCATGCTTCCCAGCCAACATTCTCTGCAAAATGGCGTGAAGAATTGGAAGGATTGCCTCTAGATTCCCTTCTGAGTATTTCTTGATTCGGGCTTCCAGCTCTGGCACCAAACAACTAATAAAGTTAAACAATATAAGTAAGAAACAAACTATCACTTGCTTTGCTCATTATCCAAACAAATATATATATCATGATTTAGTTTCCCTTCCTTTCTCAACAACCAAACAAATAATTTCCAAATAAAAAAAAAGTAAATTCCAGCAAAGGAAAAGTACAGATTAAATCCTCAGACCCAGTTTAAGACTTTTTACCAGACTAACATGAACATAACAAACCAATAAAAAAAATCAAACTTGTTCATTCGCCTTGACTTTCCTTTCTCATCATCTAAACAAAAAACACAAGAAAACAAATTGCCAAATAGAAGCCCGAATCCAATATTTTTTTAACCCATTTTTTACCTTTATCACTTATATCCACAACAGGCAAAGCAACATCCTCGACATGGGCTTCCGCTACTGAAGCAGATTCTATACCAGGGTCAGGCTTCTTTTCAACGGGAGAATCTGATTCGGATGAGTACAACCTGAGTCGAGACCGAGTTGAAGCGGCGAGTGGGGTGAACGAGTGAACTGGGTTTTGGCTGGTTTTGGTATAAGAGTGAAGAAAATTGTGAGTAGAGAGCGAAATGCCTCTGAACAAAACCCTTTTCGTGGCTTCCCCAAAAAAATGGTTTTAGTATCCGAGTGTTTCCCCGTTCTTTGTTGTTCAGTGTTTATTTGATTTCATTTGAGGGCATAGATTTAGGGTTTCTTTCTTGGCGAGGACAAATGTTTGCTGGTTTTGGGTTTTTATTGTAGACTTAGAACCCACTATTGGTTATGGCTGTTATAATGGACCAATTTCAGGATTACATTGGGTTATGCCCACGCCAGTTTTCTTTCTTTTCAAATTAGTCCCTCTATTATTAAATGGATCAATTTAATCCCTATATTAAAAAGTCTAAATTTGTTACAAAGTTAACATTTACTATATACAAAATATCTTGAATTTTTTTTTCAATTGAACTTCAATTCCAAACAAAATGTGTTAAGTCACTAAAACGCCCAAGCAGCTCTGCTTCTCCTACTGCTAAACTATTCCGTTTTGCTCCATATTCTAACCCACCACCTAAAGATCTCATTCTGGAAAGTAAGCAGGATAAATGTGTTAAGCCGAAAAGTGAACCACCACCTAAAGATCTCATTTCGTATAAATGTACCTTCGAGATTTTTGAATTGTCAAAATAAAAAAACTTTATAATGCATTAACCGCTTTTTGCAAGAATATCAAGTTAGGTATGCATTCTAGGCCTGTTGAATATTTGGTTTTGATTCATTCATTTAATGAAGCAGGAAAACTCTGTGAGGCCATTCATCATGTAACTCGAGTGGGATTTGTAAATGACCTCGAAAGTTACGCCTCAGTCATTCAGTATCTTAGTGAGAAAAACTTCCACAAGAAAGGGATGGCTCTTTTTGCAACTGTAATAAAGAGAGGGTTGGATCTAAATATGCACGAAAGGGATCCAGATGACACAATACTCTATCTTTTTGCTCCTCCATGTACCTCACCATCTAAATATTTAACTCCGATACAAAGTTTGTTGTTTCTGTAATGCAATGACGAAAAAGTTAATTTCCAAAGCAAGGCAAGTACTGTTATGTTTATTCTTTTTGGAATAAAGTGAGAATTATTTTAAGTTTTTGTGCATGGAAGATGGTTGGGATTAAACTTTGAGGGTTTAATATAATTTTCAAAAAGTTTAACTGAATTTTAAAAAAAATTAGGGATTAATGAAAATTTCAAAAGTTTTAAAAAAGATCAATTAAAATTTTCAAAAAAAAATATATATTAAGAGTTTTAAAAAATTTACAGGATTTAATTAAAATATTTTTTTAAAAAGTTTTCAAAAGGAAAATAAAAATTTCAATCCTCATTTAAACATCAAGCAAAAATAGAAATTTCTCAAAATTAAATTATTTATATCAAAATCTTCATAAATATTGCAATTTCATTATTATTATTTCAAACGTATTAAAATTTCACAAAAAATTTAGTAAAAAATTTACACAATTGCACAGGATTTAATAAATGGTAATTAATTAATTTTACGTATTTATTAAGCAATTATAATATTGCTATCTACATGCCTAGAGATTACGTTTTATGAAAAATAAAAGCTCTTTCATTTTATAAGCAAATTGTTATTCCTTATAAATGTACTATTGAGATTTTTACATGCAATTCAATTGGTTTTTTTTTTAATTAGGTAAAAGGTAAAAGGAGATTATATCCCATGCCAAAGCTAGGATTTGTCAACAATCCCATTAATTCACCAAATAGGATTATTTGTGAGATTACCCAAGGTGATATTAAGAAAATTGCTTTTATCTACAATAATATTGTCCTAAAACTTGTATTTATCTAATTAAGATTTTTTTATTTACTAAAACGACCATAACATAAATTCTCAAACTTAAATTAATGCATTTCAACTTATAAATATTCGAATCCCTTGCAAGTTCGATTGATATTCCATACTTGAAAAACATCAACTTAAATAAATCTAACTTTAATAAATTTTACCCATCCCCATATCGCTATTAAACTCAAATAAATTTCAACATTCTTCCTATCAAAATTCAATCCAAAAAGAAAACATGATTCTTTTCTCTTGTAATTGTAAGTCTTGGTTATAGCGACGCTCGTCTACGTCGTTCAGAATTACTCTCCCCTTGGTTACCAGGTGGTTAGTGGACTGACTTTTTTTAAGACGGATAAATGTGTTAAGTCGGAAAATAGCCCATCACCTAAAAGATCTCATTTCGTATAAACTTATTGTTGAGATTTGTGCATACCATCAAATGAAACAACTTCATAATGTGTTAACCATTTTTGGTAAGAATATCAAGTTAGTTATGCATCTTAGTCCTATTGAATCTATGATTTTAATTAATTCATTTAATGAAGCAGGAAAATTTTCTTTTGTCGTGAGGTATCTAACACATATGAAATTAGAAAATGATGTGGATACCTACTTGGTGGTCATTAGATCTCTTTGGAAGCTGAGAATGGTGAACACATGAATGGCTCTCTATGCCAACCTCATAAAGAGAGGTTAAATCCAAAACAAGCCTACGCTAAATTCAAAATTCACCTAAAAGCCCAACAAGGACACCAACCTAAGAACCCAAGCCCACCTCCAATAAAACCTATGCCTAGTCACTCCATCTACTCTGCAGATTTTAACCGAGACTCATTACAGCAAAACAATCATCATTACCCTTCAGTCTGATAGAGCTTGTAACGCCTCAATTTTCTGGGAATCCTGTGAATGTTGGCATAGGTTTAATTATGTTAGTGGGCCTCTAGAAGGCCTAAGCTTAAGATAGAACCCGGTAATTTTAGTTAATTTTTGTTCCATAAGAAAAAGGGAGTGAAATTATGAAATATGACCTATGTGAAAATGTTTGAAAATGCTATAGGCTAAATTGAAGTGGCCAAATAAATAGGAGTGCAAAATAGGAGGATTTGCATGACAAACCTCCCATTTTACATGAAGTGGCCAGCCATCATGTTGTTGTAGACAATATGAGCACTTGATATCCATAATTTATGGCACAAATTGATACAAATTGATAATGGGTTAGGTAAATGTTTCATGATAATGGATTAGGTAAATATTCCATGATAATGAGTTAGGTAAATGTTCCATGATAATGGTTTAGGTAAATGTTTCATGATGGGCATTTCATGTCTTTTGTATTAAAGAATTAAATGGATGAAATATGAAATTTTATTAAAAGAAAAAGGGGTGAAAAGAACAAAGTTTTGTCCATCTTTGTTCATCATAGCCTAAAGTTAGAGAAGAGAAAGGAGAGGAGAAAGCTCTTGAATGTTCAGTCACTTGGGGAAGAAAATTGAAGGTAAGTTCATGGTAGTTTGCTTCTATCTTGATGTTCATGAGTTCTTCTTGATTCTACCTTAACTCTTGAAGCATATTTTGGTTGTTAGTTGTGTTGTGAGCATTTAGTCATGACTTAAAATGAAGGAAATGGTTGTTGTTTCATGTTCTTTTGATGAAAAATGGAAGATAGGTGAAGTTGAGCCAAACAAATGAGCATGCATGTGCCTTAGATGCTAAAGGGAAAAATCGGCTAACATGTTGTGCTTTAAAATGATGAAATGGAGATTATACTTAAGTAAAATCATAGATATGTGATGATTGATTGGTGATATAGATGTTTAAATAACATGCATGCAAGGTATGTGTGAAAGAGCTGATTTGGTAATAAATCTGCTTGAGACAGCAGCAGTGACGTGACTTTGGAAAATCACCATAAATTGTGGGAGATGAATTAGAAGCTGAATAAATTATGTAATTAAATCTTAATGAGTCTAGTTTTAAATGGAATAAGCGAGAACATATTTTGAATTCTGTACAATGAGAAATTTGATTCGTAATGAAGAGTGGTCAGATTAGTCAAACAGTGAAACATGAGAAATTTTAAGAAAAATCTGGTATTGATTGGCCATACCAAAAATTCTGAAAATTTTATGGATAGAAGATATATGGGCCTATTTTCAGGGAAAATTAACGAAACTTGATTTGGAGTTTCGTAGCTCCAGTTATAAATGATTTAGTGACTGTTGCTCAGGAAGACAGCTTGCAGTGAAATTATGATAATGGCGGTGTGCATGTCTAGGATTGGATCCGAAGGGAGCATGGTACTTAAGTAGTCCGATGGACTCACCTCCTCTTTTTCCAGCTTCCTACCTGGTGCACAACTTCCATTCACCTTAAACCTTAATGAATTAATCATTTGAACATCAAGTACGGTTTTCTGGACTTAGAATGGAAATTTTTTTTTTACGTTTTTGATGTGGCATGCCGGATCCGGCCATAACGTCTGGGCCAGGTTTGGGGTGCTACAGAGCTCCTGAAACTTGACTTTTACAGGATCATGTCGTTTTGATTAGTTTTTGTTGAAAGCAAATGTAACCTCTAGATGAAAGTCAAACATTAACTTTTAAGATATAGTTTCTTTGGAATATTATAGAATATAAAATAAAAAATAGGATATCATTTTGAAGATTAGATATTAGACATGAATATTGTAGTTATTAGATATTTGTGAAATTAATGATAATAATGTTACTAAGTGTCAATAACCAAATGGTCACTAAATTCTATAAATAGGGGTTGGAGTTTTCACTTTTTTTTGTGTGTCATATTGTAATTGTATTGTATATTAATAAAAATTTTCTTTTCTCTTGTAAATGTAGTCTCAGTTATAGGGATGCCTGCCTACGTCACTTAGATTTACTCTCCCCCGTCTACGTCATTTTTGTGTGTGTGTCATATTGTAATTGTATTGTGTATTAATAAAAATTTACGCTCTTGCTCATCTTCTATCCCACAAAAACCCTTAGTTTTTTTAACAGTCTTTCACCATGAATTTCAGCTTCCCTCGAAAACCTCTAAAAAGTTCTCTTTATCTTTTTAAACTATGCGCTTTTATTTTACGGAATACTTACCTGCCACCATTTCCTCGGAATGTTAACCTACCACCTAAATGTTTAACTCCTGAAAGTAATAAAAATGCGTTAGTTGTAGTTGGAAAGATGATAACCTAGGGTTTGTTTCGTAATCCTGCTGCTTCACATAAGGTGATTAAAGCATTGTGTACATCAGAAAATTTTCCTCTAGCCATGAGGTATCTAACATGGATGGAACTTGAAAATGATCTGGAGACCTACTATATTGTCATGGTATCTCTTCGGGAGGGGAGAATGCTGAACACAACAATGGCTCTAGGCGCCAACCTCATAAAGAAAGGGCTCCACCGTGAAATTATTTACTACAATGGCGAGGAAGACAAACCTAAACCTGACTAGGAAGACAAACCTAAACCTAACGAGTAAGACAAACCTAAGCCAGATCTTTATTATACCATAATGACTTTAAGATAATGTCTTTACTATCTTTGTTGCTCTTTCGTTTGGCTCCTCCAAGTATGAAGTTTGTTTCTGTTTATGTAATATAATCTCCATGTAGTAGAATCATAAAAGAAGATATAGAACTTTTATTATTATTTGAAATTTATTAAGTTGTTATTATTATTATTACTATTATTATTATTATTATTATTATTATGTAATCTCGGTTGATTCCTTTGCACTACAATCAAAGTCGGTGGAATACTACAATATTAGACATCTCCAGCAATCTGTAATCCCATGCTATACAGTTCATCTTCCTCCTCCCCTTACAAACAAAAAACGCCAAACACACAATTATCACTAGGATTCAAAAACTCTAATATCTGATATAAAATAAAAAGAATGAAAAGGAGCATTAAGGACAAAAAAGAAGAAGGTACATAGCATAGGTGAAGAAAGGCGAAGAAGGGAGTAGCAATTGTCTGCTCACAGGGTCCTTAGAGATACTTACCTTTACAAGTAAATATTTCATGTGATTTCCAAATTGTATCATAGTCTTCTGTGGAAATTATTTTTGACGTGGAAATTATTATTATTAATATTGTTATTATTATTATTATTATGTAATCTCCGTTGATTCCTTTGCACTACAATCATAGTCAGTTACAATGTGGTATATGGTTAGTCAAGTGGTTAGTATTTGTTATCAAGTGGTTAGTGTTTGTTATCACTCACTAATGTATGTAAGTATCATTCCTGTATAGGCTCACCAAAGGTAATAATACTAAGAATATTCAGCAAATATTATTCTCTGTATTTCGTTCATTATCATTTCTTCAGTATAGTTCTAACAAGGACGAAAAGGAAAGAAGGGAGCAGCACAGGGTCCTTAGAGATACTTGTAGGTGAAGAAGGGAGTAGCACGGGGTCCTTTTCAAGTAAATATTTCATGCGATTTTATGCGATTTCAAGTAAAGACTTTTAAATCAAATTGATGGAATTAATAATTTAAAAGATATTAATAAATGAGAAAGTAAAAAAATTGTTTTGATAATTATACGTTATTTTATTATTATGTGAAATGCATTAAGTTATTATATTATTATTATTATTATTATTATGTAATCTCCATTGATTCCTTTGCATTGCAATCAAAGCCGGTGGAATACTACGATATTAGACATCTCTAACAATCTATAATCCCATGTCGTACTGTTCATCTTCTTCCTCCCCTTACAAACAAAAAAGGCCAAACACACAATTATCACTAGGATTCAAAATCTCTAATATCTGATATAAAATAAAAAAGAATGAAAATGAGCATTAAGGACAAAAAGAAAGAAG
Organism: Gossypium hirsutum; assembly: GCF_007990345.1. Classification (NCBI taxonomy): domain Eukaryota; kingdom Viridiplantae; phylum Streptophyta; class Magnoliopsida; order Malvales; family Malvaceae; genus Gossypium; species Gossypium hirsutum. The sequence goes on from NC_053426.1 coordinate 109,496,925, forward strand.
GTACGTAACATAGGTGAAGAAAGGCGAAGAAGGGAGCAGCAATAGTCTGCTCAATACGGTCCTTAGAGATACTTGCCTTTTCAAGTAAATCTTTCATGCGATTTCCAAATTGTATCATAGTCCTCTGTGGAAATTATTTTTGGTGTGGAAATTATTATTATTATTATTATTATTATTATTATTATTATGTAATCTCCGTTGATTCATTTGCACTGCAATCACAGTCAGTTACAATCTGGTATACGATTAGTCAAGTGGTTAATATTTGTTATCAAGTGGTTAGTGTTTGTTATTACTCACTAGTGTATATAAGTATCATTTCTGTACAGGCTCACCAAAGCTAATGATACTAAGAATATTCAGCAAATACTATTATCTGTATTTCATTCATTATCATTTTTTTAGTATAGTTCTAAAAAGGATGAAAAGGAAAGAAGGAAGCAGCACAAGGTCCTTAGAGATACTTGTAGGTGAAGAAGGGAACAGCACATGATCCTTAGAGATACTTGCAGGTGAAGAATGGAGTAGCACGGGGTCCTTTTCAAGTAAATATTTCATACGATTTCATGCAATTTCAAGTAAAGACTTTTAAATCAAATTGATGGAATTAATAATTTAAAAGATATTAATAAATGGGAAAGTAAAAAAATTGTTTTGATGATGATACATTATTAATAATTTAAAAGATATTAATAAATAGGAAAGTAAAAAAAATTGTTTTGATGATGATACGTTATTTTATTATTATGTGAAATGTATTAAGTTATTATTATTATGTAATCTCTGTTGATTCCTTTGCACTGCAATCAAAGTCAGTAGAATCCTACGATATTAGACATCTCTAGCAATCTATGATCCCATGCCGTACTGTTCATCTTCTTCCTCCTATTACAAACAAAAAAGGCCAAAAAGCACAATTATAACTAGGATTCAAAATCTCTAATATCTTATATAAAATGAAAAAGAATGAAAAGAAGCATTAAGGACAAAAAGGAGGAAGGTACATAGCATATGTGAAGAAATGTGAAGAAGGGAGTAGCAATTGTCTGCTCAACAGGGTCCTTAGAGATACTTGCCTCTTCAAGTAAATATTTCATGCGATTTCCAAATTGTATCATAGTCCTCTAGGAAATTATTTTTGGTGTGGAAATTATTATTATTATTATTATTATGTAATCTCCTTTGATTCCTTTGCACTGCAATCACAGTCAGTTACAATCTGATATATGGTTAGTCAAGTCGTTAGTATTTGTTATCAAGTGGTTAGTGTTTGTTATCACTCACTAATGTATATAAGTATCATTTCTGTACAGGTTCACCAAAGCTAATGATACTAAGAATATTCAGCAAATACTATTCTCTGTATTTCGTTCATTATCGTTTCTTCAGTATAGTTCTAACAAGGACGAAAAGGAAAGAAGGGAGCAACATAAGGTCCTTAGAGATACTTGCAGGTGAAGAAGGGAACAACACAAGGTTCTTAGAGATACTTGCAAGTGAAGAAGGGAGCAGCACAGGGTCTTTTTCAAGTAAATATTTCATGCGATTTCAAGTAAAGACTTTTAAATTAAATTGATGGAATTAATAATTTAAAAGATATTAATAAATGGGAAAGTAAAAAAAAATTGTTTTGATAATGATACGTTATTTTATTATTATGTGAAATGTATTAAGTTGTTGTTATTATTATTATTATTATTATTATGTAATCGCTGTTGATTCCTTTGCACTGCAATCAAAGTCGGTAGAATCCTACAATATTAGACATCTCAAGCAATCTGTGATCTCATGCCATACTGTTCATCTTCTTCCTCCTCTTACAAATAAAAAATTCCAAACACACAATTATCACTAGGATTCAAAATCTCTAATATATGATATAAAATGAAAATGAAAGAAAATGAGCATTAAAGACAAAAAGGAAGAAGGTACGTAGCATAGGTGGAGAAAGGTGAAAATGGGAGCAACAATTGTCTGCTCAACAAGGTCCTTAGAGATACTTACCTTTTCAAGTAGATATTTCATGTGATTTCCAAATTGTATCATAGTCCTCTGTCGAAATTAGTTTTGGTGTAGAAATTATTATTATGTAATCTCCGTTAATTCCTTTGCACTGCAATCACAGTTAGTTAAAATCTAGTATATGGTTACTCAAGTGGTTAGTATTTTTTATCATGTGGTTAGTGTTTGTTATCACTCACTAGTGTATATAAGTATCATTTCTATACAGGCTCACCAAAGCTAATTGTAATAGCCCAATTTTGGGCCTAGTCGGACAGTGGTGTCGGGACCACCAATCTAAAGTTGAAGAAAGTATTTTATTATTAATTTGAAATTATAACATGTTTATATTAGTGCATGAAAAATTCAGTGAAGTAATTTTGGTGATTGTATGCTTAATTATGAAAAAGGACTAAATCGCATAAAGTGCAAAAGTCCTATTTTGATAGCTAAGGGTGTCAAACAGCTAGAGAACCTAAATTGGAGGTTTTTAAAGGGCAAGTAGACCCTTTAAAATAGCATGGCCGGCCATAGGATACAAAGGTGGTCAAAAGTAAAAAATTTGGTGAAATTAGATGTTGAAATTGAATAAAATAAAACAAATAGTAAAAGTTGTCATTTTTTTTCATCTCTCTCTTTCTTCTTCACCGATTTTTCTCCAAGAAAATGGCCATGGAAGCTTGAAAAATTTTCAGCAACTTAAAGTCTTTGCAAGTAAGTGATTTGGGGGTTTTTCTTAAATTTTTTGTACTTTTGAGGTCCTTGTAGTATGAGCTTTCTAATAAGGAGACTATTTTGCAAAATGGTTGAAAGTCTAGGGTTTTTCCATGATATCAGACATGTTGATTTCTAAAATTTTATGGAAGAATATGAGTTATAGTTGTGAAATAAACAACTTCTGTGAAGTAGTTTTCATGGAAACCCTAACTAAGAACCATTTTGCATAAGTTGTAAAATTGGTGATAAATGTGTGAAATAATGAGAATTGTAGGTTGCTCCTAGCATGAAAAGTATTTGGCTAAGCTTGGTTAATGAGAAAATGGGATAAAAATCGATTTTCGAGTCTAGGGGCAAAATGGTCATTTTGCCCAATTATGAATTGTTGAGTGCCTAGATCGATAAAATGATTAAACTTATGAAATTTTTTCATTTTAGATCAAGAATTACACAATTCGGGCCTAGACCAGGGAAAAGCAAAGCTAGCGAACTAAAATCTACTAGTGAGCTACATTTTGATTACCGAGGTAAGTTGTATGTTAATAATGCAAATATATGTTTATGATGTGCAATTGTATTGATATGACATAAATTGCTTTGGATTTGAGTTTGAGAATACATGTTGAGAAATTAACATAGTAAGGACTTTCGTTGAACATTTGGAATAAACTTGGATATTGGTACCTTGATATTGGAGATATGTGTGCTATTGTAAGACATGTTTGGGACGTGTTGGCCATAATATGAGAGCCAGTGTAAGACATGTCTGGGACATGCATCGGCCTCGAGATATTTAAGCCAGTGTAAGACGTGTCAGGGACATGCATCGGCGTTGAGACGAGATCTAGTATAAGACATGTCTGGGACATATATCGGCCTCGAGATAGACAAGCTAGTGCAAAACCTATCTGAGACATGACGTCAGCTTGTTGTGTGTCAGTGTAAGACCTGTCTAGAACATGGCATCGACACCTATAGATGAGAGCCAGTGTAAGATCATGTCTGGGACATGGCGTCGGTATCTTAACCCATGTTAGGGTTACTGAGTGTCCGGTAGTATTCCAGATGGTTCAACAAAAGAGTTATAATTTATAACGGAATGAGAAAAATTATGATTATGTGATGAGTGGTACAGGTACCTAATTGAAATGTATGAGATATGGGCTCAGTGTATGCTATATGAGTTGTATAGGATGGTGATGAGTAGGTTGTGCTTACATTTATTTATGGTATTCATGAATCCACTATGAAAGATTATGAGCATTTTGCTTTACGATAAGTAGTTGTTGTTTATTTTCATGTAACTTGTAGACACTCAATTTTGCCCGGGCCCAGAAATAAGTCCAAAAACAAAAATAATAAACCCCCAAAACATAAAGTTCAAGTTCAGTCCAAAATTACAAACATATAATTTGGCCCAATCGGAATGGCCCATTACTTGAAAAGATATAAGGTCCATCTATAAGCTTGGCTCATATGGAAATATAATCTTCAATGATATGCAATCTTAGATGTGATATGCAATCTTAGATATGATACAATCTTAGATATGATATGCAATCTTAGAAGATATGATTTTGTAATCTTAGAGATTTAATTTGTAGATATCTTTTAATCTTAACCGTTGATGTAATTGATCTGTACCGTTGGATTTGGGGAGGCTCAACTATAAATAGAGGCCTCTCCCCTCATTGTAAAACAACTCGACTACACTTGAGTTTTGGGAAGCAATAAGAATTCTTGAGAGCATTCACTTAAATTTCTCTTCCTCTTGCGTTCTTATTTTCTACGGTTTGTTCTTATTTATTCTTTGTTCATCTTCGTTTTCAACCTTTTTTTAATCCCTATCTCCTTGATTTTTTAATTCTCTTTTATATTTTATTTTTTAATAATTTTAGTATTATATCAAATTATTTTTTTATTAAATTCTATATTATTCATTGTTTTAAAAAATATATTTCATTTAATTGAAAAAGTTTTTTTCTTAAATAAGGGAATGTTTGGTGTTTAGAAATTCGGAAGATAGTGCCCTAACATGCTGGGTTGCAATTTTTTCGTTTGACTAAATAACCAAATATCCTTTTTAATAAATTTTCAAAATCATGAGATAATTTTAGTTACGAGGATTTAAAACATCGTGTCCTAACATGCTGGATGTGATGTTTGTATACTTTCAGAACAAAGGAATCTCAAGTTTCAACTTTAAATTGTTCAAGTCTTAAAATCTTTTCAAATTTTCAACATTAGGATAATAAATAATCAATTCGGTACCAATTTTGGGCGTTACGAGGGTGCTAATCCTTCCTTGTGCGTAATGGACTCCTGAACCTATTTTCTTGAATTTCGTAGACCAAAATGTTTTATAAAGGTGATCCAATCACACCTAAAAAGGTTGGTGGCGACTCCCATTTTTATTTTTCAAAAAGTCGATCCCTGTTTTTTAAACATCCCTTTAAAAAATGGTTTTGACAGCTTGGCGACTCCACTGGGGACCTATAAGAGAGTCAAGCCAAAAATTGATTATTTCCTGTCTTAATGTCGAAAATTTGGAAAATTTTTAAAATACGTTTTTTTTACATGTGTTTGTTGCATATGTTTGTTATTGTTTACACACACATTACATTTGCATGACTGTTGTGGTCACACCCTTAAGTGGGAGTGAGAAGCTATGCTTTCGTGAGGTTTTCACCTCCGCATGGGCTAGTGGATTGCTTCCGGGATAAATCCGTACCTATGTCTTTGTGAGATTTTCATCTCCGCATGGCCATAGGGAAATGTGTCCCCCTGAGTCGAACTTGGTCCATATGAGCCTATAATTGGTGAGGATCGAGGAATCTGCTGGTTCAGGTACCTTGTTTTAGAATCGAACTACATATAGTGAACTTTAAGTGCTTGCCCCAGGTAGTATGATGATCACCTTTAGTACCTACCTTTATAAGTTCTTATTTATTATATATGTGACACTGACTTGTTTTTCTTATTTTGCTATCATTGCATGTCATTTATCATTAAAAGGTGTCTATTCAAGGTTTGATTTCTGAGTTAGAAAGTTTTGTAATGGGGAACGAATATCTTAATAAAGTGGAGGACAACTCTTTCGTTTGTACTTGGTCAGAGAAAACCTAGATAGAAAAGGAAATAGTGTCACCGAAGGATACACATCAGAATTATGGGATTACACTCTCATTAGTGTGATGCAAAATAACCTCCAAGAGTTAAAGGAAATATTGGATTAATGGAGTAACGAAGCCAAGCAGTTGTTCTACAACAGTTATGGGGAATTGCAGTATTTGTTTGACATGAAGATAAATGAACAATTCAAGGTGAGCGTGGGGAGTATTGAGGGACACTTCTACCATTACAGATGAAGATAGTCACCTCGTGGATGGTAGGGGTATAAGACATACAAAATTGAATTGGATGGAAAGAATTTTGCTTATGATGGTAGAAAGGCTCACTTACTATAGGACCGCTACCAAACAACAAGCTGGAATTTACTGTGGTACTTTAGGATGATTGTGCCTATCAGAAATAATAGAAATGCAAGACCTAATGGCCGGGACAGCGCAAATGAGCATGAGATTAAAGAGGATCGTATTGTTTAAAAACTTTTAAAGTGGAGATTAGCTATGCTGCGAAGATACCTATGCGAGCAATTCAAAATGTTCTGTGGGGGCAGAAATTTGAAAACTCTCAAGAAGCACTGAGGATGTTTGATATCATTTTAAGGCAGTATTCTGCGGAGCTGGAATGCCTACTTGTTCGCCAATCTTTCTTTCAAGGTAATCAGAGCAACTTGACAGACATTGGAGGAAGTGTCTTTGGCTGTAGAGCTTACTTCATAGGTGAAGCCGTAATTCAAATTCAAAAGATAGCTGATCATTTACAGATACTGGTAGAAAGGGCGAGCACGTTGAGCACCAATATGAGCTACAGTCAGATCGTGGTCGAAAGTTAGCTTTGTTATTAGATAGGGTTAAGACTCTCGGCCTACGAGCGAAAGCGTGTTTGTAATCCGTTTTATGAAAAGACTTTTGTTTCTTAAATAACGTTTTCTAAAATGAAATTGAATCGAGATCGATACCTTTTTACATTCATGCATTTGCATTACATTACATCAATGAAAAGAAGGTGTTGATTCGAAATTCGATTCCTAAATAGAAAAGTTTGTCATAAGGAAACGAATTTCTTGATAAAGTAGATTATAGTGTGGTCATCTGAATATAGTCCAAGTAAACACGATGAGAGAAAGCTGGTAGTCCACGGAGGAATACATGATGTAATTGCCAGAGATTCAAGCCAACAAAGGTTATCTAAGAGCATGACGAGAGAAAGCCGGAAGTCCACGAAGGAATACATGACTTGATTTAATTCCTAACGAAGATTAACCAAGAGCCGGCACTTTTTGATGAGTATCATGGAGATAAGTGAGCAAGAGATCGAGGCTCAGATTAAGCAGCAAGGAGCTAGCAAAGGCAACTTTTGGAGAATTTACAGGATTCGACCATGAAGAAAAGATCAACGTTTACTTGGACTATGAAGGGCAAGATCGCATATGTAATCTATTTTCATGTAAAGAAATCTGTTTTCTAGAAAAGTTATTCTAATGGAATTGAATTCAAGATCAACATCTCCTTTTCTTTTGCACTCATGCATTCGCATTGCATCACATCACATGCATTTAAATCCATAAAAAGACCCTAATTAGTTAAAGTTATTAAAAAGAGAAAGAAAAAGAGAGAGAGAGAAGAGGGTCACGACTGAGTGAAAAACAAGTTGAATGGGAATTAACGACGTTCCCTTACATATCCTCGACTTTTGTGTCAGGAGGGATAGCTTACCCGGAGAAAAGGGTGTTTGGAAATAAAAATCATCCCATCAATGTCATACATGAGGAAGGGACTGAACAAAAAAACCTTGAGGGCATTCGCCCTTACGAACCGGGAAGTTCTTTAAACAATTGGACTGCAGAAGAATTTCCTGTAATCTTTAGGAATTTTACGGAGTAATATTCAGAACATTCTTGTTGCTCTAAAGCCTAGGAGTAATGAGATTTCTTTTGAGAAGTGGGCTCATGTTCAAACATTTTTATTTTCAATAAAACATACTTTTATTATTTATCCGAGTAAATATTCTTTCATTCTGATTCTTTTTACCTTTGACATTCTTTATAAATTTTCATTTCATTTAAATAGTCATTCTTGAATTCATTTATTCCTTGTATATTCTTTTATGTGCCTATCATAGATTCCTAGATATCAATGACACGGGCAACGATACTACAGATTCAGAGTTCCTTTTGAGTGCGATATGTGTTTAGAGGAATCTCAGTACTTTGAAGGTGACAAAAATTGTGACTTGTTTCTGAATTTGTTGAAAATGGTTTTTACCCCATGAAGTGGTGGTAGGAAATATAGCCTTAGAGGAAGGAAAGATTACGAAATTGGAATTAGCTGAGGAGACAAAACAAGACCTTGCTGAGACTATTATGGGAATTCAAAAATGTGGTCCAAAGACGCATGTAGGAGGATTTGCAATTGCCAGGATAAACATGAGGTTTTGGGGCAGTGTTGGTCCACCATGGAAAGGGATCGCATTAGTTGTACAATGAATGCCAAATTTAAAGGAGTCAAGACTTATGGGTCATGTATGTTATGGGCCCGAGCTCGTCAAAAGTTCAAGTTGACAATTACTCATCTTTATGGACGTCAACTACTCCATTAAGAGGGGGAGATAGCTTCATATGCCAATATTACAAAGTCAAAAGTCATCCATTTCAAAAAAAAAAGATTATATATAACTGGACAATGCCAAAAGTTTGCAGTCTTTTCAAATATAATGTGCCATACCACAGTACAAAAAAGGTTGCCAAAAGCAAAGAAAAAGAAGAAAAAAATCAAATTACAGAAGATGACCGAGACTGGTAAAAATTGGCATAAGAAACTACCGCCTACTCTCTATGCTTACGATGGGGCAAACACCTTCAATTCCAGTTGTTTCAAAGGTTCCAACCATCATCTTGGAATGGGTGCATTGTTTGGCTTTCCTGAGCAGTCTGATGTGCTGTCAATAGCTGCGATGGTTAGCTCCAGGCGGTGGCCATTGATTTCCAGCTATGGGACATCAGGCCGTACACAGTCTCTGAAGCTTAAAATGATAGATTCTTTCTTCAAAACTAGTTTCTGACAAAGTGGATGACGGTATCATGAAGGAAGCTCTCTTAGACTTCTATACAAGTTCAGGGAAGAGGAAGCTTGATCAAATCATTATTTTCAGGGATGGGGTTAGCGAGTCTCAATCCAATCAAGTTTTGATCAAGTTATTGAGGCTTGCAAGTTCCTTGACGAGAAGTGGAACCCTAAAGATTGTTGTTATTGTTGTACGAAAAACCATCATACTAAGTTTTTTCAGCAGGGATCTCCTGACAATGTGCTACATGGTACTGTCATTGACAACAAAGTATGCCATCCAAAGAACAATGATTTTTACCTTGGTACCCATGCTAGAATGATCGGAATCACGAGGCAGACCCACTATCATGTTCTGCAAGAGTTTGTTCATTCTCTATCCTATATGTATCAAATGAGCACCACAGCCATATTTTTTGTGGCTGTTATATGCTACGCTCATTTGGCAGCTTCACAGTTGGGGGCAATTTATGAAGATTAGGGATGCTTCAGAAACATCATCGAGTCATGGTGGGATGTATGCTCCAGGAGTAATCTCTGTACCTCAACTTTCCAGGTTGAAGGATAAAGTCAGCAACTTTATTCTTGTCTGCTGAGAATCATTGAACCATCTTTTTGTAGGGTTTGACAAACAACAGCCAGGACTGCTACTGGGGCAATCCCTTTCTCATGGGTTTATGAATCAAGATTTTTCCTCCAAGCTTTGATCGAGTCAAGAATTGAATACCTCTAGTAAACCTAACTTGAAAGTATTCATCCTAAGCAAATGTACCAAGAATGGATGACACAGATTTATGACAAAGAAGGTTCGTCCAAAAGAATTTCATAAAGAAAATATTTTACTAAAAGAAATCCTTCCCATGCAAAAGGATGCCAAATTGGGAAGGGCCATATGTTGCAAAGAGGGCTTTCTCTGGAGGTGCACTGATTTTGACAAGAAATGGATAGGAAGAATTTATCTGATCCAGTGAATTCGGACTCAGTCAAGGAGTACTTTATCTGAAGGAGAAGGGAAGCCAAGGTGAAAACCCGCAAAAGGCACTTTGGGACTTTTATTTCAAAAAAAAGGGAAAAAAAGAAAAAAAAAGAGAAAAAAATAAAAAAAAAATGAGAAAAAAGAAAAAAGAAAAAATGGAGAGGCCAAGGTGAAAACCCGCAAAGGGCGCCTTGAGACCAAAGGGGTTTTGAGTTGAAAACCCGAAAGGGCAGCTCAAATTTAGAAAGCCATGCAGTGACCTTGCTATACCGGATTCGACGAGAAGTGAAGTATGTTACATATCGAGGTATCAACGAATTACTCTGGATCTTTTAAACACATGTTGAACTTAAGAAAGTCTTCATGGAGCTGGTGTATAGACGCTCAAGCGGCGATATCTGGGGCATCTGATTTCTGTCCTATTTACTATCTTTGGATTCTTTTTCTTCCCAAAGATATGTTCTCAGGTTAATCTTTTTGCATTCCTTCCAATAATTTTTCCAAATCTAATTATCCTCAGGATCAATTTATTTGTCTCCCATTATTCATAAAGCATGTTGCATTGAAATAATGATAGATGAACTAAAATTTCTTTACAAATGAAGTTTTGCATATTACTCTGGAAATTTCTAGATAATACAAGAAACTGAAACAAGACAATTGTTTAAGGAATTCTCATATGTATGGGTTGGAGATACTCGAGAGATTTTCTTCTTTAGTCCAAAAGGTGGTTGGACGTTTTAAACAATATTGATCTTAAGAAAGGATCATTTTATAAACATCTTCAGTGGGTCGTAACATTCGGGGAATGGTACGGTAGACCAAATTGATGGAGAAGATTCGAGGCATACGAGCAGAGTATGATTGATATGTCGAGAAGAATGAGGTGGAAAGCTTGATAGATGAATGAGTGATGACGTCCAAAATAGGAGTTATTTTCATAAACATTTTGCATCATAATATGTCTAATTAGGAGCATTTGACTTATTTCGATCATGGCATCTTAATTATTTGGCATAAGCATAAATTCCAGGAAATCAATTCTACAGGTGGATTCCCCAGTGGACAATGTAGCAAGGTTGATTGAAAATTACAAAATTCAGCGCCTTAATCCCCTAAGCGGTAGGGTAACAGGTTAAATTTGCAGATCTTATCTCCCTAAGCAGTAGTGGAGTAGATCGAAGACTTGCCTTAATCCCTTAAGTAGTAGGGTAATAGGTTCGCAGATCTTATCTCCCTAAGCAGTAGTGGAGCAGATCGAAGACTCGCCTTAATCCCCTAAGCAGTAGGGTAACAGGTTAAATTTGCAGATCTTATCTCCCTAAGCAGTAGGGTAACAGGTTAAATTTGCAGATCTTATCTCCCTAAGTAGTAGTGGAGCAGATCGAAGACTCACCTTAATCCCCTAAGCAGTAGGGTAACAGGTTAAATTTGCAAATCTTATCTCCTTAAGCAGTAGTGAAGCAGATCGAAGACTCGCCTTAATCCCCTAAGCGGTAGGGTAACAGGTTAAATTTGCAGATCTTATCTCCCTAAGCAGTAGTGGAGCAGATCGAAGACTCGCCTTAATCCTCTAAGCAGTAGGGTAACAGGTTCGCAGATCTTATCTCCCTAAGCAGTAGCGGAGCAAATCGACGACGACTCGCCTTAATCCCCTAAGTAGTAGGGTAACAGGTTAAATTTGCAGATCTTATCTCCCTAAGCAGTAGTGGAGCAGATCGAAGACCCGCTTTAATCCCCTAAGCAGTAAGGTAACAAGTTAAATTTGCAGATCTTATCCCTAAGCAATAGCGGAGCAGATTGAAGACAATGCACCTTAACCCCCTAAGCAGTAGGGTCCAAGATGATTTGGTATCTCTGCAATGACAGGGAACAAGTCGAAGATAGCAGATCGGGTGTCTCTATATTCGAAGGAGAGTAAATCGAAGACATAGCAGATTTGGCTTTCGGATGTTCTCACACTAAAGCAGATCCAAGATAACAGGTCTGGCATCTCTATTTCAACGGAGAGCAGATACATAGCAGATCTAACCTTCATATGATTTTAATGAAGTAGATCCAAGATGATTTGGCATCTTTGTGTTCATAAGGAGCAAATCGAAGATATAGCAGATTTGGCTTTTACGTGTTTACGCTGAAGCAGATCTAAGATGATTTGGCATCTCTGTATTGTCAAAAAACAGATCGAAGATAACAGATTTGGCGTCTTTGTATTAGATGGGGAGCAGATCAAAGATAGCAGATATCGCCTTCCTGAGTTGTAGTGAAGCAGATTGAAGCAGTCAAGAGGCCATTTAAAGAAGATCATGGATAAAGAACTCAAGACTCGCCGAGCCCGAGCAAAATTGGTCCTTTTATAGTCTTTGCTCTATTCCTGTTACACAGCAATGAGCAAAGAGGGGCAGCTGTAGACACTCAATTTTGCCCGGGCCCAGAAATAAGTTCAAAAAAAAAAGTCTAAGTCCAGTACAAAATTATAAACATATAATTTGGCCCAATCGAAATGGCCCATTACTTGAAAAGATTGAAGGTCCATCTATGAGCTTGACTCATATGGAAATATAATCTTTAAGGATATGCAATCTTAGATATGATATGCAATATTAGATATGATACAATCTTAGATATGATATGCAATCTTGAAGATATAATCTTGTAATCTTAGAGATTTAATTTGTAGATATCCTTTAATCTTAACCGTTGATGTAATTGATCTGTACCGTTGGATTTGGGGAGGCTCAACTATAAATAGAGGCATCTCCCTTTATTGTAAATCACTTGAGTTTTGGGAAGCAATAGGAATTCTTGAGAGCATTCATTCAAATTTCTCTCCCTCTTGCTTTCTTACTCTCTGTGGTTTGTTCTTATTTTATTCTTCGTTTATCTTAGTTTTTCAACCTTTTTTTTATTTTAATTTCTTCATTTTTCAAATATGTATATTTATTCCTATCTTTTATACATTTGATTATGTATTTTATATATTATAATAGTTAACCTTTTTATATAATTTATTTTCAAATATTTTCTATGCATGTATATATATTATATTATCATTTCATGTATTTTGAACTATTGCATTATATTTTTATATTTAGTGTATGTCATTTATCTTATTTGTGCATAGTTTCATTTTTTTATATGCTATGTTTACTTATTTCTTTTATGTGCTATTTTATGATATTTATTGTTGTATAATTTTTGCATGTATTATGTTTTTCTTTTAGTTTACTCATGTTTTTATTTGTTTATTATCTTATATTTACCCTAGTATGATTTTTTTCATTAAACGTATGTTCGTGTTATTTAGTTTTGTCTTAATGATATTATTTATGTTTGTATGGAAATGTTAGAATATTTTGTACATCTATGCTTCATGATACATTAATATGTCATCCTAAAAAGTCATTTAAAATAATATTCCAAGGTTTTTTTTTTAAAAAATAAAAGGCAATGATTGATGTTTGGAAACTTCGAGAAAGGTAGTGCCCTAACTTACTGGGTTGCGACTTTTCTCGTTGAATTCGAATAGTCAAGCACCCTTCTAAGTGATTTTGAGTTTTCAAAACTTAAACAATTATTTCGAGATTTCAAAACATAGTGTCCTAACTTACTGGATATGGCGTTTTGTTGTTTCGAGATAGAAATTTTCGAGAGACGAGCTTAGTTTTGAAGGTTTTAAAATGTTGCGTCCTAACTTACTGGATGTGATGTTTTGACTCGTTTGAAATAAGTGAGCCTTAATTTTCAAAATTGAGACATTCTAATTAAAAGTGGTTTGCATCTTAAAACTTTCAAATTTCTGACATTAAAGACACTTGATAATCAATTAGGTACCAATTTTTGGGCATTACGAGGGTGCTAACCCTTCCTCGTACGTAACCGACTCCTGAATCCGTTTTCTCGACTTTCGTAGACCAAAATTAATGTTTTAAAACAAAACATTTTATAAGGTGATCCAATCACACCTAAAAAGATTGGTGGCGACTCCCGTTTTCGTTTTTCCTAAAGTCAATTCCCATTTTCCAAAACTCGATTTAAAAATGGTTTCGACAGATATGATACAATCTTAGATATGATTGCAATCTTAGATATGATATGCAATCTTAGAAGATATGATTTTGTAATCTTAGAGATTTAATTTGTAGATATCTTTTAATCTTAACCGTTGATGTAATTGATCTGTACCGTTTGATTTGGGGAGGCTCAACTATAAATAGAGGCCTCTCCCCTCATTGTAAAACAACTTGACTACACTTGAGTTTTGGGAAGCAGTAAGAATTCTTGAGAGCATTCACTCAAATTTTTCTCCCTCTTGCGTTCTTATTTTCTACGGTTTGTTCTTATTTATTCTTTGTTCATCTTCGTTTTCAACCTTTTTTTTAATCCCTATCTCCTTGATTTTTTAATTCTCTTTTATATTTTAATTTTTAATAATTTTAGTATTATATCAAATTATTTTTTTATTAAATTCTACATTATTCATTGTTTTAAAAAATATATTTTATTTAATTGAAAAAGTTTTTTTTCTTAAATAAGGCAATGTTTGGTGTTTAGAAATTTGGAAAATAGTGCCCTAACATGCTGGGTTGCAATTTTTTCCTTTAACTAAATAACCAAATATCCTTTTTAATAAATTTCAAAATCATGAGATAATTTTAGTTACGAGGATTTAAAACATCATGTCCTAACATGCTGGATTTGATGTTTGTATACTTTCAGAACAAAGGAATCTCAAGTTTCAACTTTAAATTGTTCAAGTCTTAAAATATTTTCAAATTTTCGACATTAGGACAATAAATAATCAATTCGGTACCAATTTTGGGCGTTACGAGGGTGCTAATCATTTCTTGTGCGTAACCGACTCCCGAACCTGTTTTCTTGAATTTCGTAGACCAAAATGTTTTATAAAGGTGATCCAATCCCACCTAAAAAGGTTGGTGGCGACTCCCATTTTCATTTTTCAAAAAATCAATCCCTATTTTTCAAACATCCCTTTAAAAAATGGTTTCGACACAACTTACTAAGCTTTGTGCTTACCCTATTTCCTTTCAATTTTCTTATAGTACCGCCAAAGTAGCTCGAGGATCATTGCTTATGTCAGAAAAGCCAATCACACTATCATTCGAAGCACTTGGTATAGTTAGATCTTTTATTTTGATTATGGCATGTATAGGACCTTGACTTTTGAGTTTTGTGTTATTGTATTTGGCCAAATGTGTTGGCTTACTTTAGCATTTGATTCACCATGTATAAGGCCATTGAAAATGGCTAATATTGAAAGTTTATATATGAGTGCAAGATAGTCTTTCATGAATGTGAAATTTTTGGCATGGTTGAATATAAGAAATGTATGTAGGCCTTACCTAAGGTTGTTTGGTTGAGAAATCATATTTGTTTAGACCTTGATATGTTGGTTGATATTAAATTGTGTTTCAGGGTGGCAAAAAAGCTTGGTAAATAACTTTATATTGTCCATACGGGTAGGTATACGGGCGTGTGTCTAGGCCGTGTGTAGCACACGGCCAGCCTCATAGGAGTGTTGTCCGGCCGTTTGTCCCCTACACGTAAAATTTGTAAGTCAGAATGCATGGTAGTAAACACACGGGCAAAGACACGGCCGTGTGTCTCAATCGTGTGGAGGACACGACTTCTGGCCACCAGTGTTTTCATTAGCTGTGTGCCTCAAATTTGATGCTGACATCATAAACAAAATATAACACCAGCATGAATGCTTTCGGGACTTAGCCCAGATATAGCACCAGCACGAATGCCTTCGGGACTTAGCCCAGATATAATACCAGCACGAATGCCTTCAGGACTTAGCCCGGATATAGCACCAGCACGAATGCCTTCGGGACTTAGCCCGGATATAATACCAGCACGAATGCCTTCAGGACTTAGCCCGGATATAATACCAGCATGAATGCCTTCAGGACTTAGCCCGGATATAACACCAGCACGAATGCCTTCGGGACTTAGCCCGGATAATTTTCCAGCACTTAGCCTGCGGACTTTAAGTCCGGATATATTTCTAGCATAAAGCCTGCGGACTTCAAGTCCGGATATATTTTTCCAATACCATGCATACTTAGTTATATATTTAACATATCTCAATCAACCTATCACTTAGTAATCATTTAATACATTCTGATATAAGTTCAATAGGCACATCATCATTAACATTTCAACTCAAAAATTATACCTAATATCACACAATCATTTCGCCATTCAAGCTTAAACTCAAAGTTACCATCGACCTCAAAGTCATATACATGCATTGTTTATTAAACAACTTTGTACAAGTGCTAACTGAATTTCAATTCACCTATTATACTCTTATAAACCAGCATCAATTATATATTAAAGGAAACTACTCAAAACTTACCTCGGATATTTTGAACAGTTGCGGATAGGCTACTCGACTGCTTTTTCCTTTCCCTTATCTGATTTAGACCCTCTTTGCTCTTGGGCTTAATTAAAACAAATAGATTTATTTAATGACTTATTCAACTTTACTAAATACAAATATCAATTTTTTTTCAAAACAATATTCAAACATTATATCCAATGAACCATAACTATCGAGTATTTAACTTATAATCGGACATATGATATTACCCGTATGTCATAAGCTGATTACCGAACCTATTACTTCAATTCATGTACATTATATACAATTCATGTACAAACAAAAAAGGCCAAACACACAATTATCACTAGGATTCAAAATCTCTAATATCTGATATAAAATGAAAAAGAATGCAAATGAGCATTAAGGACAAAAAGGAAGAAGGTATGTAGCATAAGTGAAGAAAAGTGAAGAAAGGAGCAGCAATTGTTTGCTCAACGGGGTCCTTAGAGATACTTGCCTTTTCAAGTAAATATTTCATGGGATTTTTGAATTGTATCATAGTCCACTGTGGAAATTATTTTTGGTGTGGAAATTATTATTATTATTATTATTGTTGTTGTTGTTGTTGTTGTTGTTGTTGTTGTTGTTGTTGTTATTATGTAATCTCCATTGATTCATTTGCACTGCAATCACAGACAGTTATAATCTGATTTATGGTTTGTCAAGTAGTTAGTATTTGTTATCATGTGGTTAGTGTTTGTTATCACTCACTAGTGTATATAAGTATCATTTCTATACAGGCTCACCAAAGCTAATTATACTAAGAATATTCAGCAAATACGATTCTCTATATTTTGTTCATTATCGTTTCTTCAGTATAGTTCTAATAAGGACGAAAATGAAAGAAGGGAGCAACACAGGGTCCTTAGAGATGCTTTCAGGTGAATAAGGGAATAGCACAGGGTCCTTAGAGATACTTGTAGGTGAAGAAGGGAGTAGCGCAGGGTCCTTTTCAAGTAAATATTTCATGTGATTTCATGCAATTTCAAGTAAAGACTTTTAAATCAAATTGATGGAATTAACAATATAAAAGATATTAATAAATGAGAAAGTAAAAAAATTTGTTTTGTTAGTGATACGTTATTTTATTATTATGTGAAATGTATTAAGTTATTATTATTATATAATCTCTGTTGATTCCTTTGCATTGCAAACAATGTCGGTGGAATCCTACGATATTAGACACCTCCAGCCATTTGTGATCCCGTGCCGTACTGTTCATCTTCTTCCTCCCCTTTCAAACCAAAAAGGCCAAACACATAATTATCACTAGGACTTAAAATCTCTAATATCTGATATCAAATGAAAAAGAATGAAAATGAGCATTAAGGACAAAAGGAAGAAGGTACGTAGCATAAGTGAAGAAAGGTGATGAAGGGAGCAGCAATTATCTGCTCAACAGGGTCCTTAGAAATATTTGCCTTTTCAAGTAAATATTTCATGCGATTTCCAAATTGTATCATAGTCCTTTGTAAAAATTATTTTTGGTGTGGAAATTATTATTATTATTATATAATCTTCGTTGATTCCTTTGAACTGCAATCACAGTCAGTTACAATCTGGTATATGGTTAGTCAAGTGGTTAGCATTTGTTATCAAGTGGTTAGTGTTTGTTATCACTCACCAGTGTCACTACAGGAAAACAGACTTTTAGCGGCGTTTTTTTTGCCTTTAGCGGCGCTTTCCCAAGCGCCGCAAAAAACGTCGCTATATGCAGCGCCACAAAAATTAGCGGCGTTTTTTTAGGACCTTTAGCGGCGCTCTTATAAAAACACCACTAAAGACCTGTACTTTTAGCGGCGCTTTTTTAAAAAACGCCACTATAGACCTGTACTTTTAGCTGCGCTTTTATAAAAAAACACCGCTAATGACCAGGACCTTTAGCGGCGCTTTTTTAAAAAACGCCGCTAATTTTCCCAGTTTTGGAATATGTAAATTACACCTATATCCAACCCTCCTGCAAGAAATTCAATAAAAAACAGCAAATATATCATGAAATCCAACCCAACCAAAACACGCAAATTTAAATAATACAAAATTATACGAAAAATATATTATATAAATTGTAAATGAATATTCAAAATATTCTTAAAATAATGTTAAAAGTTACAAGAAAACAAATGTCTATGATGGCAGATTTTGAAATTGGTGGAACATAGTCATCATAGACTGAAGCTGCTGCTGGAGTTCATTGTATTTCCTGTTCTGCTCCGCCTCCTTCGCTGCTGCCTCCGCTCTAAGTTGAGAAATTTGCTCATCTGTGCTAGCTTGTATCTGAACTATCTGATCTTTTAACCTCTGAACTTCAGCTTGACTTTGACTCCCGGAAGGCATGTATTGGTGCGAGGTGGATCCAAAATATTGGGTCGGGTTAACACCGAATCCTTGAAATCTAACCCGACCATACCTTTCAGGACCCAAAACTTCATTAATAATTCCGTTATCAATATCCTCAAAATTAACAGAACTATCAGTCGAAGCAGTCGCTTCATACTCTGCCTTCTTATCTTTTAGCTTCTCCTAATAAATCAGTTAAAGAGTTAGAAACGAAATATACAATAAAAAGGAATACAACATAACATTATTTAAATTACACTAATAAAAACGACGAATTAAAACATTATAATTAAATATTATAAATATTTATAATGAATCAATTTTTATTAAGTAAATATACCATAATTTCTGCAGCTTCAGATGACATCGGAGTTCCATCTTTTTTCCTGTGCGTAATGTCAAAAAGTTGAAGGCGTCCAACTTTTGACCAGATGAGGCTTCCTACAATATAGTAGTAAAAATATTATTTAATAGTAAAAAGTTATTAATACTTGATAGATTTAATAAATCCATAGTACCTCGGCCTGAGCTACACAAGCAAAACTTTTCGACCCTACCGTGTGCGTAAATTTTTGTTTTTGCCTGCTGCTTGTTCCAACTCGCTCACGGTCCTACATAATGAAATTATTATTACGTATATAGTAAATACTATAAACCGAAAAAATTATAAGAGTTTGCAAGTACATAATACCTCTTCTTTCTTCGAATTCCAAAATCGAACCGCATCTTCCCATTGGTACTTCACCATTCCCGGTGGGACATTTTGCAATTTTCTTCGAGGCTTATGGGTTTTTTAAAATATTCTTTTTCAAAATGCTTTTATTGTCTCTCCATTTTTTACCCAATGCCTTCTTGATATAGGCATCAGAGACCTCTAAAGCAAACCTATCCTAAAAAACACAAGTTTAGGAAGTAAATATAAATGAAACTTAAACAAAAGTATTATAATTACATTAACGTTTTGTTACCTTAATATTAGAGAGAGCTTGATTTTTATTGCTATCAGGCATGTTATGCCATGATTCGTAGTTGATGGGCAACATATTGGCATTTCGTGCTATAATGCCCAAATAGCCTGCTAAAAGTCGAGCTTCTTGTCCAACAGGCTGACCACGGCTGTTTCTAGTTACTTTGACACGCTCGACAGAATTTAAGTCATATAAATCTGTTAGGAGCGTACGTCCTCGACCTCTGCGCGTCCCACCATTTTCAGCTAAAAAATAATAAATTATTACTATATTGAAATTTAAAAATAAATCAGTAATAAAATTTAATACAATTTGTAAAATAAACTTAACATTACTTTGAATTTCCACAGACTCGTCAAGTGTCTCCGGCACGCTTGAAGATCCAACAACTGTCTGCTGTTCAGTACTCACTTCTTCCGAATTTGTAGTATTCTGTACAATACTAAGATCTCTTAATCTTCTTCTAGGCATTTTTCCTGCAACACATAAAATAGATAAAATTTTAGTAAGAAATAACAACAATAGTAAATATAAAATAGTTAAATTATATAACATGATCAATGTTAATATTGTAACATTACATATAAATAAAAAATCATAAAATCTTACTACATCATAAATCGTAAATATCTTCGTCTACATACTGACGAACCCATTGAAATTGTGTACTAGTACTAGGGATATTTCATCTAAGTCTTGTTCTGGAGAAGGCAAAGTTTCTGATCTTACACCGATGTCATCTCTACTTCCATTCCCCATGTCAAACAAGTCTCTAGGGGTGTTTCGGAGTACAACGTACCAGCCTTCATCAATTGGATCTTTCGAGTAAAAAACTTGTTTAACTTGAGAAGAAAATACATACGGCTCGTCTATCAAATGTTCTTCAGTGTGAATTAATCGAGAGAAATTCACCATTGTAAAACCAAACTGATCATTTTTAATTCCGCGAGCAGTATTAGCATCAGCCCAATCACATCGAAATAAGACAACTTTCCATTTTCCATAATAATCCAACTTAATAATGTCGGTTAGAAGTCCATAATACTCCACATTTCCCTCGACAGGATTACTGTCCCTAGCACTAGCGTAACTTGTAATTAAAGAATTAACAACTACTCCACAATTTTGAGTTCTCCTCAATCTTTCGCGATATTTGGTATGAAATCTGAATCCATTCATGATGAAGCCACTATATCTTTTTACTACTCGATTCGGACCTTGGGAAAGCCATTTAACTTCGTCATTAATGATATTCCCACTCCAAACCTATTGAATCGAAAGTAAATTGAGTAATTATAAATGTTATGAGAAAACATTATTATTTGTCAACAAAATGTTGAGTTGCATACCGTTTGGCTTAACCATTCATGAAAAGATTCTGCGAATAACCTATTAATCTCGCGATGTTGTAATCTTCGTGAGCGTGGACGAGATCTTAAGATTTATTTGTACTCACTATGTTAAACACATGTTTAATTCGTTAAAAAATAAACAAATCAAAAAAAGAAGAATATTTATCATATTCTAGAACTTACTTGCGTAATTGTTCAAGTGCATCGTGGTGGAAAAGAACATATCTATGTGCTTGTATCCAAGATCGGTCATCTAATTCTACAATTTCAACTTTGCCGATTGGTTCTCCATAACTTTGAAATAAATAAGTTTTGTCCAAGTTAGGATCATTGAGTCCGGCATTTCTACTTGGTCTATTCAATCTTGTTTCAACATCTAAATATCTAGAACAGAATGTCATACACTCCTCTTCCAAGTAGCCTTCAGCAATTGATCCTTCCGGATAACGCTTGTTACGGCAATAAGACTTCAATTTGCTTAGGAACCTAAACACCATATACAACATTATCAAAACTAGTAACTATAGGTATAACGGTGAATGCCTTTGAAATAAATTAGCACCTTTCAATTGGATACATCCAACGATAGAAAACCGGCCCACCAATTATTGCTTCACGAGGGAGATGAATGACAAGGTGCACCATAATAGTGAAGAAGGAAGGTGGAAAGATCTTCTCCAAATTGCATAATGTCAAAGCGGCTCGATCTTATACTTTTTCAAGTTCTTCAACATTCAGAACTTTGCCACAAATTGCTTTCATTATATTGGACAGCTCAATTATACAAGACGTTACCTTCTTTGACATACAGCACCGTAAAGCAACTGAAAGTAGATCTTGCATCAGGATGTGATAGTCATGTGATTTTAATGAATATAGTCTTCGATCTTTAAGACTTACACATCGAGATATATTTGATGAATACGCATCCGGAACCTTTATATCCTTCAACACCGTGCAGAACATTTCTTTCTCTTCCTTTGACATTGCAAAAATTGTAGGCGACAACCAATATTTTCCATTAGGAAGTACTTAGGGATGAAGATCACGCCTAATTCCCATGTGAACTAAATCAAGTCGACTTTGAAGATTATCTTTTTATTTACCATCGACGTTCAAAATTGTCCGGATGATGTTCTCGCAGACATTCTTTTCAATATGCATCACATCAAGATTGTGGCATATTATGTGATGCTCCCAATAAGGCAACTCAAAAAAAATACTTCTTTTCTTCCACAAGTCCGCCTCATTAGGGTCATCCTACTCGTCAGATGCATCATTAGATTCATCCCTCGATCGTCTATTTGTTTGTCTGTTAGATGGTTGATTCAGCTTCCCGTAACTGAAATCCATATCTTTTAACATGAATAAGATTTTAGATCCAATGGTATGCTCAGGAGCTTTTTTCAACTCTTCAGTACTGTCAAATAAAGCCTTCTGAAACTATATCTATGATTTTCATCTAACCACCGACGATGCCCCGTATAGCAGAACTTCTTCCCATTATATAACCACTGTGAACACGTTTGAGCAGCACAACAAGGACAAGCATAACGTCCTTTGGTACTCTAACCCGATAAATTCGCATATGCCAGGAAATCATTAATTGTCCACATCAAAGCAGCACGTAGGTAAAATTTCTCCTTTCTCAATACATCATACATCTCAACACCCGCCCATAATTGTTTTAACTCTTCAATAAGTGGCTGCAGATATATGTCAATATCATTTCCGGGGCCTTTCTCCCCGGGGATAATCATAGATAATATCAAAGAAGATTGCTTCATGCAGAGCCATGGAGGCAAATTATAAGGAACAAGGACCACAGGCCAAGTACTGTACGAGGTGCTCATGATTTTAAAAGGATTAAATCCGTCAGATGCTAACCCGAGCCTTACACTCCGAGGATCACTTGCAAAGCTTGGAAATTTATTGTCAAATGATTTCCATGCAAAAGAATCTGCAGGATGCCTTAATAATCCATCATCCATTCGTTGATCATGATGCCATGTTATAAACTCAGCTGTATTTGACGACATGAATAGCCTTTGAAGCCTTGGGATTAGCGGGTAAATTTAAAACCCTAAACTTGATACTCTAAACCCTAAACCTTAGACCACAAACACAAAACCCCTCACCCCAAACTTTAAACCCCAAAACCATTCGATAACCCCTAAACCAACCATAACTCCTAGACCATAAAGCCCAAACTATAAAGTACTCTAAAAAACTGTTAACCCTAAACCATAATAAACATATTTTTGGGAATTCGTGTGGCCAATGTTAGTGTAGTACAAATTAAAACACATACACACACACACATATATATATATTCTTATATTAAATAATATTATGAGTACGTATATACAAAATAACATGAATCTTAGTAAAATCCAAATGTTCTTCAGTTAATTTCTAGCTAATAGTATCATTAATTTCCTTAAACCCTTAACCTAAACTTAATTTTTAACATATTTTATTTCAGACATTCTATTAATTTAATCTAAATATATTTAAACAAAAAAAATAGATAATTAAAAATACACTATAGCATTATTATTTATACAAAGTTACATAACTTTAATAAAAACAATTAATTCTCTATTGGAACACTCTAGTTATAATGTCCACTCTGTAAGATATTTCTATGTTATATAAGCTTGGAATTTATACATAGTTCAACAAATGCTAATTCCACATTCAAAATCACCCTTTCTTAATAGCATCCCAGGTAAGAATCTGGAAAGGAAATTATCTCTTAAGAAGTTAATAATTGTCTTATTGATCTAAACTTTAACCCTAACCTTTAAACCCTAAATCATAATCCATAAACCCCGAATTCATCATAAACCTTCAAATACTAGTTAACTCCTAAACCTTAAACCATAGTTAACTCATAATTAAACCTGCTTAACCCATATATCTTAAACCATAAACCTTAAACTATAATGATAATTAATTCAATATTTTAAATTCAATACTATCTCTTTTATGATTATATAAGAAAATATTTAATAGATTGTATAATCATAAATTTTAATAATTATTGTTTTAGAGGTTATGATTCTTTTTGAGGTTTAGGGGTTACGGGATTTTTAGCGGCGTTTTAGAAAAAGCGCCGTTAATGCTCTGGTTTTTAGCGGCGTTTTAGCAAAAGCGCCGCTAATGCTCTGGTTTTTAGCGGCGTTTTACCAAAACCGCCGCTAATGCTTTGGTTTTTAGCGGCATTTTACCTAAAGCGCCGCTAATGCTCTGGTTTTTGGCGGCGTTTTACCGAAAGTGCCGCTAATGCTCTGGTTTTTAGCGGCGTTTTACCGAAAGTGCCACTAATGCTTTGGTTTTAGCGGCATTTTTGACTAAAACGCCGCTGTTGCTCTGTTTTTACCGGTGTTTTTTTTAGAACGCCGCTATTGCTCTAAAATTTAAAATTTTGGCGGCGTTTTTTAATAAAACGCAGCTAAAGCCCTATTTTCCTGTAGTGTGTATATAACTATCATTTCTGTACAGGTTCACCAAAGCTAATGATATTAAGAATATTCAGCAAATACTATTCTCTGTATTTCATTCATTATCATTTCTTTAACATACTTCTAACAATGGCGAAAAAGAAAAAAGGGAGCAACACATGGTCCTTAGAGATACTTGCCGGTGAAGAAGGGAGCAACAAAGGGTCCTTAGAGATACTTACAGGTGAAGAACGGGGCAGCACAATGTCCTTTTCAAGTAAATATTTCATGCGATTTTATGAGATTTCAAGTAAATACTTTTAAATCAAATTGATGGAATTAATAATTTAAAAGATATTAATAAATGTGAAAGTAAAAAAATTGTTTCCATAGTGATACACTATTTTATTATTATGTGAAATGTATTAAGTTATTATTATTCTTATGTAATCTCCGTTGATTCCTTTGCACTTCAATCAAATTCGGTTGAATCCTATGATATTAGACATCTCCAGCAATTTGTGATCCCATGTCGTACTGTTCATCTTCTTCCTCCCCTTACAAACAAAAAAGGCCAAACACACAATTATCACTAGGATTCAAAACCTCTAATATCTGATTTAAAATGAAAAAAGAATGAAAATGAGAATTAAGGACAAAAAGGAAGAAGGTACGTAACATAGGTGAAGAAAGGTGAAGAAATGAGCGACAATTGTCTGCTCAATAGGGTCCATAGAGATACTTGCCTTTTCAAGTAAATATTTCATGCGATTTCCAAATTTTATCATAGTCTTCTGTCGAAATTATTTTTGGTGTGGAAATTATTATTATTATTATGTAATCTCCGTTGATTCCTTCGCACCGTGTCGAAACCATTTTTAAATCGAGTTTTGGAAAATGGGAATCGATTTTAAAAAACGAAAACGGGAGTCGCCACCAATCTTTTTAGGTGTGATTGGATCACCTTTAAAACATTTTGTTTTAAATTCATTAGTTTTGGTCCACGAAATAAAAGAACGGGTTCGGGAGTCAGTTACGTACGAGGAAGGATTAGCACCCTCGTAGCGCCCAAAAATTGGCACCTAATTGATTATCAATGTAACGCCCCAATTTTCGGGAATTCAGTGAATGTTGACATAGGTTTAATTATGTTAGTGGGCCTCTAGAAGGCCCAAGCTTAAGATAGAACCCGGCAATTTTAGTTAATTTTTTTGTTCCATAAGAAAAAAGGGGGTGAAATTATGAAATAGGACCTATGTGAAAATGTTTGAAAATGCTATAGGCTAAATTGAAGTGGCCAAACAAATAGGAGTGCAAAATAGGAGGATTTGCATGACAAACCTCCCATTTTACATGAAGTGGCCAGTCATCGTGTTGTTGTAGACAAATGTGCATTTGATATCCATAATTTATGGTACAAATTGATATAAATTGATAATGGGTTAGGTAAATGTTCCATGATAATGGGTTAGGTAAATGTTTCATGATAATGGGTTAGGTAAATGTTCCATGATAATGGGTTAGGTAAATGTTCCATGATGGGAATTTCATGTCTTTTGTATTAAAGAATTAAATGGATGAAATATGAAATTTTATTAAAAAAAGGGGTGAAAAGAACAAAGTTTTGTCCATCTTTGTTCATCATAGCCTAAAGTTAGAGAAAAGAAAGGAGAGGAGAAAGCTCTTGAATGTTCTGTCCCTTGGGGAAGAAAATTGAAGGTAAGTTCATGGTAGTTTGCTTTTATTTTGAAGGTTCATGAGTTTTTCTTAATTCTACCTTAACTCTTGAAGCATATTTTGGTTTTTGGTTGTGTTGTGAGCATTTGGTCATGAATTAAAATGAAGGAAATGGTTGTTGTTTCATGTTCTTTTGATGAAAAATGGAAGATAGGTGAAGTTGAGCTAAACAAATGAGCATGCATGTGCCTTAAATGCTAAGGGGAAAAATCGGCTAACACGTTGTGCTTTAAAATGATGAAATGGAGACTATACTTAAGTAAACTCATAGATATGTGATGATTGATTGGTGATATACATGTTTAAATAACATGCATGCAAGTTATGTGTGAAAGAGTGATTTGGTAATAAATCTGCTTGGGACAGCAGCAGTAACGCGACTTTGGAAAATCACCATAAATTGTGGGAGATGAATTAGAAGCTGAATAAATTATGTAATTAAAGCTTACTGAGTCTAGTTTCAAATGAAATAAACAAGAACATATTTTGAATTCTGTAAAATGAGAAATTTGATTCGTAATGAAGAGTGGTCAGATTAGTCAAACAGTGAAACATGGGAAACTTTGAGAAAAATCTGGTATTAATTGGCTAAACCAAAAATTCTTAAAATTTTATGGATAGAAGATATATGAGTCTATTTTTAGGGAAAATTAACGGCACTTGACTTGGAGTTTCGTAGCTCCAGTTATAAATGATTTAGTGACTGTTGCTTAGGAAGACAGCTTGTAGTGAAATTATGATTATGTGGTAAACACTGACAAAAATTTGTTAATGAGTTGCTTATTGATTTCTTATAAGCTTACTCTGATCTGTAGGTGTGGTTGGCCGAATATTGTAAGGGGTTAATACGTAGTTTGTATTTGAATAGTTAGATTAACGTGTTAGTAATCCAATTGTAGGCGGTTCGTGTGTTGATCTCGTCAGCATATCGTCGCAAACAGGTGTGTAACTAACACCCTCTTTCTTAGTCTGGATCGGCAAAAGTCGAAAAGCCAAAATGCCAAAAACCGGTATTTTGTAGATTTACGAGTGTGCGAATGCTCGTGAGGTAAATCGATTAATGTTTTTGGTAAGCTGCAAAATTTGGACTGCAAAATTTGGACTGCAAAGTGCATGATTTCTGTGCCCTCGATATTTTTGGGCTTAATGGGCCAAAATTGGAATGGTGGGCCAACGGGCCCAATTCGGTAAGAACCCTCGGTACGTGATTCTGTTAGTACGTGAAAAGTAGGAATATGCATGAAAAACCCTAAAGTAGATAAATTACTGAAATACCTTTAAAAGTGGAAAATTTACAGTTTTACCCCTAGTAGATAAATTACCGAAATACCTCTAGGTTTAAATTGACCTAAATGCATGTTTGACTGTTGTTATTTACTGCATGCCATGTTGTTATTATCTGATGCATGGGATTGGGATATTGACGGAGGAAGTACTGAAAGTGGCTTGTCCACGTACTGGAGGCTTTGCCTCAATTTACTGTTAACTGAGCAGCAAGGCTGCAACTGTGGAGTGTTGGGCTGGGTGGGTTGAGCTATTCCCCACATGGAGTGTAGGGCTGGTACGGGTGGAGTGTAGTGGTTGGTGGGTTGAGTAGTCTCCCCAAATGGGCTTGCATATGTTATTGATGTTGCATGTATTTTGAAATGGGCCTATGGGCCATACTGTTATCTGAATAAGGGGCTAAGGCCCAGTTTATTGTAATCTGAAAAGGGCTCTGGTCCAGTACCACTGTTACCTGAATGGGCTTAGGCCCAATAGGCTTGAGCTGACTTGGGCTTTGAATGGGTTTTCCTTACACACTGAGTTTCCCCAAACTCACCCTTTTTATTTTCATCCACGCAGGTAATCCCCAACCATAATGGGCTTGGAGCTGTGAGGGAATTCGGAGTGGCCACCCGTTCTGAAAGTTTGATTTTCTTCTGGTGAACTGGACATCCTTTTAATTACGTTTGAGGTTTTGGGCTTTTAAATGTAATAAGGCCGCTTATTTATTTTTGATGGTTTTTATATGTTTTATTAAGATAGGTAATAACACGAAAACACGAAAACAAGCAAAGCTTCCGCAATGAACGTAATTTCCAAAATTAATCACTTTTCCTAAAAATGACTTAATCAAATCGGTTTCCTAGAAATATCCATGACGTTAAGGTGTGGCAATGGCGGTATGCATGTCTAGGATTGGATCCGAAGGGAGCTTGATACTTAAGCAATCCGATGGACGCACCACCTCTTTTCTGATTTCCTACCTGGTGCACAGATTCCATTCACTTTAACCTATAATGAAATTATCTTTTAAAACACTAAGTAAGTTTTTCTGGATCAACAATATAGAATATTTTGAACGCTTCGATGTGGCATGTCGAATCCGATCATAACGTTTGGGCCGGGTTTGGGGTGTTACAATCAAATGTCTTTAATGTTGGAAATTTAAAAAATTTTAAGATGTAATCCTCTTTAAAATACTTTGATTTTGAAAATTTAGGTTCAATCGTGTCAAAATATTGACACTAAGTTAACCTTTTGGAAATCCCTATCTCGAAACGACAAATCGCCGCATCCAATAAGTTAGGACACAACGCTTTGAAATTCCAAGACAGTTGCTCGTCTTTTGAAAATCTTAAAAACTTAGAAGGGTACTTGACTATTCGAACTCAACAAGAAAAGTTGTAACCCAATAAGTTAGGGCACTACTTTTCTCGAAGCTTTCAAATACTAAGCATTGCCTTTTTTATTTTTATAAAACTTTTAAATATTATTTTAAATGACCTTTTAGAGTGACAATTCTATATTACAAAACATAGATATTCAAATAGCGTATATTACAAAGTATTATAACACTTTATATAAATGCAATCACTATATAGAGGGTAAAATAGAATAATAAAAATAATCATGCTAAGCAAATAGGAATATACCCAAAAGAAAGCATAATAAATGCACTAATTATATACAATATATCATAAATAAAACATTAAATAATATAAAAAAACATGGTAAATATTAATGTGTAAAATATGTATGAGTAAAAATAGATGACATGCATAGCAAATGGATAAATAGAATCTACATAAAATATAAAATATACAATCCAATAATTTAATGTACACATGAATGGATTAATAAATGAAATGATGCATATAATACAATATATCAATGTACATATATAAAAATATGCATTTGAAAGTAAATTATAAAAGTCTAAGATATTACATAACATATGAAATACATAACATAACAATAATACATTAATTCTAAAGTAAAAACAAATATTGTATAATAATAAAAAACATAAGTTTTAAAAATATATGTATAATATAAACAATTGATAAATAGAATGAGCATATAAAAAAATGTGACATTTAATAATAAATTTAAAATATAATATATAATAAAAAATATATTTATAAGAATAATAATTATATAAAATATATAAAATATATTGGTTTAGAAAAATAATGTATAAAATATCAAATATGTAAAAGAATTTATATTTATAATGAAATGATTATATAATATATATACATGCATAGAAAATATATATTTGAAAATAAACTATATAAAAAGGTTAAATATTATGATATATAAAATACATAATCAAATGTATAAAAGATAGGAAAAAAATATACATATTTGAAAAATGAAGAAATTAAAATAAAAAAGGGTTGAAAAACTAAGATAGACGGAGAATAAAATAAGAACAAACTACAGAGAGTAAGAACACAAGAGGGAGAGAAATTTGAGTGAATGCTCTCAAGAATTCTTATTGCTTCCCAAAACTCAAGTCCTTTACAATGAAGGGAGAGGCCTCTATTTATAGTTGAGCCTCCCCAAATCCAATGGTACAGATCAATTACATCAACGGTTAAGATTAAAGGATATCTACAAATTAAATCTCCAAGATTACAAAATCATATCTTCTAAGATTGTATATCATATCTAAGATTGCAATCATATCTAAGATCGCAATCATATCTAAGATTGTATCATATCTAAGATTGCATATCACATCTAAGATTGAATATCATTGAAGATTATATTTCCATATGAGTCAAGCTTGTAGATGGACCTTAAATCTTTTCAAGTAATGGGCCATTCCGATCGGGCCAAATTTTATTTGTAATTCTGGACTGAACTTGGACTTCATTTTTTTTGGGGCTTATTATTTTAAATATTGAAATGGGCAGGGCAAAATTGAGTGTCTACAGCTGTCCCTCTTTGCTCATTGCTGTGTAACAGGAATAGAGCAAAGACTATAAAAGGACCAATTGTGCCCGGGCTCGCCAACTTCAGACTTCATGGTCCTCATTCTGCTCATTGCAAACTCAGGATTGTTATGTTGATATCTTCAATCTGCTCTCCATCGAACACAGAGACGCCAAATTAACTTCTTCGATTTGTTCCTTGACAATACAGAGATGCCAAATCATCTTAGATTTGCTTTAACGTAAGCACGTGAAAGCCAAATCAGCTATGTCTTCGATTTGCTCCTTGTATGCACAAGGATGCCAAACTATCTTGGATCTGCTTCAGCATAAACATCTGAAGGTGAGATCTGCCATGTATCTACTCTCCATTGAAGTGGAGATGCCAGACTTCGATTTGTTCTCTGACACTACAGAGACGACAAATCATCTTAGATTTGCTTCATCATAAATACGTGAAAGCCAAATCAGCTATGTCTTCGATTTGTTCCTTGTAAGCACAATGATACCAAACCATCTTGGATCTGCTTCAACATAAACATCTGAAGGTGAGATCTGCTATGTATCTACTCTCTATTGAATTAGAGATGCCAGACTTCGATTTGTTCTCTGACACTACAGAGACGACAAATCATCTTAGATTTGCTTCATCGTAAATACGTGAAAGCCAAATCAGCTATGTCTTCGATTTGTTCCTTGTAAGCACAAGGATATCAAACCATCTTGGATCTGCTTCAGCATAAACATCTGAAGGTGAGATCTGCTATGTATCTGCTCTCTATTGAAGTAGAGATGCCAGACTTCGATTTGTTCTCTGACAATACAGAGATGACAAATCATCTTAGATTTGCTTCATCGTAAACACGTGAAAGCCAAATCAGCTATGTCTTTGATCTGCTCTCCGCCAATACAGAGATGCCAAATCTGGTATCTTCGATCTGCTCTCTGACAATACAGAGATGTCGAATCTGCTGTTTTCAACTTGTTCCCTATAAACACAGGGATACCATGCTGAAATCTTCGATCTGCTTCGCTGTAAGCACAGGAATGTCAGATCTGCTATCTTCGATCTGTTCCCTATAAACACAGGGATGCCAAATCTTATTTCTTTGATCTACATTGTCTTATAAAAGACATAACCTGTAGAATGCGTATGAGTTCATGCCTAATAATTAGGATGCTATGATCGAAGTGAGTCAAATTCTCCTAATTAGACATGTTATAATGCAAAATGTTATGAAAATGATTCCTATTTCGGATGTCATCACTCATTCCTTCATCGAAGTTTATCCTTACTTCTCTCGAAGTCTCATTCCAACTCAACTTGTGGGTTTGTACCATTCTTCAAATGCTATGACCCGCTGAAAATGTCTGTAAGATGATCCTCTCCTAGGACCGAATCGTTTGATTTGTTCAATCATCATTTAGACTGAAAAAGAAATTTCAGTTTCCCCGAGTACATCCGACCCTCACATATAGGAATTCCTTAAACAATTGTCTTGTTGCAGTTTCTTGTATTATCTAGAAATTTCTAGAGTAATATACAAAACTTCATTTGTGAAGATATTTTAGTTCATCTATCATTATTTCAATGCAACATGCTTTATGAATAATGGGAGACAAATAAATTGATCCTGAGGATAATTAGATTTGAATAAATTTGTCAAAAATACAAAGGAAATTAATCTGAAAGCCTATCTTTGAGAAGAATAAGAATCTAAAGATAGCAAATAAGACAAAAGTTAGATGCCCTAGATATTGCCACTTGAGCGTTTATATGCCAGCTCCATGAAGACTTTCTTGAGTTCAACATGTGTTTAAAAGACCTAAAGTACTTTGTCGATGCCCAGATATGCAATGCGCCTCACTCTTCGTTGAATCAGATATAGCAAGATTACCGTGTGACTTTCCAAATTTGAGCTGCCCTTTCGGGTTTTCAACTCAAAACCCCTTTGGTCTCAAGGCGCCCTTTGCGGGTTTTCACCTTGGCCTCTCCATTTTGCTTTTTTCTTTTTTCTCTTTTTTATTTTTATTTTTTTCTTTTTCTTTTTCTTTTTTTCTTTTTTTCTTTTTTTTTGAAATAGAAGTCCCAAAGTGCCCTTTGCGGGTTTTCACATTGGCTTCCCTTCTCCTTCAGACAAAGTACTCCTTGACCGAGTCCGAATTCACTGGATCAGATAAATTCTTCCTATCCATTTCTTGTTAAAATCAGTGCACATCTAGAGAAAGCCCTCTTCGCAACATATGGCCTTTCCTAATTCGGCATCCTTTTGCATGGAAGGATCTCTTTCAGCACAAGGTTTCCTTTATGAAATTCTTTTGGACGAACCTTCTTTGTCATAAGTCTGTGTCATCCATTCTTGGTACATTTGCTTAGGATGAATGCTTTCAAGTTAAGTTTACTAGAGGTATTCAATTCTTGACTCCATCAAATCTTGGAGGAAAAATCTTGATTCATAAACCCATGGGAAAGGGATTGCCCCAGCTGCAGTCCTGGCTGTTATTTGTCAAACCCTACAAAAAGATTGTTCAATGATTCTCAGCAGACAAGAATGAAGTTGCTGACTTTATCTTTCAACCTGGAAAGCTGAGGTACAGAGATTACTCTTGGAGCATACATCCCATCATGACTCGATGATGTTTCTGAAGCATCCCTAATCTTCATAAATTGCCTCCAACTATGAAGCTGCCAAATAAGCATAGCAAATAGGAGCCACAACAAATATGGCTGTGGTGCTCCTTTGATACATATAGGATAGAGAATGAACAAACTTTTGCAGATCATCAGCCAAAAACCCAGCCTGGACTAAGAGAACATGATAGTCGGTCTGCCTCGTGATTCCAATCATTCCAGCATGGGTACCAAGGTAAAAATCATTGTTCATTGGATGACATACTTTGTTGTCAATGACAGTACCATGTAGCGCATTGTCAGGAGATCCCTGCCGAAAAAACTTGGTATGATGGTTTTTCGTACAACAATAACCACAATCTTTAGGGTTCCACTTCTCGTCAAGGAACTTGCAAGCCTCAACAACTTGATCAAAACTTGATTGAATTGAAACTCGCCAACCCCATCCCTGAAAATAATGATTTGATCAGGTTTCCTCTTTCCTGAACTTGTATAGAAGTCTAAGAGAGCTTCCTTCATGATACCGTCATCCACTTTGTCAGAAACTGGTTTTGATGAAAGAATCTATCATTTTAAGCTTCAGAGACTATGTACGGCCTAATGCCCCATAGCTGGAAATCAATGGCCACCGCCTGGAGCTAACCATCGCAGCTATTGACGGCACATCAGACTACTCAGGAAAGCCAAACAATGCACCCATTCCAAGGATGATGGTTGGAACCTTTGAAACAACTAGAATTGAAGGTGTTTGCCCCAGCGCAAGCATAGAGAGTAGGCGGTAGTTTCTTATGCCAATTTTACCAGTCTCGGTCATCTTCTGTAATTTGTTTTTTTTCTTCTTTTTTTTTCTTTTGGCAACTTTTGTTGTACTGTGGTATGGCACATTATCTTTGAAAAGACTGCAAACTTTTGGCATTGTGCAGTTATATATAATCTTTTTTTTTTGAAATGGATGACTTTTGACTTTGTAATATTGGCATATGAAGCTATCTCCCTCTCTTAATGGAGTAGTTGACGTCCACAAAGATTAGTCATTGTCAGCTTGAAACTTTTGACGAGCCCGGGCCCATAACATACATGCCCCATAAGTCTTGACTCCTTTAAATTTGGCATCATTGTACAACTGATGCGATCCCTTTCTATGGTGGACCAATAGTGCCCCAAAACCTCATGTTTATCCTGGCAATTGCAAATCCTCTTGCATGCGTCTTTGGACCATATTTTTGAATTCCCATAATAGTCTCAACAAGGTATTGTTTTGTCTCTCCAGCTAATTCCAATTTCGCAATCTTTCCTTCCTTTAAGGTTATATTTCCTACCACCACTTCATGGGGTAAAAACCATTTTCAACAAATTCAGAACCAAGTCACAATTTCTGTCACCTTCAAAGTACTGAGATTCCTCTAAACACATATCGCACTTAAAAGGAACTCTGAATCTGTAGTATCGTTGCCCGTGTCATTGATATCTAGGGATCTTTAATAGGCACGCAAAAGAATATACAAGGAATAAATGAATTCAAGAATGACTATTTACATGAAATGAAAATTTATAAAGAATGTCAAAGGTCAAAAGAATCAGAATGAAAGAATATTTACTCGGATAAATAATAAAAGTATGTTTTATTGAAAATAAAAATGTCTGAACATGAGCCCACTTCTCAAAAGAAATCTCATTACTCCTAGGCTTTAGAGCAACAAGAGTGTTCTGAATATTACTCCGTAAAATTCCTAAAGATTACAGGAAGTTCTTCTGCAGTCCAATTGTTTAAAGAACTTCCCGGTTCGTAAGGGCGAATGCCCTCAAGGTTTCTTTGTTCAGTCCCTTCCTCATGTATGACATTGATGGGATGATTTTTATTTCCAAACACCCCCTTCTCCGGGTAAGCTATCCCTCCTGACACAAAAGTCGGGGATATGTAAGGGAACGTCGTTAATTCCCATTCAACTTCTTTTTCACTCAGCCGTGACTTTAACTAATTAGGGTTTTTTTTATGGATTTAAATGCATGTGATGTGATGCAATGCAAATGCAAATGCATGAATGCAAAAGAAAATGAGATGTTGATCTTCAATTCAATTCCATTAGAATAACTTTTCTAGAAAACAGATTTCTTTACATGAAAATAGATTACATATGTGGTCTTGCCCTTTATAGTCCAAGTAAACGCTGATTTTTTCTTTATGGTCGAATCCTGTAAATTCTCTAAAAGATGCCTTTGCTAGCTGCTTGCTGCTTAATCTGAACCTTGATCTCTTACTCGCTTATCTCCATGATACTCATCAAAAAGTGCCGGCTCTTGGATAATCTTCGTTGGCAATCAAGTCATGTATTCCGTGGACTTCCGGCTTTCTCTCGTCGTGCTCTTGGATAACCTTTGCTGGCTTGAATCTCTGGCAATCATATCATGTATTCATCCATGGACTATCAACTTTCTCTCGTCGTTTATTTGGACTATATTCAGACTACCGCACTATAATCTACTTTATCAAGAAATTCGTTTCCTTATGACAAACTATTCTGTTTAAGAATCAAATTTCAAATCAACACCTTCTTTTCTTTGATGTAAGGTAATGCAAATGCATGAATGCAAAAAGGTATCGATCTCGATTCAATCTTATTTAGAAAACTTTATTTAGAAAAAGAATATCTTTACATATAAATGGATTACAAATACGCTTTCCTAATGCCCAAAGTTTTAAAACAAACTCTTAGCCACGATCTGATTGTATCTCATATTGGTGCTCAATATGTCAGCCTATACCGCCAATGTCTATAAATAATCAGCTATCTCCTGAGTTTGAGCTACGACCTCACTTGTGGGGTAATCCGTGCAGCTAGGGACACCTCCTCCAATACCTGTGAAATTGTTCTGATTATCCTGAGAGAGAAAATAGTGAACAAGCAGGCATCACTGTTCCGCAGTATGCTGCCTTAAAATGATATCCTATATCCTCAATGCTTCTTGAGAGTTTTCAGATTTCTGCTCCCGCAGAGCATTACTTGTATGGGTATCCTCGTAGCATAGCTAATCTCTACTTTAAAGGTCTTTAAATGATATGGTCTTCTTTAATCTCATTGTTTTGCGTCCATTTTGACAGACCATCAGGTCTTGCATTTCCATTGTCTCTGATAAGTACAACATAGTAAACTCATGCTTGTTGTTTGGTAATGGTCCTATAGTAAACGAGCTTTTTACCATTATAGGCAAAATTCTTTCCATCCAACTCATTTTTGTAGGTCTCATGCACTCTATCAATCACTTTCCTTCCAATACCCATACCATTCACATGGCAACCGTCTTCATATGAAAGAGAAATGCTATAATGGTAGAAGTGTCCTTCAATACTCTCACACTCACTTTGACTTGCTCATCTATCCTCCTGTCAAGCAAATACTGCAAGTCCCCTTAGTTATTGTAGAGCAACTACTTGGCTTTATTACTATATTGATCCCATATTTCCTTTAACTCCTGGAGATTATTTTGCGCCACGCTGATGCGAGTGTAACCCCATAATTCTGATGTGTATCCTTCAGCGTTTCCTTTAACCATTTATGGACGTTAAGGTTGCCCTTCATTCTATCAAGAAGTCTGTTCTCCATAATAAAACTTTCTAACTTAGAAACTGACCGTGAATCGATACCTTTTAAATGCAAAATGACATGCACAAAAGAAAGAAAACAGTCAGTATCATATGATATTAATAAACATAAAGATAACCTAAGTATAATTCTATCTATATTGAGCTCTTACGATTTTTCTATATGTGGTTTGTTTCTAGAGTTTGAGTTACCCGAACCAGCAGATTCCTCGATCCTCACCCATTATAGGCTCATTTGAATCGAGTTCAGTTCAGGGGAATACATTTCCCTATGGCTACACGGAGATGAAAATCTCACGAAACCATAGGTACAGATGTATCCCGAAAGTGATCCACTATCCTGCACGGAGGCGAAAACCTCACGAAGGCATAGCTTCTCACTCCCACTTAAGGGTGTGACCACAACGGTCATACAAATGCAATGCGTATCAGAATATAGCAACACATGCAATAATACAAACACATGTAATGCAAAGAGGATTAAATTTTAAAATTTTTAATTTCTGACATTAAGACAAGAGATAATCAATTACACGGCTTGACTCTCTTATTAGTCGCCAGCGGAGTCACCAAACTGTCGAAACCATTTTCAAATCGAGTTTTGGAAAATGGGAATCGATTTTAAAAAACGAAAACGGGAGTCGCCACCAATCTTTTTAGGGGTGATTGGATCACCTTTAAAACATTTTGTTTTAAAATCATTAGTTTTGGTCTACGAAATAAAAGAACGGGTTCGGGAGTCTGTTACGTACGAGGAAGGATTAACATCCTCGTAACGCCCAAAAATTGGTACCTAATTGATTATCAAATGTCTTTAATGTCGGAAATTTAAAAAATTTTAAGATGTAATCCTCTTTAAAATACTTTGATTTTGAAAATTTGGGTTCACTCGTATCAAAACATTGACACTAAGTTAACCTTTTGGAAATCCCTATCTCGAAACGACAAATCGCCATATCCAATAAGTTAGGACACAATGCTTTGAAATTCCAAGACAGTTGCTCGTATTTTGAAAATCTTAAAAACTTAGAAGGGTACTTGACTATTCTAACTCAACGAGAAAAGTTGCAACCGAACAAGTTAGGGCACTACTTTTCTCGAAGCTTTCAAATACTAAGCATTGCCTTTTTTATTTTTATAAAACTTTTAAATATTGTTTTAAATGATCTTTTAGAGTAACAATTCTATATTATGAAACATAGATATTCAAATAGCGTATATTACAAAGTATTATAACACTTTATATAAATGCAATCACTATATAGAGGGTAAAATAGAATAATAAAAATAATCATGCTAAGCAAATAGGAATATACCCAAAAGAAAGCATAATAAATGCACTAATTATATACAATATATCATAAATAAAACATTAAATAATATAAAAAAAACATGGTAAATATTAATGTGTAAAATATGTATGAGTAAAAATAGATGACATGCATAGCAAATGGATAAATAGAATCTACATAAAATATAAAATATACAATCCAATAATTTAATGTACACATGAATGGATTAATAAATGAAATGATGCATATAATACAATATATCAATGTACATATATAAAAATATGCATTTGAAAGTAAATTATAAAAGTCTAAGATATTACATAACATGTGAAATACATAACATAACTGTCGAAACCATTTTCAAATCGAGTTTTGGAAAATGGGAATCGATTTTAAAAAACGAAAACGGGAGTCGCCACCAATCTTTTTAGGTGTGATTGGATCACCTTTAAACATTTTTTTTAAAATCATTAGTTTTGGTCCACGAAATAAAAGAATGGGTTCGGGAGTCGGTTACATACGATGAAGGATTAGCACCCTCGTAACGCCCAAAAATGGGTACCTAATTGATTATCAAATGTCTCTAATGTCGGAAATTTAAAACATTTTAAGATATAATCCTCTTTAAAATACTTTGATTTTGAAAATTTGGGTTCACTAATATCAAAACATTGACACTAAGTTAACCTTTCGGAAATCCCTATCTCGAAACGACAAATCGCCACATCCAATAAGTTAGGACACAACGCTTTGAAATTCCAAGACAGTTGCTCGTATTTTGAAAATCTTAAAAACTTAGAAGGGTACTTGACTATTCGAACTCAACAAGAAAAGTTGCAACCCAATAAGTTAGGGCACTACTTTTTCGAAGCTTCCAAACACCTAGCATTGCCTTTTTATTTTTGAAAACTTTGAAGTCTCGTTTTTAAAACTGATGCATGAAGGAGCACATAACATAATAAAACATAACATACAAGATAACATATTATAGAAATAGGTAAATAAAAGCATAATAACAATAACATAAATGTCATACATTAATTAATATATATATAAGAAATATAAAATATGGCAAATTTTAAATAAGTAAAATATACATACAAAAAAACAACATATATTAAAGAAGAATAGATAAAACATATAAACATGTAATTCCACATATATTTAAACATATTAATAAACAAGAAAATGATGCATGATGTATGATTGTATAAAAACAAAACAAGACAAACAAATACAATAATATATAAAAAAATAATAATAATATAGTAACATATGTTATCAAGCAATCAACACTTTATAAAATCATGAAAATAGCATTTAATACATGGACAATTTATAATATAAAAATATAAAAAGGTTTAATAAAATAAAGTGAGTAATTTGGATATATGTGTATATAATTAAAATACAATTTAGAAATGGGTGATAATAATATATTATAGATAAACCTTAATTTTAAGATAAAATAATAAAAAAACATGATATTGTATTATATCAAATAATATAAACATTTAATAATACATAAAAATATAATATTTAATAGTGAATTTTAAAATAGATAATATATGATAGTATATAAAAATAATTTATAATATATAATATAAAAATGTAAGTTTTTAAAATAATGTATAATATAAATAAATAATTATATAAGATATATAAGTTAAAATATAATATATAATAATAATTTACAAATTTTGAAAATATAAATAATATAATAAATAATATATATAATAAGTTAAAAAATATAATATATGCAAAAATATAATAATATATAAAAGAGATGTAAAATAATATTTAAGAAAAATAATACATAATAAGTAATAATAATATATAATGAAAGTAATACTTATAATCAAAATAATTTTATAATATATAATATAAAAGTAAAATTAAAAAAACAAATAATAAAATATATATAGAATAATAAATCTAGGACTAAATTTAAAGTTTAACAAAATTACAAGGCGAATTTCAAAGAAACAAAACTGAATTGAGGCCCGATTGGAAATGCCCGCAAAATAAAAGGGGGTCACTGGGAAAATAACCCTATTCCCAAAACGGTGACGTTTTCCAGAATATAATTTAATAGCCATAGGGACTAAATTAAAACTAAAATAAAACAATAGGCCAAATTATAAAATAAAATAAGTTTGATTGTAAGTACAAAAGAGATAGAAGGATCAATTGGGTAATTAACCCAACTCTCAAAAATGCGCGGATCCTCCCCGGGTAATCGGGTCAACGCGCGGATTCCTGAGTCACAAAACGATGCCGTTTTGTCAAGGCTATATAAGCCAGGTTATTAGCCTTAAAACCATTTGAAACCACTTTAAAAAAAAATTAAGAATTCTCTCTGAAAGAGAGAAAGGAGGGAGCTCCGGGCTCTGGCCTCCGTCGGCCACACACAGCCCACGCGCCCACGCGCCACCCTAAGGACCACCGTACACGGTGGCTTGGGTTTAAAACCCCTCCTTTCACTCGTCGTTCATCAGGTAACTTTCTTCCTTGTATTTTTTTGTAATCTATAGTTTTGCTAAAAGACGGTTTAGATACATGCATATGTTCTAAAATAAAAAAAAAATTAAATCACCTTCTATTTGAAAACTGCTTGTATTCTCTTTTTATTTCTGTATCTGTGTGTGTAATCGTTACAAGAGTTACAAAGGCTTTTTATAGCCTATGGATTTGTTACATAAGGAAAGAAATCTCTAATTTCTATTGTATCTCTGACTGATGTGCACTAATCACGGTGCTGATGGAGGGTTACTGAAACATCGTGAGAGACAAGCAGACGTATCCGTTGAAATTGCTTCTGGAAGCTTCTACTTGCGGTGCGAGGAGAAAGGCAAAAACCCTAGGGTTTATTGCCTTGGTGTAACAAGCTGGGCCAATTGGGCTTTTTGAATTTGGGCTAGCTAGTTTTAATTGGGTCACGGGTGTTTGTGGGTCTGCTGGGTAGTTTGGGCCTGATTAGGTTACAAGTGTAACGAGCTTTGGGCTCACCAGGCTTTGAGGCCTGTTTATTTGTAAATAGACTTTAATGGACATTTTTAAATAAATATTTATTCATATTCTGCTTTCAGCCCGGTTAAATTTGGGCTTTTACAGCTGCCCCTCTTTGCTCATTGCTATGTAATAGGAATTGAGCAAAGACTCATAGAAAGACCCAAATTTGACCGGTTCCATGATCTTCAATCTGCTTTCCATCAAACTGAGTCTACTTCTTCGATTTGTAAGGATGTCAAATCATCTTGAGTCTGTCTGAAAACATTTGAGAGTCATATCTGCAAGGTCCTCGACTTGTTCCTTGTAAGCACAAGGGTGCTTAAACCATCTTCAGTCTGTTTGAGAACATTTGAGAGTTATATCTGCAATGTCCTTGATTTGTTCCTTGTAAGCACAAGGATGCCAAACCATCTTGAGTCTGTTTGAGAACATCTAAGAGTCAAATCTGCTATGTCCTCGATTTGTTCCTTGTAAATACAAGAATACCAAATCATCTTGGATCTGCTTCAATATAAACATCTGAAGGTTAGATCTGCTATATTTGAGAACGTCTGAGAGTCAAATCTGCTATGTCCTCGATTTGTTCTTTGTAAACACAAGAATACCAAATCATCTTGGATCTGCTTCAGTATAATCATCTGAAGGTTAGATCTGCTATCTTTGAGAACGTCTGAGAGTCAAATCTGCTATGTCCTCGATTTGTTTCTTGTAAACACAAGAATACCAAATCATCTTGGATCTGCTTCAACATAAATGTCTGAAGTCTAGATCTGCTGTTTTCAATTTATTTCCCATAAGCATAAGGCCACCATGTTGAAATCTTTGATCTTCATGACCTGTAAGATGAGTATGTGCCTATGCCTAAGTATGCTATGATTGAAATGAGTCGAATGCCCTTAACATGCTATGATGCGAAGTGCTGTGAATATGACCCCTAGTCATTTCTCTTTCTCAAAACTTTATTCCTACTCAGCTTGTAGGCCTTCCTCCAATGCTATGATCTACTGAGGATGTCTGTAAGAATTGACTCATCCATTTCTTTTTGAAAAAGAAATCCCTCAAGTTCCTTCATTCCTTACTTAAGTGAATTTCTCGAACAATTGTCCTGTTTTAGCTTCTTGTATTATCCAGAAATTCCAAAGTAATGTGCAAAACTTCGTTTGTGAAAATATTTTAGTTCATCTATCATTATTTCAATGCAACATACTTAAAAAATATTGGGAGATGAGTAAATCTTTGAGAATAATTGGATTTGAATTGTTAACAGTACAAAGGAAATAAGTCTGATAGCATATCTTTAAGAAGAAATAGAATCTAAAGATAGCAGACAGGATAAAAATCGGATGCTCTAAATATCGTCACTTGAGCATCTATACATTAGCTCCCCGAAGCCTTTCTTGAGTTCGACATGTGTTTAAAAGATCCAAAGTACTTTGTTGATGCCCCAATGTACACTGTGCCTCACTCTCTGTCAAGTCAAGTATAGCAAGGTTGCTGTGTGCCCTTCAAAATTTGAGCTGCCCTTTCGGGTTTTCAACTCAAAATCCCTTTGGTCACAAGGTGCCCTTTGTGAGTTTTCACCTTGGCCTCTCCATTTTTTTTGAATTCAAGGCGCCCTTTGCGGGTCTTCACCTTGGATTCTTTTCGCTTTTAGAAAAAGTACTTTTTAACTGAGTCTGAGTTCACCGGATTGGGTAGGCTCTTTCCATCCATTTCTGTCAAAATCAATGCACCACCAGAAAAAACCTTCTTCACAACGTATGGCCCCTCCCAATTTGGCATCCATTTTCCTCTAAAGTCCTTCTGAATGAGCAGGATTTTCTTTAGCACAAGGTCCCCCTTATGGAATTCCCTTGGACAAACCTTTTTATCATAAGCTCGCATCATACGCTTCTGGTACATCTGACCATGTCGGATAGCCTTCAGCCTCTTTTCCTCAATCAAGTTTAGCTGGTCATATCGAGACTGAACCCATTCAGCTTCATCTAACCTTATCTCTGTTAAAATTCGGAGAGAAGGTATTTCCACTTCAATAGGTAAAACTGCTTCCATCTCGTAAACTAACGAGAACGGAGTTGCCCCTGTAGAAGTTCTAACAGACGTTCGATAAACCGAGAGTGAAAACGGTAGCTTTTCATGCCAATCCCTATAAGTCTCAGTCATCTTTCCCACTATTTTCTTAATGTTCTTATTGGCAGCCTCCACTGCCCTATTTATCTTTGGACGATAAGGTGAAGAGTTGTGATGCTTGATTTTGAACTGGTCGCAAACCTCTGCTATCATTTTGTTGTTCAAATTCAATGCATTGTCGGATATGATCCTCTCAGGCATTCCATACCGACAAATGATTTCCTTCTTCAAAAATCGACCTACAGCCGCCTTGGTAACATTTGCGTAAGAAGCAGCCTCTACCCATTTTGTAAAGTAGTCAATCACTCAAAAATAAACCGATGTCTATTCAAAGCTTTCGGCGATATTGGTCCGATGACATCCATGCCCCACATGAAAAATGGCCATGGAGACGTCATGACATGTAAAGGTGAGGGTGGTACATGAATTGTGTCTCCATAAATCTGACACTTATGGCATTTTTTGGCATAGTTGATATAGTTTCCTTCCATAGTGGCCCAGTAATAGCCAAACCTCATGATTTGTCTTGCCATCGTGAACCTATTTGCATGCGTACCACATACACCTTCATGAACCTCTTCTAGAATTATCTTGGCTTCCACAGCATCAACACATCTCAAAAATACTTGATCTTTCCTTCTCTTGTACAGAACATCCCCGTCCAAAACATAGTCACAAGCTAATCTTCTCAGGGTTCATTTGTCATTTTCGGATGCCTGTGCTGGATATTTACAATCTCTTACATATCGCAATATATCCTGATACCAAGGATTGTCATCATTTTCTTTCTCTTCAAGGTTACAACAGCTAGCTGGAAATTCATAGACACTCATTTGAATTGGTCTCATCTCTTCCTCTTTGTTTGCCTTAATCATTGAAGCCAAGGTTGCTAAAGCATCTGCCATCTGATTCTCATCTCGTGGGAGATAGTTGAAGGTGATGTCATCGAACTCTCTTAGTAACCCCAAAACTACCATTCGATAATTGATCAATTTAGGGTCTCTTGTCTCCCATTCACCTCTTAGCAGATAGATTACCAACGCAGAATCTCCATATACTTCTAGGGTTTTTATGCCTCTTTCTATGGCTGCTTGGAGTCCCATGGTGCATGCTTCGTATTCAGCCATATTATTTGTACAGTCAAAATCCAACCTGCACGTGAACGGGTAATGGTCACCATTCGGGGATACCAAAACTGCCCCAATTCCATTTCCGACTGCATTAGAAGCCCCATCAAAATTTAGCTTCCATGAAGAATCTTCAGTTGCTGCTATACACATTAGCTCCTCAATTGGAAAATCAAAATTCAATGGCTCGTAATCCTCCAAAGCTCTACTGGC
This sequence comes from Gossypium hirsutum, assembly GCF_007990345.1. Lineage (NCBI taxonomy): Eukaryota > Viridiplantae > Streptophyta > Magnoliopsida > Malvales > Malvaceae > Gossypium > Gossypium hirsutum. Next base: position 109,541,271 of record NC_053426.1, read on the forward strand.
CAAGAAGTCTGCCACCGCACTTCCTTTGATAGCCTTCTGACTTACATAGACTATATCGAACTCTGAAAGCAAAATTTGCCATCTCGCCATTCTTCCATTTAGAGCCGTTGATTCCATCATGTATTTTAATGGATCTAATTTTGAGATGAGCCAAGTAGTATGGTATAGCATGTACTGTCTTAATCTCCGTGTGGTCCAAATCAACGCACAACACAACTTTTCGCTTGGCGAATATCTCATTTCACAGTCGGTGAATTTCTTACTGAGATAATAAATTGCCTTTTCCTTTTTCCCTGACTCGTCATGCTGACCAAGCACACATCCCATAGAATTGCTAAACACTGACAAGTATAGTATTAACGGTTTATCTGGACTAGGCGGAGATAACACTGGAGCATTCAATAAATACTGCTTGACTTTCTCAAAAGCATTCTGGCATTCTTCATCCCAAACACCTTGATTGTGCTTTCTGAGGAGACGAAAGATAGGATCATATTTCTCAGTCAATTGTGAAATGAACCGAGCAATGTAATTCAACCTTCCTAGGAATCCTCAAACTTCTTTTTTAGTACGTGGTGGAGGCAACTCTCGTATGGCTTTGACCTTGTCTGAGTCAACTTCAATTCCCTTTTCACTGACTACGAAGCCTAATAACTTCCCCGATCTGGCTCCAAATGTGCACTTTGCTGGATTGAGCTTCAACTGAAATTTTCTCAACCTTAAGAACAATCTTCTCAAGACCTCAATGTGTTCTTTTTCTGTTCGTGACTTAGCGATCATATCATCAACGTATACCTCAATATCCTTATGCATCATGTCGTGAAACAAGTTTACCATGGCTCGTTGGTATGTTGCCCCTGCATTCTTCAACCCAAACGGCATTACTTTATAACAAAAGGTGCCCCACAATGTTATGAAAGTAGTTTTATCCATATACTCTGGATGCATCTTTATCTGATTGTATCCTGAGAAGCCGTCCATGAAGGAAAACAACGAATATCCCGCTGTGTTGTCTACTAAAGTGTCAATGTGTGGCAGAGGAAAATTATCCTTTGGGTTTGCTTTGTTTAGATCTCTATAATCAACGCACATTCGTACCTTCCCGTCTTTCGTAGGGACAGGTACAATATTAGCTACCCATTCAGCGTACTTCACTTCCTACAAAAATCCTGCATCAAACTGCTTCTTGACCTCATCTTTTATTTTCAGGACAATGTCTGGCCGCATCCTTCGCAACTTCTGTTGGACTGGTCTACATTCTTGTCTTATCGGAAGACGATGTACTACAATGTCAGTACTCAATCCGGGCATATCCTGATAAGACAATGCAAAGATATCCTTGAATTCCTGAAGCAACTCAATCAAGCTACGCCTTGTGTCATTAGCGATCAGTGTTCCAATTTTCACCTCCTTCCCTTCCTCTAGGGCTATATTCTCTATTGCCTCTTTTTCATTTGGCATGATTTGTTTCTCCTCCTGTCTTACCATTCTTAATAGATCGAGAGATACGTCACAATCTTGAACATCTTCAAAATCCTGAGGCTCCTCTAAACACATGTCTTGCTCACAAGAGAAATCAGGAGCAGCAGTATTAGCGCTCATATCATTGATATCTAGAGACCTGTGAGGGGTATGAAAGAATATACAAAGAATGAATGAATTTAAGAATGATCTTTTATATGCTATGAATAGAAGAATAAGAGTTGTTAGAATTTAAAGGAATATTGGTTGATAAAAATGAGGCAATACTCTTTTAAATTAGTAAAAGTTATGCTTTATTTTAATAATAATAGATGAACATAAGCCTATTTTCACAAATGTAATCTTACTACTCCTAGGCCCTAGAGTAATAAACATGTTTTGAGAATTACTCTGAAATATTTCTAAAGACTACAGGAAGATCCTCTGCAGTCCAATTGTTTAAAGAACTCCCCAGTTCGTAAGGGCGAATACCCTCGAGGTTTTCCTGTCCAAACCACTCACTATGTACAACATTGATCTGATGACTCTCTTCTACCAGCAACCCTCCTGACTTAAAGGTTTTGGATATAGGTGGGAATGTCATCAGTTCCCACTCTACTTCTCCTCCGTTCAAACGCGCCTTCCTTCTTGCTTGACGCTTTTCCATCTCCCGTCTCTTTTGTTTATGGTCTGGCTTAAAACCCAAACCAAACGATCCTTCTTCTCTATCAATTTTGGGACTTGAATCCCTCCTTGCAACTGTTTTCCTAGTCCTTTTCCTAGCAATGCTCATTTCCCCATCATTACTTGTAGGGCCATCCTTGTTGCTCTAGATATTTTGGGAACCGGTACTTCGCTTCCCTCCGAAATGAAGGTAGCATTAACAATTTCCAAGGAACGAAAAGAACACTCGATAGCCTCCTCATTTGTCTCTACATAAGGGGCTTTACTGGTGACAGCTGCTATAATGTCCTCCTCTGCATTGATGGTTATCAAGCGTCCATCTGTCACCAACTTCAATTTTTGGTGCAGTGAAGAGGGCACCGCTCCTTCTGAGTGTATCCATGGCCTCCCCAACAAACAATTATAGGAGGGCTTGATATCCATTACCAGGAAGTCAACTTCATATGTATTTGGTCCAATCTCCAGAGGGATGTCAATTCGTCCCATTACTTTCCTTTCAGTTCCGTCAAAGGCTCTTAGCACACTATGACATGTCTTCATGTGCGAACTGTCGATGGGTAATCTGTTCAATGTAGAAAATGGAAGGACGTTCAAAGCGGACCCATTATCAACGAGTACACTTGGAAGCGTGTATCCTTTGCAACGAGTGGTGATGTGCAAAGCCTTAGTTGACCCTATGCCCCCAGGTGGAATTTCATCATCATTGAAGTAGATGAAATTATCAGCATTGATGTTATTTATCAACCGGTCCAACTTATTGACAGATATATCATGAGTGACATATGTCTCGTTGAGTACCTTCAACAACGCTTCTCGATGCACTTCAGAGCTTAGTAGTAAGGCTAAAACCAATATGCGTGTTGGTTGCTTACGCAACTGCTCGACCTTTGATCCATGCTGTTAGTTTTAGTACGAGTGTCGTAAGGATGTGTAATTTCCAGTTTTTCTTTTCTACCTTTATAAAGAAACTTTAACTAATTAGGGTCTTTCTATAACCTTGAATGCATATGATATGATGTAATGCAAATGTATGAATGTAACAAAGGCATCAATCTCGATTCAATCTCATTTAGAAAACTTTATTTAGAAAAAGAATATCTTTACATATAAATGGATTACAAGTATGCTTTCGCCCTAATGCCCAAAGTTTTAACTCTATCTAATAAAAGGGCTAACTCTCTCCCTATGTCTGACGACAACCCACACATCATACTCAATACATCGGCTCGTACAGTCAAGTCTTGCACATATTCAGCAACCTCTCGAATTTGAGCTATGGCTTCTTCCATGAGATGATCCCTTTCTCTAATTTGTCCTCTAGACTGATGAAGCTCTCCCTTTAGATAATCTCCTTGCGTATCGAGTTGCTCGATCTGAAGTTTACCTTCTTGCAATGCTGCTTCCAAATCTTCAACTTTACTCTTTAGCTCTTTTAACTCGTCCGTAGAATCATGGTTGCGATGCCAACGAAGGGATCTTCCAAGCTCAGTTACTTTAGACTTCAACCCTTTATTCTCTTCTTCTAATGCCAAATTCCGCGATTGCATCTCCTAAAACTTCTTCTCCCAGTACTCAGCTCTAACCTTTCCTTCTTGGACCTCTTTCTGCAACTGATCTGAAGACCCTCCTATTTTCGCTCTTCTCAAGGATACCTGTGCCTTCTTGTAGTGTTCCTTCAAGTCATCTCTATCCTCTTCAATCTTCCTCTTTTCCTTTCTTTCTTTTTCGACTTCCATCTTCTGTACATCGATATCTAAACTCAAGTACATCTTTTCTTCTTCAAGTTTTGCTATCCTTTTCTCGAGCTCTAGATTTTTCCTCTCAAATTCTTGCTTCATAATTTCTAACTCCGAGGGCATCACTTGTAGATATTCCTCCATCGATCGGGCTCCTTCCATATTTAGCTCAGGAATGTTACCATTGGTCCTTCTTCCTCTCCATTCAACATATTCTGGAGTCGTAGCAGGGCCAATAGCTACTCCTTTCAACCGGCACGTCTTGTTCCAAGCGCTAGAGATCTCACCGACCTTTTTCTTGTAATGGGCTCCTCTATATGCGAACTCACTTTGAGTTAGCCCATGAGTTGCCGGCACGAACTGCCTCAAACTGAACTGCCTTAACACGAGTAAGGGAGCATAACCAATGGCACCCCCAAATTCCCAATAAAGGGACCCAATTGAAACTGCCGCAACGGTAAAGAATCTCACCAGGAATCATCCACGGAGCTCTCCATTCAACACCTTTCGACTAAAGTTTTTGAAGTAGTGCAATCCAATTCTCCTCTGGAACATCAACTTTCCTAATTGAAGCGACTACGTCCTTCAGCGGTGAGTAATCCTCGAAGAAAACCCGACAAACGACCTTATCTATCAACCGAAAATGACTATAGAACCAAGCTAGAAGCAATTGTGCACAACCAACAAACCTGCCTGCGCCAGCTTTCCTATATGCGCCTAAGGACCTGAATGTCTCTGCCAATATTGCAGGGACAGAGATGACCCTCTTACTGAGTCTATGGAAAAGATCCGTGGTTGCCTCATCCACATATCCCAAAGCCCTAGGGAACACCATCAATCCATACAAACTTAAGGCAAAAACATCTACCCTCTTTGCTTCATCAAGATGTGTCAAAATCAGATCCTTCAAAGCATCCCATGAAATGCACTTGCACTCGCCCTTCTCTTTAATTCTGGCAGTAATCCACTGCTCGCTCATCCCTGTAATAGCCATCAATTTCTTCCAAAAGGTAGGGACATTAACAGCTCTAGAATAGATTCTATCTTCCTGGAACCTGGGACAACGTAACAGGGCAGTGTACTCCTCTACGGTAGGCACCAAATCTACCTCCCCGAAAGTAAAGCAACTATATGCTGGATTCCAAAACTGAGCGAGGGCTCGGAACAAGTGCTCATCTATTTGAACATCGAGCAAGTAAGGTAAGTCTCCGTAATTACCGTAGAATAACTGTTTAGTCTCGTTGCCCCATTGATCCCAAATCTCCTTAAGCTCTTGGAGATTATTCTGTGTAATGCGAGTATATCCTGACAGCTCCGACACATATCCCGCAGCTATACTATCTCCCTTTTCCAACTGAGTTTGCTCAGACCATCTATGGACGTTGGCGTTGCCCTCCACTCTATCAAGAAGTTCGTCCTCCATAATAAAACTCTCTAGCTTAGAAACTGACCGTGAATCGATACCTTTGTAAATGCAAAATGTCATGCAAACAAAAGAAAAGAAATAGTCAGTATCACATGATATCAATAAATCTCAACAATAGTTTATAAGGGTAAAATCTAAAGTTTAACTCTAACTAAGTTGGGCTCTTATTTTTTTTTCTATATGAGGTTGGTTCTAAAGTTTGAGGTACCTGAACCAGCAGATTCCTCGATCCTCACCCATTATAGGCTCATTTGAATCGAGTTCAGTTCAGGGGGACACATTTCCCTATGGCTACACAGAGATGAAAATCTCACGAAACCATAGGTACGAATGTATCCCGAAAGTGATCCACTATCCTGCACGAAGGTGAAAACCTCACGAAGGCGTAGCTTCTCACTCCCACTTAAGGGTGTGACCACAACGGTCATGCAAATGCAATGCGTATTAGAATATAGCAACATATGCAAGAACACAAACACAAGTAATGCAAAGAAGATTAAATTTTAAAATTTTTAATTTCCGACATTAAGATAAGAGATAATCAATTACACGGCTTGACTCTCTTATTAGTCCCCAGTGGAGTCGCCAAGCTGTCGAAACCATTTTCAAATCGAGTTTTGGAAAATGGGAATCGATTTTAAAAAACGAAAACGGGAGTCGCCACCAATCTTTTTAGGTGTGATTGGATTACCTTTAAAACATTTTGTTTTAAAATCATTAGTTTTGGTCCACGAAATAAAAGAATGGGTTCGGGAGTCTGTTACGTACGAGGAAGGATTAGCACCCTCGTAACGCCCAAAAATTGGTACCTAATTGATTATCAAATGTCTCTAATGTCGGAAATTTAAAAAATTTTAAGATATAATCCTCTTTAAAATACTTTGATTTTGAAATTTTGGGTTCACTCGTATCAAAACATTGACACTAAGTTAACCTTTCGGAAATCCCTATCTCGAAACGACAAATCGCCACATCCAATAAGTTAGGACACAACGCTTTGAAATTCCAAGACAATTGCTCGTATTTTGAAAATCTTAAAAACTTAGAAGGGTACTTGACTATTTGAACTCAACGAGAAAAGTTGCAACCCAATAAGTTAGGGCACTACTTTTTCGAAGCTTCCAAACACCTAGCATTGCCTTTTTATTTTTGAAAACTTTGAAGTCTCGTTTTTAAAACTGATGCATGAAGGAGCACATTAACATAATAAAACATAACATACAAGATAACATATTATAGAAATAGGTAAATAAAAGCATAATAACAATAACATAAATGTCATACATTAATTAATTAATATATATATAAGAAATATAAAATATGGAAAATTTTAAATAAGTAAAATATACATACAAAAAAAATAACATATATTAAAGAAGAATAGATAAAACATATAAACATGTAATTCAACATATATTTAAACATATTAATAAACAAGAAAATGATGCATGATGTATGATTGTATAAAAACAAAACAAGACAAACAAATACAATAATATATAAAAATAATAATAATAATAATATAGTAACATATGTTATCAAGCAATCAACACTTTATAAAATCATGAAAATAGCATTTAATACATGGACAATTTATAATATAAAAATATAAAAAGGTTTAATAAAATAAAGTGAGTAATTTGGATATATGTGTATATAATTAAAATACAATTTAGAAATGGGTGATAATAATATATTATAGATAAACCTTAATTTTAAGATAAAATAATAAAAAATATGATATTGTATTATATCAAATAATATAAACATTTAATAATACATAAAAATATAATATTTAATAGTGAATTTTAAAATAGATAATATATGATAGTATATAAAAATAATTTATAATATATAATATAAAAATGTAAGTTTTTAAAATAATGTATAATATAAATAAATAATTATATAAGATATATAAATTAAAATATAATATATAATAATTTACAAATTTTGAAAATATAAATAATATAATAAATAATATATATAATAAGTTAAAAAATATAATATATGCAAAAAATATAATAATATATAAAAGAGATGTAAAATAATATTTAAGAAAAATAATACATAATAAGTAATAATAATATATAATTAAAGTAATACTTATAATCAAAATAATTTTATAATATATAATATAAAATTAAAATTAAAAAAAACAAATAATAAAATATATATAGAATAATAAATATAGGACTAAATTTAAAGTTTAACAAAATTACAAGGCGAATTTCAAAGAAACAAAACTGAATTGAGGCCCGATTGGAAACGCCCGCAAAATAAAAGGGTGTCACTGGGAAAATAACCCTATTCCCAAAACGGTGACGTTTTCCAGAATATAATTTAATAGCCATAGGGACTAAATTAAAACTAAAATAAAACAATGGGCCAAATTATAAAATAAAATAAGTTTGATTGTAAGTACAAAAGAGATAGAAGGATCAATTGGGTAATTAACCCAACTCTCAAAAATGCGCGGATCCTCCCCGGGTAATCGGGTCAACGCGCGGATCCCTGAGTCACAAAACGATACCGTTTTGTCAAGGCTATATAAGCCAGGTTATTAGCCTTAAAACCATTTGAAACCACTTTAAAAAAAAATTTAAGAATTCTCTCTGAAAGAGAGAAAGGAGGGAGCTCCGGGCTCTGGCCTCCGTTGGCCACACACCGCCCACGCGCCCACGTGCCACCCTAAGGACCACCGTACACAGTGGATTGGGTTTAAAACCCCTCCTTTCACTCGTCGTTCATCAGGTAACTTTCTTCCTTGTATTTTTTTGTAATCTATAGTTTTGCTAAAAGACGGTTTACATACATGCATATGTTCTAAAAAAAAATTAAATCACATTCTCTTTGAAAACTGCTTGTATTCTCTTTTTATTTCTGTATCTGTGTGTGTAATCGTTACAAGAGTTACAAAGGCTTTTTATAGCCTACGGATTTGTTACATAAGGAAAGAAATCTCTGATTTCTATTGTATCTTTGACTGATGTGCTGTGATTTCCTTGCCATTTTCTACTCTACTTTTTCACGTATCTGCTGTTTGTTTCCTTTTCTTGCAGGCAATCGAGCGAGGGATCCGGCAGTGACCATGCTGGTGTAGACGCGTGCACTGATCACGGCGCTGATGGAGGGTTACTGAAACATCGTGAGAGACGAGCAGACGCATACGTTGAAATTGCTTCTGGAAGATTCTGCTTGCGGCTCGAGGAGAAAAGCAGAAACCTTAGGGTTTCCTGCCTTGGTGTAACAAGCTGGGCCAATTGGGCTTTTTGAATTTGGGCTAGCTAGTTTTAATTGGGTCACGGGTGTTTGTGGGTCTGCTGGGTAGTTTGGGCCTGATTAGGTTACAAGTGTAACGGGCTTTGGGCTCACCAGGCTTTGAGGCCTGTTTATTTGTAAATAGACTTTAATGGACATTTTTAAATAAATATTTATTCATATTCTACTTTCAGCCCGGTTAAATTTGTAGTTGACGTCCACAAATATTAGTCATTATCAGCTTGAAACTTTTGACGAGCTCGGGCCCATAACATACATGCCCCATAAGTCTTGACTCCTTTAAATTTGGCCTTCATTGTACAACTGATGCGATCCCTTTCTATGGTGGACCAACAGTGCCCCAAAACCTCATGTTTATCCTGGCAATTGTAAATCCTCCTGCATGTGTCTTTGGACCACATTTTTGAATTCCCATAATAGTCTCAACAAGGTCTTGTTTTGTCTTTTCAGCTAATTCCAATTTCGCAATCTTTCCTTCCTTTAAGGTTATATTTCCTACCACTACTTCATGGGGTAAAAACCATTTTCAGCAAATTCAGAACCAAGTCACAATTTCTGTCACCTTCAAAGTACTGAGATTCCTCTAAACACATATCGCACTTAAAAGGAACTCTGAATCTGTAGTATCGTTGCCCGTGTCATTGATATCTAGGGATCTTTAATAGGCACACAAAAGAATATACAAGGAATAAATGAATTCAAGAATGACTATTTACATGAAATGAAAATTTATAAAGAATGTCAAAGGTCAAAAGAATCAGAATGAAAGAATATTTACTCGGATAAATAATAAAAGTATGTTTTATTGAAAATAAAAATGTCTGAACATGAGCCCACTTCTCAAAAGAAATCTCATTACTCCTAGGCTTTAGAGCAACAAGAGTGTTCTGAATATTACTCCGTAAAATTCCTAAAGATTACAGGAAGTTCTTCTGCAGTCCAATTGTTTAAAGAACTTCCCGGTTCGTAAGGGCGAATACCCTCAAGGTTTCTTTGTTCAGTCCCTTCCTCATGTATGACATTGATGGGATGATTTTTATTTCCAAACACCCCCTTCTCCAGGTAAGCTATCCCTCCTGACACAAAAGTCGGGGATATGTAAGAGAACGTCGTTAATTCCCATTCAACTTCTTTTTCACTCAGCCGTGACTTTAACTAATTAGGGTTTTTTTATGGAGTTAAATGCATGTGATGTGATGCAATGCAAATGCAAATGCATGAATGCAAAAGAAAATGAGATGTTGATCTTGAATTCAATTCCATTAGAATAACTTTTCTAGAAAACAGATTTCTTTACATGAAAATAGATTACATATGTGGTCTTGCCCTTTATAGTCCAAGTAAACGCTGATTTTTTCTTCATGGTCGAATCCTGTAAATTCTCTAAAAGATGCCTTTGCTAGCTGCTTGCTGCTTAATCTGAGCCTCGATCTCTTACTCGCTTATCTCCATGATACTCATCAAAAAGTGCCGGCTCTTGGATAATCTTCATTGGCAATCAAGTCATGTATTCCTTCGTGGACTTCCGGCTTTCTCTCGTCGTGCTCTTGGATCTGGCTTGAATCTCTGGCAATCATATCATGTATTCCTCCATGGACTATCAGCTTTCTCTCGTCGTTTATTTGGACTATATTCAGACTACCGCACTATAATCTACTTTATCAAGAAATTCGTTTCCTTATGACAAACTATTCTGTTTAGGAATCAAATTTCAAATCAACACCTTCTTTTCTTTGATGTAATGTAATGCAAATGCATGAAAGCAAAAAGGTATCGATCTTGATTCAATCTCATTTAGAAAACTTTATTTAGAAAAAGAATATCTTTACATATAAATGGATTACAAATACGCTTTCCTAATGGCCAAAGTTTTAAAACAAACTCTTAGCCACGATCTGATTGTATCTCATATTGGTGCTCAATATGTCAGCCTGTATCGCCAATGTCTGTAAATAATCAGCTATCTCCTGAGTTTGAGCTACGACCTCACTTGTGGGGTAATCCGTGCAGCTAGGGACACCTCCTCCAATACCTGTGAAATTGTTCTGATTATCCTGAGAGAGAAAATGGTGAACAAGCAGGCATCACTGTTCCGCAGTATGCTGCCTTAAAATGATATCCTATATCCTCAATGCTTCTTGAGAGTTTTCAGATTTCTGCTCCCGCAGAGCATTACTTGTATGAGTATCCTCGTAGCATAGCTAATCTCTACTTTAAAGGTCTTTAAATGATATGGTCTTCTTTAATCTCATTGTTTTGCGTCCATTTTGACAGACCATCAGGGCTTGCATTTCCATTGTCTCTGATAAGTACAACATAGTAAACTCATGCTTGTTGTTTGGTAGTGGTCCTATAGTAAACGAGCTTTTTACCATTATAGGAAAAATTCTTTCCATCCAACTCATTTTTGTAGGTCTCATGCACTCTATCAATCACTTTCCTTCCAATACCCTTACCATTCACATGGCAACCGTCTTCATATGAAAGAGAAATGCTATAATGGTAGAAGTGTCCATCAATACTCTCACACTCACTTTGAATTGCTCATCTATCCTCCTGTCAAGCAAATACTGCAAGTCCCCTTAGTTATTGTAGAACAACTACTTGGCTTTATTACTCCATTGATCCCATATTTCCTTTAACTCCTGGAGATTATTTTGCGCCACACTGATGCGAGTGTAACCCCATAATTCTGATGTGTATCCTTCAGCGTTTCCTTTGACCATTTATGGACGTTAAGGTTGCCCTCCATTCTATCAAGAAGTCCGTTCTCCATAATAAAACTTTCTAACTTAGAAACTGACCGTGAATCGATACATTTTAAATGCAAAATGACATGCACAAAAGAAAGAAAACAGTCAGTATCATATGATATTAATAAACATAAAGATAACCTAAGTATAATTCTATCTATATTGAGCTCTTACGGTTTTTCTATATGTGGTTTGTTTCTAGAGTTTGAGGTACCCGAACCAGCAGATTCCTCGATCCTCACCCATTATAGGCTCATTTGAATCGAGTTCAGTTCAGGGGAATACATTTCCCTATGGCTACACGGAGATGAAAATCTCACGAAACCATAGGTACAGATGTATCCCAAAAGTGATCCACTATCCTGCACAGAGGCGAAGACCTCACGAAGGCGTAGCTTCTCACTCCCACTTAAGGGTGTGACCACAACGGTCATGCAAATGCAATGCGTATCAGAATATAGCAACACATGCAATAATACAAACACATGTAACGCAAAGAGGATTAAATTTTAAAATTTTTAATTTCTGACATTAAGACAAGAGATAATCAATTACACGGCTTGGCTCTCTTATTAGTCCCCAGCGGAGTCGCCAAGCTGTCGAAACCATTTTTAAATCGAGAATCGATTTTAAAAAATGAAAACGGGAGTCGCCACCAATCTTTTTAGGTGTGATTGGATCACCTTTAAAACATTTTGTTTTAAAATCATTAGTTTTGGTCCACGAAATAAAAGAACGGGTTCGGGAGTCTGTTACGTACGAGGAAGGATTAGCACCCTCGTAACGCCCAAAAATTGGTACCTAATTGATTATCAAATGTCTTTAATGTCGGAAATTTAAAAAATTTTAAGATGTAATCCTCTTTAAAATACTTTGATTTTGAAAATTTGGGTTCACTCGTATCAAAACATTGACACTAAGTTAACCTTTTGGAAATCCCTATCTCGAAACGACAAATCGCCACATCCAATAAGTTAGGACACAACGCTTTGAAATTCCAAGACAGTTGCTCGTATTTTGAAAATCTTAAAAACTTAGAAGGGTACTTGACTATTCGAACTCAACGAGAAAAGTTGCAACCCAACAAGTTAGGGCACTACTTTTCTCGAAGCTTTCAAATACGAAACATTGCCTTTTTTATTTTTATAAAACTTTTAAATATTGTTTTAAATGATCTTTTAGAGTGACAATTCTATATTACGAAACATAGATATTCAAATAGCGTATATTACAAAGTATTATAACACTTTATATAAATGCCATCACTATATAGAGTGAAAAACACCATTACTAACCTTGAATCCACCACTATATAGAGTGAAAAACATTGATAAATTACCATCCAAGGATTATTAATAAGATTTAAACATGATTTATGAGAATTTAGTTGATAAATATCTATTTGATGTGAAAAACTTGTGCAAAGAGATAAAAAAAGAGAGTAAAATGGTAATTTTGCTGTGAAAGAGATTTTTGGTTATTTCTTAAAAATTATATATTGGAAATATTATTTTTTTATAAGATAAATTATATTTGGAATTACTTTGAACAATTGGATGTGACTTATGTGAAGATATTGATCATGGATCACAAGTTTTAAATAAATTAAAAAGAAAAGAAAGAGGAAAAATCCCCTTCCTCCAACCTTGTTCAGTTGATCCATGGAAGAAGAGAGAAAAAACTTTCTTTTCCTTGCCACTTTTCTTCAAATCTCTCAAAATCTAGCAACCCCAACCTTGAGTTTTTGCTAAAATCAATTAGGAAACTAGTAAGTGCTAAAAGTAACATATTTTAACATCGTTCTTAATACGTTTTTGAGTAACTATTCAATGTAATTGTGAATTTTATGCTCCTAGTCCTTTAAATTCATGTTTTTATGCTTAATAGAGCATTTGAGAGTAAAAGGAGTGAAAAAAAAGTGAAAATTGGAAATCAGAGCAAGCTACAAGAGCCACACGAACTGACCCCTTCAACACAGCCTTGTCGATTTCGCAAATTTGTACCATAAACTGTGGGAAATCACGTTTTTTAGGTTTTTCAAGCATTCTAAGACATATATATGACAAAAATAAGAAGATAATAGTGGGTCATCATAGAATATTGAAGAAAACAACTCGAAAAACACTATTGAAGCAGATTTTGAAGCAAATTTTCGTCAAGATTGAAGATTCGCATTTGATTTCTTAGGAGATTATCATGAGTTTCTTTATTTCTTTCGGTTATATTGTATTTTGGATGTTTTTATTTTCAAGCATGAACTAATTTTCTAAATGCTTAGGGAGATTAACCCTATGATGAATTTTGTCGTTTGATTTTTATTTTACGCAATAAATACTTAGATCTTGTTCTCAATTATGTGTGCTTAATTCTTGGTTTGATATTTCTAGATTATTGATCCATGTTTGATGTGCTTAAATCAGAGGAGGAATGGACATTGTTTAAGAGTAGATCTTGCGTAATTAAGTGGAGTTGCATGCAATCCTAGAAATAGGATGTTATAAATCTACTAAATTAGAGTCAAATCTAATAGGAGAATCTATAAATCGGGCTAATGCGATAATAGGGGTTCTAATTAGAAAGAAATTTCAATTAATCAACCTAGAGTCAATTACTTTTACTCTCGAAAGAGATATTAGTATAATTTAAGGATTTCTACGGATCAAGATACTATGTAAAGAAATTACATAATTTAGATTGATAATGGCAGATGAAATCTAGGTGGATTTTTTCTTGGGTATTATTTCGCTTCTTGGTTGTTACTCGATTATTTTCGTATTTTGTTCTTTGTCGCATTCGTAGTTAATTAATTTAGTTAATTTTAGTTTTTAATCAATCACTCGATTTATTCGGTTAAATAATAGAAAAACAGTGATTACTAGTACTTTTAGTCTTCATGGGAACAATATCTTTTTTCACCATAGCTATATTATTAATTGATAGGTGCACTTGCCTTAGTCAAATTTTTAATTAGTTTTGCAGCGCATCAGAAACTCATCTCTAAGCTTGAATCCACCTTCAAATATTCTATTTTCAGCAATGATTTCGTGGGTTCTTGAGAGAGAAAGTTGAAGCTAGAGAGAAAAGGCTCCAATAAGGTTAGTAATGGTGTTTTTCACTCTTAGCTTGATAATAAAAAAATATATTTATAAGAATAATAATTATATAAAATATATTGGTTTAGAAAAATAATGTATAAAATATCAAATATGTAAAAGAATTTATATTTATAATGAAATGATTATATAATATATATACATGCATAGAAAATATATATTTGAAAATAAACTATATAAAAAGGTTAAATATTATGATATATAAAATACATAATCAAATGTATAAAAGATAGGAAAAAAATATACATAATTGAAAAATGAAGAAATTAAAATAAAAAAGGGTTGAAAAACTAAGATAGACGAAGAATAAAATAAGAACAAACCACAGAGAGTAAGAACGCAAGAGAGAGAGAAATTTGAGTGAATGCTCTTAAGAATTCTTATTGCTTCCCAAAACTCAAGTCCTTTACAATGAAGGGAGAGGCCTCTATTTATAGTTGAGCCTCCCCAAATCCAACGGTACAGATCAATTACATCAACGGTTAAGATTAAAGGATATCTACAAATTAAATCTCCAAGATTTCAAAATCATATCTTCTAAGATTGTATATCATATCTAAGATTGCAATCATATCTAAGATTGTATCATATCTAAGATTGTAATCATATCTAAGATTGTATCATATCTACGATTGCAATAATATCAAACATAGATATTCATATCTAAGATTGCATATCACATCTAAGATTGCATATCATTGAAGATTATATTTCCATATGCGTCAAGCTTGTAGATGGACCTTAAATCTTTTCAAGTAATGGGCCATTCCGATCGGGCCAAATTATATTTGTAATTTTGGACTGAACTTGGACTTCGTTTTTTTGGGGGTTTATTATTTTAAATACTGAAATGGGCCGGGCAAAATTAAATGTCTACACACCGCAATCACAGTCAGTTACAATCTAGTATATGGTTAGTCTAGTGGTTAGTATTTGTTATCAAGCGGTTAGTGTTTGTTAACACTCACTAGTGTATATAAGTATCATTTCTGTACATGCTCACCAAAGCTAATGATACTAAGAATATTTAGCAAATACTATTCTCTGTATGTCGTTCATTATCGTTTCTTCATTATAGTTCTAACAATGACGAAAATGAAAGAAGGGAGCAGCAAAAGGTCCTTAGAGGTACTTGCAGGTGAAGAAGGGAACAACACAGGGTCTTTAGAGATCCTTGCAGGTGAAGAAGGGAGCAGTACGGGGTCCTTTTCAAGTAAATATTTCATGCGATTTCAAATAAAGACTTTTAGATCAAATTGATGGAATTAATAATTTAAAAGATATTAATAAATGAGAAAGTAAAAAAATTGTTTTGATAATGATATGCTATTTTATTATTATTTGAAATGTATTAAGTTATTATAATTATTATTATGTAATCTCCCTTTGATTCCTTTGCATTGCAGTCAAAGTCGGTGGAATCCTACGATATTAGACATCTCCAGTAATCTGTGATCTTATGCCATACTGTTCATCTTCTTCCTCCCCTTACAAACAAAAAATGCCAAACACAGAATTATCACTAGGATTCAAAATCTCTAATATTTGATATAAAATGAAAAAGAATGAAAAAGAGCATTAAGGACAAAAAGGAAGAAGGTACGTAGCATAGGTGAAGAAAGGTGAAGAAGGGAGCAGCAATTGTTTGCTCAATAGGGTCCTTAGAGATACTTGCCTTTTCAAATAAAATATTTCATGTGATTTCCAAATTGTATCATAGTCCTCTGTCGAAATTGTTTTTGGTATGGAAATTATTATTATTATTTTTGTAATTATTATTATGTAATCTCCGTTGATTCCTTTGCACTGCAATCACAATCAGTTACAATCAATATATGGTTAGTCAAGTGGTTAGTATTTGTTATTAAGTGGTTAGTGTTTGTTATCACTCACTAGTGTATATAAGTATCATTTCTGTGCAGGTTCACCAAAGCTAATGATACTAAGAATATTCAGCAAATACTATTCTTTGTATTTCGTTCATTATCGTTTCTTCAGTATACTTCTAACAAGGACAAAAAGGAAAGAAGGGAGCAGCATAGGGTCCTTAGAGATACTTGTAGGTGAAGAAGGGAATAGCACAAGGTCCTTAGAGATACTTGCAGGTGAAAAAGGGAGCAGCACGGGGTTCTTTTCAAGTAAATATTTCATGCGATTTCAAGTAAAGACTTTTAAATTAAATTGATGGAATTAATAATTTAAAAGATATTAATAAATGAGAAAGTAAAAAAATTGTTTTGATGATGATACATTATTTTATTATTATTTTAAATTTAAGAATACAAAAGATCGTTAAAGAGAAAGAATAATAAAAAAAACAAGTAAGGATATAAATGAAAAATAAAAAAAATTAGTGGTCAATGTGTTGATATAGACTTTCATTGAAATACTCATGCAATGCTGGTTGTATAAATTAAGCATCAATTTGACACAATGTGCACCATAATCGTGTTCTAAAATTTTTTCAACTCCATAAGTAATTTTTTTATTATTCATTTATTATAAAATATGATAAACATTTATTTGGATATATATTAAGTTTTTTTCAAATTGAGATAAAAAAATTAGGTTATTTGGAATCAAATCCACTGATAAAAAATTGGGTTATATATATATATATCATGTTCATGAGCTTGGTTGATTTATTGCATGATGGATTGTGATGATGAGTGTGAATTTTGATCAAAACCCATGTCCTTTGTTTGAGTATGATTGCACATGCTTTGTTTACTCTCATTGCATGGAAATGAGGAGGAAAATCAGTTCCATAATCTAATTTCAGTTTTACACATTTCAATATCCAGGGTTGTGTAACACCACTAGTAATAGGTTCAATTTGAAATGAAAATGTCTTTGTTTTCTATGCTTGCATCCCTTGATGTGAAGAGTAACAAGGATTTCAAGAAAGAGCCTTGAAGTTTAGGATGATTCTAATGATTGTCAGATGGACTATTTTCCTAAACTATAGTAAATCATAAGATGACTTGCAGGAAAATGAGTCGGACCTGATATTACTGAGTATTAGATAGAATATTATTTCTATGTGTTATGGTCGCCTGTATCATTAATTGCACTAGAAATGTGTCTGTGTTGTTCCTTGCTTGAAAAGTTTTACCGACGTATTGGTTCATCTAATTTGGGTAACATCTTGGCATCAACGTAGTTATCACTTAGACTTACAAACCAAAAAACACCAAACACACAGCCAGTTATCACTAGGATTCAAAAACTAGAATTAATTTTTTGTACAGGGGTTTGGGGGGTAAGTAAGGCAGTGGCGTAGCCCTGCCCCAAAATGGAAAATATTGCATTTAGGTCCTTAAATTTTCTTAAAATTTTAAACTAATAAAGGTAAAATTACAATTTGACTCTTCTTAAAAATGATAAAAAAAATTGATTTAATCATTTATAAATGATAAATATATAGGCTATTAAAATGATGAAATTGTATTTTTACTATTGTAAAAATTATAATTTAATTTCGACCCTCCCTAAAAAAAAATTCTAGCTTCGACCGTGCGTAGCTACCGCTGCTTCATGATCATCATTATCGAGTTTTTGCTATTTTTCTCTGCATTGAATTGCAAATCTGTTAATTATTGTTTTCTCATCGTGTAATGTAACATTGGATCATCACATTGGTTCATGTTACATTACATTACGCGATGAGAAAACAATAATTTAAAATACTTGAATGCAATGAAACTTTGGTTCATGTCAATGTTTGAGTACAATTTTACATTTACTAATTTAAAATTTAAAAAAAATTCAATGGCCTAAATATAAAATTTTCATTTTAGGGGGGCTAGGGCCACTGCTAAACCCCCTTGTACCCACCTCTGATTGTGAGCAAAATTAAGGTACAAGTGGAGCCATTTTAGAGAGTTTGCAAATGTAAACTCTAAAGCCATTTCAATATCAAAATTTTGAGATGGCTTGGATAGTGAGTAAAAAAAAAGTGTTAAAATTTGAGATTTAATTTATGTATTTAGAGAATTAATAAATTTTTTTTTATTTTTAATTAAAAATTTCACTCCAGACATTAAATTATAAGTATTTTTTTAAACTTTCGCTGTGCTGTCTTCATATGACATGGCAAATAAACATATAAATTGATAAGTTTTAATAGAAACTACTAACAAATTAAAAATTTTAAATTGAAAAAGTAGGAAGATTGACTTTGAATCTCAAATTCTATGTAAGTATTAAGACCAACAGCATAATTTAACCCAAAAAAATAACCCCTTGTGTAGTGCTCATTCATCAAAAAGGTGTTCTAAAGATGACATGATGCCTAAAAGGCTTTGGCCGATGTTTGTTGAGAGATTGGGACCCACTATGACAGGTTACCACAAATCTTCAAAATTTTGATGTTCTTGTGTCTGCGTCTGCGCTCATGCGTGCACCCCCATTAAGGGGCCAATAGCCAACAATAACACCAACATGCCACAAGTGCCTTCTCTTTTTCTTTTGCTATATCTATATACCCTCTTTACTAATAGTTTTTTTAATTACTAATAGTTTTTTTAATTTTAAAATAAATTATAAATTAAATTATATAGAAATTTTAATCTAGTATCTTAAATAATCATTTTACATTTTTACTATAATTAATCTCCACGCTGATTACTATGGTTACATCTAACTAGGAGTGAACAAAATTTGATTCGATTCGAAAAAATTGAAAAAAAAAATAAATTTCGACTTAATCGAATCAAGTTATTCGAATTATTCGAGTCAACTCGAATAACAAATTTCGGATTTCGAGTTCAAGTCGAATTAAATTTTTACAATTCGAGTAACTCAAATAATTCGAATAACAGATTAGAATAAATACTATTTGGTCCCTGTCAATTTTAAAAATGAGCAAATTGGTCTCTTTTAACAAAAATTACAAAAAAAATTATAATATTTAAAAAATCTAAAAAGTATATCAAAATTTTACTAAAATAATAATTATGGAATCTAAATAAGTGATTAATGATTCAAGTTTATCATACTAAAACATCCTTTTTTATTATTTTTGTCGAAACCATTTTTAAATCGGGTTTTGAAAAATGGAAATCGACTTTAAGAAAAACGAAAACGGGAGTCGCCACCAACCTTTTTAGGTGTGATTGGATCACCAATAAATCATTTTGTTTAAAATCATTAGTTTTGGTCTACGAAATCAAGAAAATGGGTTCGGGAGTCGATTACGAACGAGGAAGGATTAGCACCCTCATAACGCCCAAAAATTGGTACCTAATTGATTATCAAGTGTCTTTAAGGTCGAAAATTTGAAAGTTTTAAGATACAATCCTCTTTTATTTATAATGTTTTGATTGAAAAATTTAGGTTCGCTTATTTCAAACGAGTCAAAATATCATATCCAGTAAGTTAAGAAGCAATATTTTAAAACTTTTGAAGCTAAGCTTGTCTTTTGGAAATTTCCATTTCGAAACAACAAAACGCCATATCCAGTGAGTTAGGACACAACGCTTTGAAATCTCGAAAATAGTTGTTTATATTTTAAAAACTCAAAACGTTTAGAAGGGTACTTGAAGGTTCGAATTCGATGAGAAAAATCGCAACCCAGTAAGTTAGGGCACTATTTTTCCCGAAGCTTCCAAACATTAAGCATTGCCTTTATATTTTGGAAAACTTTTGAGTAATTTGGTAAAAATGAATTTCTTTATTTAAAACGTTGACTCATGCAGAAGAATGGCGTTAATACATATCACAAGACAAATATACCAAAGGTAATAAATTACAACAAATTACAATTCATAATAATATAGGCAAATAAGAAATAACCTAAAATAATGAAATATACGCATTATAAAATGATTATACTAAAAGATAAACTTATATACAATGTTAGTAAATAGAAATACAAAACAATTCATAATAAATTAAAAAATATAAAAATAGAAGTGGAAATCAAAATTTATAATAATAAAAGGTGACAAAATAACACTTAAAAAACAAATACGAATAATTAAAACACCAAATCAATATTGATAAAAAGGTAAAAAAATAGTTAAAAAACATATATGTATATAATAATTAACATATTTAAATGAGTAATATATGTAAAAAAAATTTAAAAGAAAAGAATATAATAATATATAACAATTTAATATACATAGGAAAATATTTTAAAATATATATAAAAACTTTTATTATTAAAACAATTAAAAATATTATACATGTTAAATATTTTAAATAAATAATAGAAAACATTAAGATTTTTTAAGAGAATAAAAATATATAATAGATAATATTTTTTTTAAAAAAGGGATTATATGCACAAAAATATATATATAAAATCTTTAAATCCATTTAACATATGATATACATAATTTTAAAACAATTTATAATAGATACAAAATATATAAAAATATGTAATAAATAATTTTTAATAAAAAATAGAAGATGAAATATAAACACAATAAAATAATAAAATAATAAATAATACAAATTTAAAAATATAATACTTAATAATAATTTCAAAATAGCATTTACTAAATAATATAATAATAAAACTAATATATATATATATAAGGATTAATACATAATAAATAACAGGTGAAAATAATTGTATAATTATATAATAAAATATATAGGTTTAGAATAAAACAAATAATATATAATATAAAATTAATAAAAAAAACACATGGGATTAAATTTAAAATTTTATAAAATTACAGGGGCGAAATTAGAAAAATAAAACTGAATCTGGGATTTAAATGAAACGCGCGCAAAAGGTGAGGGACTCATCGGGCAAAATACCTTATTCCAAAGGAACGACGTCGTTCCGTATCTACCCCAAAATGGCCCTAAAGATTAAATTGAATTGAAAGACAAAGTTCTGGGCCAAATTAAAAATAAATTGGATTTAATTACAAAAATGAAAAAAAGCGGAAGGACCAATTGGGACATTTCCCCAAATATCAAAAACACACGGATCCTCCCCGGGTTACGGGTCAACACGCGGATCTTTAGGCCTTGAAATGACGCCGTTCGGGAAGCTTATAAATACAAAAAAAATAACTTTAAAATTTCATTTCTATTCGTGTTTTTTTTTTAAAAAATTAAAAATCCTCTGAAAGAGGAAGGAAAATGGGGCCCTCGGAGCTCTGGCCAAGCCTCCGTCATCAGGCGATTCACGCTTACGCGCCCACGCGTCGTCCTTTATGCCGTCGTACGCGACCCTCGGAGGTTAGAAACCTCAATTTTTGACGCAAAAACGAAAGGTAAAACCCTTTTTCGCGTTTTAAAGCTATTTATCAAACTGTTTGTGTATGTATATATGCTTTGAACACAAAAAATAAAAAAATAAAATAGAAGATTCACCTCTTTGGAAAAAAACTATTTGTATTTGCTTTTTATTTCTGACCTGTATCCGTATCGTTTATAGGTTACAAAGGGGCTTTTTATAGCCACTGTTTTTAGAGTTACAGATTAGGTAAGTATTTTCTTTCAATTTCTTGCTATTTCTGCCGTGCTCTGTAGTTTTTCTTTCCCTTTTTGCAGGTACTCCCGAGGATTACAGCACCAATCGCGCATTGACTGGGCGTTGGGTTGCGGCGCAAGGGCTTGACGATGGGTGCTTCCGGCACTAGGGTTTGCTAGAGACCCTAGCTTCTGATTTGGGGTCCGTGTGTTTGGGGCTCGTTGGGCCTGCTAAAATTTC
The DNA here is from genome assembly GCF_007990345.1 of Gossypium hirsutum. Lineage (NCBI taxonomy): Eukaryota > Viridiplantae > Streptophyta > Magnoliopsida > Malvales > Malvaceae > Gossypium > Gossypium hirsutum. The sequence continues at coordinate 109,563,404 of NC_053426.1, forward strand.
GGCCACGATTGTATTTGGGTTGTGGTGTATTGGGTCACTGTAACGGGCTATGGGGTAGTATTTTAGGTACTGATTTGGGCTTTGGTTTGTTTGGCCTTGTATCTGTAAATGGATTGTTTAAAAAAAAGGACTTTTATTTTAATTTGGTTTATTCAATTATTTTAAAATACGACCCGGGCAAAATATGGTTCATACAATTTTGCTTTAAAAAGTTTTCAAATATATATTGTTTCAAATTTGTATGTTCTAACATGGAAATAGTTATATTGTACAATATTTTAATTTAACATTATTAATTTTTCTAATTTAACTCGAACGATTTCACTTGATTTGTATTTATTACAAATACATTTGTAAAATTTTATTACTTTATTTATTTATTTTAGTACTTTATTTATTTTTTTTCATTTTTAGTCTTTAATTTTGTATTTTAATCAATTTACCTCAAAATGAAAGAAACAATTAATATTTGTTAACTTTGTTAATATGGTATAAACACGAATTACGTGTTAATAACATTTCAACATTTAATTAATTTTTTTAAAAATTTATATAATTAAAAAATATTTTTAATATTTTATAATTTTTTAAATAATTTTTAAATTTTAAAAATATTTTTATAATTTTTATGAAGTTTTAAATTTTAAAAAAAATTAATTAAATGCTAATGTGTTACTTACATGACAATCCACGTATATGTCATATTAGAAAAGTTAAAAAAATTAATTTTTCTTCTATTTTGAAATGATTTGATAAAAATACAAGTTTAAAGATTAGAAGAAAAAAATTAAATAAAAAATTAAAATGATATTTTTAAAAATTAAAGGATCAAATAAGTTATAATACTAAATAAAAATAAAAGAATTTTGGAAGCTTAGCTTAGCTAGTATGCTTACGTGTGTCATCATGATTACAGTACAATGCCCTTATTTGCTTTTCTTTTTTATTCGTCACACACTTTAATTCTTATAAAATTAAACAATGTCAAATATATATAAAAAAACTATGGTGTATAAAAAAATATTTTATAAAATATAGAATATACGGTAATTTTTTAATTGGAACTCGATTAATAAATAAAATTAACTTAATCGGGCATTTAATATATTGTATAGATAAACTGCAAATAATATAGGCTTAATGTGAAATTTGATATTTCAATTTAATATTTTTTTAATGTGATACTTATGTTATTTTTTGATTAAATGTATTAATTTTTTAATATTTAATTCGATTTTTAGAGTTGATTTATCTGATTAAATCATGATTTATGGGATTGTACTTAACAAATTAAATAAACTTATAATTAAAACTAAATTTATTCTATTAAAAAATTTATGAAATATTTAAATCTAATAATATCGGTAATCAACTTTCATTAAGTCGATCCTAGAGCCCAAATTAAATACTAAGAAGTTAAAATCATTATCTTTGTGTACCAAAATTCAATAAAAAAATAACATAACTATTACATTAAAAAAATATATCAAACTTAATTACCAAATCACATATTAAACCAATAATATTTCATCATTCATTTGAAAAAAATTTAAAAAGCATACTTGTCACAAAATAAATTATATTATTATAAATATATTTTTATATTTTTATCTAAACTTAATAAAAATCCAAAAAAAAAATCTTAAACTTTATCATTTTACATAATTTATAATAAATATATTTATTTTTAAAATAATCTAATAATTATTTACTTCTTAGGGTGAGTTTAGATGGGCGATTAGGTGCGGTGCGGTGCGTTTAGCTTACTTTTTATCTCACGCTATAATATTGCTACAGTATCTAATCTCACCGCCACCGCTGTTTTTACACTAACCGCAAATAAACGCACCGTCCATCAAAACTCACTCTTAGTGAATAAAGAAGTAAAATTTGACAGATCAGATGAGCTTTAGCTGCTCCTTTTTTGCTCTATCACTTTACAATCTTCCCGTTAAAAATGACAAGGACCAGTATTGGCCACCTTTCATTATTTGTTATATTACCATTTGGATCTTTTTCCCCTTATTTATTTATTTATTTTCTTTCCCTTATTTATTTATTTATTTTCTTTTGATTATTTTTATCAATTTATTGTGCGTCTTTTTAGCCATTTGAATTTTTTTTAGTTAATTAAAATTTAATATTTCTAGTAATTTTATTTTTTTAAATGTGTTTAGTAATTTAGGATAATTCTTTTATAGAATCTTTTTAATAGTATCTATTTACCGCTTGATAGAATTTACATTTATTTTATTTTATTTGTTTTTTAAAATTATATCATCGGTTAAATATTTTATACCTATTTATTTATTTTAAAATTTTACTATTTACTTATGGTATTTAAAAATATTTTGGTTATTCAATTTTAAAAAATTATAAAATGTTCATTTAACTATTCATAAATTTTTATTTAAGTCATTAGACCGTTAAAATTATTGTTGTATAACCTTTTATGCTCTCATCATCGAGACCAATCAAAAGTTCTAATTCATTTTATTTTCTATAGTTCTTTTTATTTTCATAAAAACAATTTTAAACATCATGAACTTATGAGCCAAAATCCAAACAGTTTTCTTATTCGATCTCTAACACTAGGCATCAAATCGACTTGAAACTAATGTATGTTTTTCTACTAGTTGATGGGTATTGATCGTCGAATCATCGCTTGAAACTCGTTAGCCAAACTTTAAAAAAGAAAAAACTCAATAACCTAATGACTTAAATAAAAACTTTTGAATAATCCAATTATGGGTGAAGGCAAAAAAAAAAAGGAGCCAAAATTAAATTATAATTTTTACGATAGTAAAAATACAATTTCACCATTTATATAGCCTATATTTTTATAAATTCTAAATGATTAAATAAAAATATTATCATTTTTAAGAGGATTAAAGTGCAATTTTACATTTCCTAATTTAAAATTTTAAAAAATTCAAATGGCCTAAATGATTTTTTTTTTCATTTTAGGGAGGGCGAGGCCCCTGCCAGCTCCCTGAATTCGCCTCTAAATCCAATGACTACAAGATAAATTTACTAAGTTCAGTTACCTTAAATATAATTTAAACTAAAGTTGTATGTGTTTGAGTTTAAATGGAGAGATAATGAGATGATAATTAAAAAAATTAAAGATTATCATTAAAGATATTAAAATAAATTTATAAATAATTAATAATTATATTTTAACTAATAAAATATTTTAAATAATAATCACATTAATACAATTAGAAATTTATTAATTATATACGTATCTATTTTCTATTATTTATTATGTATTTATTAATTTGTTATCAAAATCAAAATCCTATATTTTATATAATAACAACAATAAATAAGAAATGGTGATTAGAGTTTCTATTCATCTAAATAACACCAATTAATAATTCAAATAATATTAACATAAATTATATGTAAAAATCTTGTGGAGGAAAAAAAATGCTTCTGAGAGAATTTTATCTTTTACCGAAAGATAATAAAGCAGTTGGGAGAAAGAAGAATAGTGGAAACAGTTTTTGTTTACAACATTCCAAACTCTATGCATTGGAAAGTGTAATAGCCCAAATTTGACCGGGCTTTAAAAGGGCAAAATAGATAAATAAATATTTATTTTAAAGTCCATTTAACAGTCCAGGTTACAAAGTCCAAGCATTGGGGCCCAAGCCTAAACAAACCGCATAACCAATACCCGTGTAACCCAAATACACCGAAGCCCAAAACATACACTAAACCCACCCTAAAACCCTTAACCCGATTACAAAACTTAAGTGGCCCAATTGGCCCAAACTTTTACACTGAGGCAGGAAACCCTAGGGTTTCTGCCTTTCCCTCCTAGCGCCGCAACATTTTCTGGAAGCCTTAGGAAGCGTCTGTCCAGCTCCCCGAATCGAGGCCATCAATGCACTGTCGAGGCCATCAATGGACTTCTCAGCATACTCAGGACTCCTCACCACCAGATTTCGTGCCTCCATTAACATCGACGAGTCTACCATCGAGATCTTCGCGATTTTCCTGCAAAAAAGGAAAGAAAATTAGTAGGCAGATTAGAACAAGATATGGAAAAGAAATCTTGTGATTTCTTTCCTAAAATATGTCAGTTTAAGGCTATAAAGCCTTTCAAGGAATCTGTAAATGGGGACTACGCTTACGACACACACACAAAGAGAAAAAAAAAACACCATAAAGATATTGTACACCAAATATTTTTGCAATAATATATCAGAAAGATTTCACGAGAAAACGAAGGTGATCTATTGTTCTCTTTCTACTTTTATTTTATTTTTTACTTTATTGTAAGCAACCTGCATATAGTACATTAAAAACAGATGAGAGAGGAGTACCTTTTAGATTTACTGAGAAAAACGAAGCTTTTCGGATCCCGATCGCCGTGTGTGGCGGAGTTGGTGACGGCGCGTGAAGCTGAGCACGGAGGTCTGATGAAAGGAGCAGACCGGCCTAGGGCCGGAGCTCAGAGGGCTGGAAAGAATTTCATAGGATTTCTCTCGTTTTTTTCTCTAAACCGGGTGCAAAATGATCTTAAAGTTTAGAATTTGGCTTATATAGCCCAAATGAAATGATGGCGTTTTAGTTTAACTCAATAAGCATAAAACGGTGTCGTTTCAAGGCTCAGGATCCGCGTGTTGACCCGATTACCCAGGGAGGATCCGCGTGTTTTCGTAAAGTGGGTTAATTGCCCAATTGGTCCTTCCGCATTTTTATCCTTTAAAATTAGGTTTATTTTATCTTTTAATTTTGCTCAAATATTTTGTTTTTATTTTAATTTGGTTCTTGAGCTCTTTAAAAAAAAGAAAGCGCATAAATGATGTCATTCTAAAAGGGGATATTTTCCGTTTTAATCCCCCTCCTTGTGCGCACATTTTAATTTGACCTTTTTTTTATTTTTTTTAATTCTGAATTTTTATCTGTATTTTTATTTCTATTCTAATTTAATCCTTTCTAAATTTTTTTCTAACTTTATTTCTTTTTAGATTATTATTATTTATTTCAATATTATATATATATTTATCTTAAACCCCTTTTTTATATTAAATTATTTTAATAATATTGTTTCATTCATTATTTTTCGTATATATTATTTATTTTATTCTAAATTTTTTATAAATATAAAAATTGTTTTATTTTTCTATATTATTACTTTTCATATATTATTTTATGTATTATGAGTATTATTTTAAAACTTGTATATTATTATCATATTTTTTTACATCAAAAAATTATGTATTATTTTACATTTATATATACATATTGTATGATATTTCAAAATATTTTTTGTATAAAGTTTTGTTTCATTACTTTTATATATATTGTAGACATTCAATTTTGCCCGGCCCATTTCAGTATTTAAAATAATAAACCCCAAAAAATAAAAATAAAAAAAAAGTTCAAGTCCAGTACAAAATTACAAACATATAATTTGGCCCAATCAGAATGACCCATTACTTGAAAAGATTTAAGGTCCATCTATAAGCTTGACTCATATGGAAATATAATCTTTAAGGATATGCAATCTTAGATATGATACAATCTTAGATATGATATGCAATCTTAGATATGATATGCAATCTTGAAGATATGATCTTATAATCTTGGAGATTTAATTTGTAGATATCCTTTAATCTTAACCGTTGATGTAATTGATCTGTACCGTTGGATTTGGAGAGGCTTAACTATAAATAGAGGCCTCTCCATTCATTGTAAATCACTTGAGTTTTCGGAAGCAATAAGAATTCTTGAGAGCATTCACTCAAATTTCTCTCCCTCTTGCGTTCTTACTCTCTGTGGTTTGTTCTTATTTTATTCTTCGTCTATCTTAGTTTTTCAACATTTTTTATTTTAATTTCTTCATTTTTCAAATATGTATATTTATTCCTATCTTTTATACATTTGATTATGTATTTTATATATTATAATATTTAACCTTTTTATATAGTTTATTTTCAAATATATATTTTCTATGCATGTATATATATTATATTATATATCATGTATATCGTATATCATCTATTATATTATTTATGTTTCACATTATTCATTCTATTATTTATAATTCTAAAATTTGTAAATTATCATTATTAAATATCATTTTTTTGTATTGTATGTATATTTTGTTAACAATTACTCACTTTATTTTATATTTTTTATATATACTAATTCTTTTATATATTTTTATATTGTATATATCATTTATGTATTAAATGTTATTTTACAATTATTATGTGATGTTGTATTTTATGAACATGTACATTGATATTATATTACTATTTTTTTATATATCATGCATCATTTTTTAAATTAATTATTACTTTGTATGTTTGTATGTTTTGCTTATTCATCTTCAATATATGCTATGTATAGCTTTGTACGTATATTGTTAAGATTTGCTATATTTATTATATGTATGTATCTAACGTATGATTTTTATGTTATTGCTAACATATTGTTTAGATGCATGTTTTATTATTGCAATATTCTTTCTTATATGTTACAATGTGTATGATTCTTTACATATCAATAAAAAAGAGATTCCAAAGTTTTCAAAAAAAAAAAGGCAATGCTTGGTATTTGGAAGCTTCGAGAAAGGTGGTGCCCTAACTTACTGGGTTGCAGCTTTTCTCGTTGAGTTCGAATAGTCAAGCACCCTTCTAAGTTTTTAAGGTTTTCAAAATACGAGCAACTGTCTTGGAATTTCAAAGCGTTGTGTCCTAACTTACTGGATATGGCGTTTTGTTGTTTCAAGATAGGGATTTTCAAAAAAGGCTAGCTGAGTTTCGAATGTCTTAAAAATATTGCATCCTAACTTATTGGATGTGATATTTTGATTCATTTGATACAAGTGAACTGTAATTTTTTTAAGGGGATTACATCTTAAAACTTTTAAATTTCCGACATTAAAGACACTTGATAATCAATTAGGTACCAATTTTTGGGCATTACGAGGGTGCTAACCCTTCCTCGTACGTAACCGACTCCCGAATCCGTTTTCTCGACTTTCGTAGACCAAAACTAATGATTTTAAAACAAAATGTTTTAAAGGTGATCCAATCACACCTAAAAGATTGGTGGCAACTCCCGTTCTCGTTTTTCTTAAAGTCGATTCCCATTTTCCAAAACTCGATTTAAAAATGGTTTCGACATATATTATTTTATTTATATTATTTGTAACACTATATATATAAATTTTATTATATGTTATATATTTTTATTATATTATTTATTTTATTATATTTTTATATGTAAAATATTTGTTACATTATTATTATTATGCATATTTCATATTATATTTCATTATATTTATTTAAGTTTTTCATTACATATATATTATCTACATTATTATCATGCATTATTAAATATTGTATTTTAATTACATATGTATATTTTTAAAATAATAACTCACCTTATTTTATATTTTAATACATATTAAATCTTTTATATATTGTTATATTTTATATCATTTATATATTAAGTGCTAGTTTCATAATATTATTAAGTGTTGTTTGTTTGATATATATATGTTACTACATTATTATTATTGTTTATATATTATCACATTTGTTTTGTATATGTATTTATATGTCTAATTGTATATCATGCATCGTTTTTTTAAATTAATTATTACTTTGTATGTTCGTATATTTTGCTTATTCATTTTCAATATATGCTATGTATATCTTTGTACGTATGTTGTTAAGATTTACTATATTTATTATTTTTTTAATATGTATGTATCTAACGTATGATCTTTATATTATTGCTATCATATTGTTTAAATGCATGTTTTATTTACCTGTTACGATAATATGTTATCATGCATGATTTATAATGTAATATGATTCCTCATGCATCAATTTAAAAACGAGATTCCAAGTTTTCAAAAAAATAAAAAGGCAATGTTTGGTATTTGGAAGCTTCGAGAAAAGTAGTGCCCTAACTTACTGGGTTGCAACTTTTCTCATTGATTTCGATAGTCTAGCACCCTTCTAAGTATTTTTGAAATTTTCAAAAAACAAACAACTATTTTGGAATTTCAAAACATGGTGTCCTAACTTACGGGATATGATGTTTTGTAGTTTCGAAATAGAAATTTTCAAAAGACAAGCTTAGCTTCAAAAGTTTTAAAATATTGCTTCCTAACTTACTGGATGTGATCTTTTGACTCGTTTGAAATAAGCGTAACCAAATATTTCAAATCAAAACATTCTAAATAAAAGAGGATTGTATCTTAAAACTTTCAAAATTCCGACATTAAAGACACTTGATAATCAATTAGGTACCAATTTTTCGGCGTTACGAGGGTGCTAATCCTTCCTCGTTCGTAACCGACTCCCGAACCCATTTTCTTGATTTCGTAGACCAAAACTAATGATTTTAAATAAAATGATTTATTGGTGATCCAATCACACCTAAAAAGATTGGTGGCGACTCCCGTTTTTGTTTTTCTTAAAGTCGATTCCCATTTTCTAAAACTCGATTTAAAAATGGTCTCGACAGAAAGGATTGTGGGCATTATTTGGTTACCATGGTGATGTTGTTGATGTGTTTATTCCATCTAAAAGGTGCAGAAATGGTAAAAGGTTTGGGTTTGTGAGATTCTCTAATGAAAGGGGGGCGCTAAGGGTGATAATGAGGTTGAATGGGTTTTTCTTACTGGGGAAGAGAATCAGGGTGAAAATGGCTAGTTATAATAGTAAAAGAAAGTCTTGGAGGATTGGTTCGGATCAAAAGGTTAAGGAACAGAGTGCTGAAACAAATGGAGAAGTAAAAGGTGAAGAAATGATTGTTAATAACGAAAGAAGAGATATGAAAACTGATATCAGAAAAATTCAAGGTCATGTTGAAGTCGAACTATTATGGAACTTACAGAAATGCTTGGTGTGCGAATCGATTTTGGTATGTGATTCAAAAAGCCTTAATGATCATTTAGCAAAAATTGGTCTTGGGAAAATAACTGTAAGAAGGATTCAAGGAAAACATTTCTCGGTCGAAATTCCAGATAAAGAACTAGTGGAGCTGTTAAGGCAAACTGAGTGGTCATATTTGAAAGATTTTTTCATTAACATTGAGCCATGGTCGGAGAAAGTGAAGTTAAAAGAGAGGGTGTCGTGGATTGGAGTCTCTGGAGTGCCTTTGCACTGCTGGAACTATGAAACCTGTAAAAAAGTTGCTGGGCTATGGGGGAAGTTGGTGTCAGTTGGCGAAAATTTAACTAAAGTTCACAATTTTGAAAAAATTGAGCTATTGATTTCTATTTCTCAAATGAACATGATTGATGAAGTTGTTAGCTTGGAAGTTGGTGATATTATTTTTCCGATCAGAGTAAGGGAAAGGGGTTTGTTGGAGCTGAAAGAAGATAGCTTTAACAGTAAGTATAGCTGGAAGAAAAAAGAAGAAGTTAGTATATCGAAAGCTAGTTCGGTGGTGAACTCAAGGCCGAAAATCCAATCGGAAGGAATAGATAGTGACAAGACAGGAGCATTAATGGTAGTTAATCTTCAAAATGGGAAGAAGAGTAATGAATGTCAGAATATGATGGAGGTGGATTCAGAGCAGGTGTCCAAAGAAATTAATATGGGAGGGGCAGCTGAAAAGGATATTGTTCTGGAAAAGGCATTGAAGGACGTAAGGAATATGGGATTGGTTGTTGTAGAGGGTGCTTTCGGAGTTTCAAATGATGGAGGCATTAAAAATGGATCACACATGGATTGTAGGAATTCTGAAAATTTTATCCCCGATGATTTAATTGGTCCAGAGGAAGGTAACAATAGAAGTCAGGAAAATGAAAAAAATAGAGATGGAATGCTGGAAGCAAATTTGGATTTAGAAGAGGAATTGAATCGGATGATTAGTAGCAAAAAAAAGAAGAAGAAAAGTTTGAATAAGAAGGTTCGATCTATGTATGAAATCTAAAGCAGTTTTTTAACGTCTAAAGAGAGGAAGAAAAAGGATAGAGTCAAGTTGAAGGAAAAGAGAGGGAGTCTCGAAAGGAGGATGAGAGGATTGTTAATTTTTCCCTATTGAATTCGGATATAAGTAACAGAATGAGGGTGATTCTTAGGGAAGCTAATAACACTTGGGCATTCGGAAAGAAATTGGGATTTAGTGTTCATGGAAATGAAGAAGAGGTAATTGATGAATAATAAGAGCAGAGATTCAGTAACTATGTTTCGAAATTAGTTCGTGAGAGAAGATCAGGTTTCAGTGGTTATTAAGTGGGTGATTAAAGTTATTGTGTAGTTTTTTATTGTTGATAAGGGAAGGTGTTTCAGGAGTAGTTTGGGTTTTTTTGGAGTAAGTAGGTGCTTAAAGAATGTTAAATTTTATTAAATTTTGATGGTGTGAAGGGAATTATTGGAAGATGTTAAGGATGTTTATACAGTTTATGGAATGGTTTAGAATTTTTGTGATGGGTGTATGGGATTGAATTGCCTATGACGTCTTGGAAATCTTAGGGTGTGATTATTGTTGTATTTGATGTTTGGTTGCTGCAGGATTTTTTGGTTGGCTACAATCGGTAAAGGATGTGCATAAATGGCTATAAGAAAAAGGTTTTATGTGATATTTGTGGGAGGCTTATTAGATAGTTGATTGTGATGTTGGTGTTTTGTTTGTTGGAATTTTTTTGGATGTTGTTGTCTGAATTGGAGTAGGATTTCTGTCTATTATTTTGGTTTGCTTAATACTCATGGTTGTTTTTATGTTCATTGTGTGTTGGTTTTGCTTTTGAGGTATGAATTGGAGTAATTGGAGTTGGATGTATGGCGAACTGTTGCGTGGATGGTGGTGGTTTGGGGTTTGTCTGGGTTGGGTTGGGTTCTTTTTAATGCTGCTGGGGTTGTTTTCTGGTTTTATTAGCTAGTTATTGTACAGGTGAGGTCAAGGATTGGGTGGTCATTTTGGTAAGTAATGAGGTTGCAATGATGGGTTAGGTGTTGATTTGGAATGAGTAAGTTTTTATAACAATGGATTGCAATTCAATCAATGTATCAGATTGGTTGTTTGTTTGTCGCATTCAATCGTTGTCGTTTTGAGAGTTGTTCTTGTTTTTGGGTGGTAATTTTTGGTTGTGGTTAAGGTACAAATCGAAATCACATGTCGAGCAATTGATGCAATGGTGGTTTTGTGTTTTATAGGTTTCCCGTTGTTCATTTTGTGTAGAGCATTTGGTTTCATTGTTGGGGGATTATTGTCATGCTGTTTTATGTTTTGGCATTGTTTCACTATTGTTGTTTTACTTGTTGAACTAGTCGGGTTGGGTGATCCCAATGCCTTATCTTGTAATCAATTAACTGAGCAAAAAAAAAAATCGATATTGAGGTATTTAAAAGACACCATGGATTTTCACCATGCTATCAAGAAAGTGATTTTTATCTAATTGTGAAGACAAATACCTATTAAAATGAGATTTAGATGAAATGGAATCTATCTCCACACATGTGTTCTTATTTAATAATGGAGTGAATTCTTAAAGTAGTAAGAAGTAAACTTATATAGCATGGTCTATTATTGATGATGAAATTGGCATTTTTAGCGATGGTTCAAAAGAGTGTTTGGGTTAAAATAATCATAAATCATTTGAGATTTAATATAGTTAGGTTAAAGCAAAATATCTCCTATATAGTTGGGATTCAAGATAATCCAATCTAAACTCATTGAGTTTAAATCCTGAAGAAAAAGTAAAGAGAAGAGACTTCAAGAAAGAAAATGCTATGAGAGAGTGGGAGAGAAACATAGAGAACGTGAAAGTGATTTTGGGAAGTTTTATCCAAAAATAATAAATTTCAAAATTAAGATAGGTATTTTGGACTTTAACACAAAACTAAATTAAAATTATTTCCCCAAACCACACACATGACGACTCGAACCCAGAACCCTAAGCTACCCTAACACATAACCACCCACCAGACCAGTAAGCCCATTCTTACACTAAAATGCAGAAACGATTCGAAATACCTGATCCAGACACTGACCCTACCTACAAAACACAAAACTTCTAACCCTAGAATCTGGGGTGTTACAACTCACCTCTACTTAAAGAAATTTTGTTCCTGAAATTTCCAACTAACGGAACAGTGGTGTCACACAAGCTATACCACCATGCTCCTACTGCGCACTCTGATCCTGAAACAATACCGTACTAGATTTTAGAATCTCATACACAGATTCAAGAGTGGAACTTAAACTTAAGACTCCCAGAACACTTAGCCACTGAAGCAGATACTTATTTATTACACCACACACAACCATACTTGACTCAATGCCAATGAAGGCACTCTCTAATCCAATACTCTATGGACCCACATCGAAGACACGCTCCCACCTTTTTTCAATAATTTCCCGGATGATGCTTCTTACAGTGCTCACAAAGCGAGATGCTTGCATTACCACTGGCACCCTTCGTACTACCGTTACTGTCTCTTAATTGCGACTTTACACGCTTCGCAGACTGTGGCTCCAACCTCAAAGGACTGTGATTTCTCTTTTTCCCACAATCTACGCACCTACCTTGAAGCATTTCTCTAGTTTTCTCTAACCTATCCTCAAACACTTTCTCTAATACCTACCTCACTACCCGTGTCAAAGCCTCAATACCAAGTTCCAGATTACCTCTACCCAAAGTTGGCGGAATTACATCAACCTCTGATTCCTGAACTGTCACATGTCCCGCAGAAGTTAACAACTCCTCGAGAGTCTTGCCAGATTGATACTTGCGATCTCGTTTACCTTTAGAATCCATATCAATTTTCAAACTAATTTTAAGTAATCTACATTTCACGAACAACCACATCATAAATATCTATTGGGACAATTCTAATCTTACAGTTACGAATTTCTACTTGGACCAGTATCAGAATCTCATACATTTTATTTTTACAAAAATCTATTCCAAATACAAGTCATTTCAAAAACATTGTGGTATAATTTTTCTACTTTTTTAAAAAAAAGAACACTTACGCACACGGTTACGTAAAAGCACAGGTAGAGTTTTTGCAAACCTGGCTCTGATACCACTAAATGTAACACCCCAATACCCGGCCTAGGGTTAGGATCGAATTTCAGAGGTCACATTAAGCACCAAAGTGATCGTAATTTTTTATATATTTACAAAACGAGTTACCCAAACTTTCAGTTACAAACATATTTTGCCAAACTGGAATAAACGTTTCAAAATATTTGAAAATATAAATTCGCAGTTTCTAAATTTCAGATCAAAATAAAATTTGTTAAAAACCCAAAACACAATTTATACCACAGTTTTTAGAAACATTTACATTTCAAAGCTGTATACCAAAGTACCAATTGAAAAGATGACGTATTAACTAGTTTTTATAACACGACCGTCCGAGACCTCCATCGACCTGAGTCCAGCTACAGAAATCGAGCGTACCTGAAAAAAGAAAACACTACGAGGGTGAGCTACACGAGCTTGGTGTGAGTTTAAACCGAAATAAAAACTAGGAACTAAAGATCTAAACTATGTACAGTCAGGTATATATATAAGATTCATAACCAACAAACAATATGCATACAAAGTCAGATGATAAGCCACATGTCAAAAAATAATCCTACCCATCCAGCTAAACACCTCTCTGACCCCCTGTCACACCCCATAAGAGCTATATGATGCTTAGCCAACCATGCACATCCCATAGGATCTTAAAAGGCCCATCCAACCCTACACATTAAGTATGTGGACTAGGCCACTCAGATATTAATATATAACAAAGCTGACATATATGCAGTACTGTGCGAAAATTGCCGTACTGATGTATTGCAGTTGAAACTACCAGAACAGAACAAAATACAGACTCTCTTCTCTTTACAATCAACCCCAAAAATCAATTTATGCAAATGCATGTATGCAAACAGCCTTGCAGAAACAACATAAAAACAATTATTCATCGGATAGACGGAAACAAAAGTGTGCATAATCATTCAACTAGATTCAGAGTGGTTAGTGTTTGTACACTTCAAGCAAAAGTCATTAATGAGTAAATGTAACACCCTGAAAATTTCTATAGTAAGATATTATCCTTAATATAGTAAATAAGGAAATAAAGTGACAAAAAGAGGAAAAAATTGAGTTATGTCACTGAGAAGTATATTATGATATACTAATTTAAGAAAGGACTAAATTGTAAAAGTGAGAAAAGTTTTGTGGCCCAAGAGTAAATACTCAAAATTTGAGGGATTAAAAAGTAAATATGAAAAGTTGAAGGACTAATAGTGCAAATATTTTAAGGGTGGAATGATCTAGAAACCAAGGAAAATTGATGAATTAGGACCAAATTGAATAGGTGAAGAATTATGAGGGACTAAATTGCAATTTTACCAATGACTCAAGAATGGAATTTTAAAAGATAACTAAGGGCAAAATGGTCAATTGGAAGAGAGAAAAATCTAGAGACAATGATGATGTTGGAGATATTTTAGATAAATTAAATAAATAAATATTAGTTTATTAATACTTTAAATTGATTTTTAAATGATATTTTATTATTTTATTATTATTTTATTTAGTATATATAAGGAAAGAAAGATGAAGAATCATCATCTTTTCTTTCCCATGCAAACCAACGTGAGAGAGAGGAAGAAGAAAAGAAGTTTTCTTTCTTTACAATTTGGTCCTTCCACAAAAAATTCACCATTTTCACCTAGAAATCAAAAGAATTTTGTCGAAACTATTTTTAAATCGAGTTTTGGAAAATGAGAATCGACTTTAAGAAAAACGAAAATGGGAGCCGCCACCAATCTTTTTAGGTGTGATTGGATCACCTTATAAAATGTTTTTTTTAAAACATTAATTTTGGTCTACGAAAGTCGAGAAAACAGATTCGGGAGTCGGTTACATACGAGGAAGGGTTAGCACCCTCGTAACGCCCAAAAATTGGTATCTAATTGATTATCAAATGTCTTTAATGTCAAAAATTTGAAAGTTTTAAGATGCAAATGTAACGCCCCAATTTTCGGGAATTCTGTGAATATTGGCAAAATTTCATTCTTTGATTTTTGTCATTTGTGAGTGAAATTATGAAATAGGACCTATGTGCAAATGTTTGAAAATGCTATATGCTAAATTGAAGTGGCCAAACAAATAGGAGTGCAAAATAGGAGGATTTGCATGACAAACCTCCCATTTTACATGAAGTGGTCGGCCATCATGTTGTTGAAGACAATATGTGCACTTGATATCCATAATTTATGGTACAAATTGATAAAAATTGATAATGGGTTAGGTAAATGTTCCATGATAATGGGTTAGGTAAATGTTCCATGATGGGCATTTCATGTCTTTTGTATTAAAGAATTAAATGGATGAAATATGAAATTTTATTAAAAGAAAAAGGGGTGAAAAGAATAAAGTTTTGTCCATCTTTGTTCATCATAGCCGAAAGTTAGAGAAGAGAAAGGAGAGGAGAAAGCTCTTGAATGTTCAGTCACTTGGGGAAGAAAATTGAAGGTAAGTTCATGGTAGTTTGCTTCTATCTTGATGTTCATGAGTTCTTCTTAATTCTACCTTAACTCTTGAAGCATATTTTGGTTTTTGGGTGTGTTGTGAGCATTTGGTCATGAATTAAAATGAAGGAAATGGTTGTTGTTTTATGTTCTTTTGATGAAAAATGGAAGATAGGTGAAGTTGAGCCAAACAAATGATCATGCATGTGCCTTAGATGCTAAAGGGAAAAATCGGCTAACATGTTGTGCTTTAAAATGATGAAATGGAGATTATGCTTAAGTAAAAATCATAGATATGTAATGATTGGTTGGTGATATACATGTTTAAATAACATGCATGCAAGATAGGTGTGTGAAAGAGTGATTTGGTAATAAATCTGCTTGGGACAGCAGCAGTAACGTGACTTTGGAAAATCACCATAAATTGTGGGAGATGAATTAGAAGCTGAATAAATTATTTAATTAAAGCTTAATGAGTCTAATTTCAAATGAAATAAACGAGAACATATTTTGAATTCTGTACAATGAGAAATTTGATTCGTAATGAAGAGTGGTCAGATTAGTCAAACAATGAAACATGGGAAACTTTGAGAAAAACATGGTATTGATTGGCTAAACCAAAAATTCTGAAAATTTTATGGATAGAAGATATACGAGTTTATTTTCAGGGAAAATTAACGGCACTTGATTTGGAGTTTTGTAGCTCCAGTTATAAATGATTTAGTGACTGTTTCTCAGGAAGACAGCCTGCAGTGAAATTATGATTATGTGGTAAACATTGACAAAAATTTGTTAATGAGTTGCTTATTGATTTCTTATAAGCTTACTATGACCTGTAGGTATGGTTGGCCGAATATTGTAAGGGGTTAATACGTAGTTTGTATTTGAATAGTTAGATTAACGTGTTAGCAATCCAATTATAGGCGGTTCATGTGTGGATCTCGTCAGCATATCGTCGCAAACAGGTGTGTAACTAACACCCTCTTTCTTAGTCTAGATCGGCAAAAGCCGAAAAGCAGAAATGCCGAAAACCAGTATTTTGTAAATTTGCGAGTGTGCGAATGCTCGTGAGGTAAATCGATCAATGTTTTTGGTAAGCTGCAATGTTTGGACTGCAAAGTGCATGATTTCTGTGCCCTCGATATTTTTGGGCTTAATGGGCCAAAATTGGAATGATGGGCCAACGGGCCCAATTCGGTAAGAACCCTCAGTAGTGATTCTGTTAGTACGTGAAAGGTAGGAACCTTAAAATAGATAAATTACTGAAATACCTTTAAAAGTGGAAAATTTACAGTTTTACCCCTAAGAGATAAATTACTGAAATACCCCTAGGGTTAAATTGACCTAAATGCATGTTTGACTGTTGTTATTTACTGCATGCCATGTTGTTATTATCTGATGCATGGGACTGGGATATTGACGGAGGAAGTACTGAAAGTGGCTTGTCCACGTACTGGAGGCTTTGCTTCAATTTACTGTTAACTGAGCAACAAGGCTGCAACTGTAGAGTGTTGGGCTGGGTGGGTTGAGCTATTCTCCACATGGAGTGTAGGACTGGTACGGGTGGAGTGTAGTGGTTGGTGGGTTGAGTAGTCTCCCCAAATGGGCTTGCATATGTTTATTGATGTTGCATATATTTTGAAATGGGCCTATGGGCCATACTGTTATCTAAATAAGGGGCTAAGGCCCAGTTTATTGTAATCTGAAAAGGGCTCTGGCCCAGTACCACAGTTACCTGAATGGGCTTAGGCCCAATGGGCTTGAGCTTACTTGGGCTTTGAATGGGTTTTCCTTACACACTGAGTTTCCCCAAACTCACCCCTTCTTTAACCTTACAGGTGAGCCTTGATATGGGTGACTTGGAGCCGAAGGGGATTCAGAGTGGCCATGGTGAATACTTTTGGATTTGAAAAAGAGATTGGTTTTCTTAAGTTATTTTTAATTACTATTTAATTTTTTGGGTTGTAATAAGGCCATTTTAACTTTATTTTCTTCTTTGATTTTCTGGGATTATATTATTTTAAACAACATTATATTGATGGATACTAATTCAAATGGGCTAGACTTAGGGCGTGATTTCAAAATGATACTTATTTTTTTAAAAATAACACGAAGTCACGAATATTCGATTTACCAAAGATAATCACTCAAAGAAATTTCAACTTGTTATAACAAATTGTGGCAATGGATGTGGGCATGTCTAGGATTGGATCCAATCGGAGAGCTTGGTACTTAAGCAGCCTTCATGGCTCACCTCCTCTGTTATTGATACCTACCTGGTGCCCAGCTTCCATTCACTTGGTTAGTTTGACAAAAGTCGGCTTTTTAAAACACTAAAAAGGGAACACGGGTTTTTGACTTCAATATGGCACATCGGATATAGGGCCTTAACGTCTGGGCTGGGTTTAGGGTGCTACATTTAGTGGTATCAGAGCTTAGGTTGCAACAACTCGGTTGTGGATCGGGTCCAAAAAGGGTTTTCAAAACTTTATGCCAAAAAAGAGAGAGGGTATTTTTGTAAAAACCTGACTTTTGAAAATTTCCTGTTTAAAGGAGATAATCTCCGAACTTGTTTTTTTTAACACAAATGTTTGGAAAATGGATTTCAAAAAGTCTAAATCTTTTGAGTTTATCTGAAAACTGATGAGGTGGCACACTGAATCCCCAGCACCAAGGCTGTAAGTACTATTCTGTTTTATATACTACACTGTACTGTAGTTAGTACTAAACCTTAGAGATAGTACTATAGATAATGTAGTGAAAAGGCTACGAAACTGAGACTGTAGGGTAAACTAAGCCCTAGGAAACTGAGATAGTAGCTAAACTGTGGTTACGCGAGAACAACTCTGAAACCTTATCTGTTCATAAGATATTCTGTAATAAACAGTGGAAACAGTAAACTAAATGCATAAAATTCGTAATCAGATAAATCGATATGAGTACGAGAGCTACTAGGGGAAGAGGCCGTGGTCGAGGCCAAGGTAGTACTCAAGTTGGATCTTCGTCTTCTGAACACATACCCGCTGGAGTAGCACGACCACCACCGGTGGATGAGAATGGGCCGTATGATCGGGCCGCGGGGGATGACGCTCTGTCCTAGGCCATGTTAAGAGTTTTGGAAAGGGTGGCCGGAGCTAATATCGGGCCCATGAATAGGGGGTCTATTTTTGAGCGACTCTGGGCCAACGGAGCGGAAGTTTTTAGGGGTGTATCTGGAGTAGCCCCAAATGTGGCTGAGTACTGGCTGGAAGCCACGGAGCGGATTATGGATGACTTGGACTGCTTAGTAGAGCAAAAGTTAAAAGGAGCAGTATCCTTACTACGGGACAAGGCGTATCAGTGGTGGATCACTGTGAGAGAGGGTACGCCAGCTGAGAGGGTAACTTGGGAGTTGTTTAAGCAGTCCTTCAAGGCGAAGTATGTCGGAGCTAGCTATGTGGATGCGCGAAGGAAGGAATTCTTGAACCTGACCCAGGGTGGTAAGACCGTTGCTGAATATGAGGCAGAGTTTCTGCGATTGAGCCGGTATGTTAATGGTATTGTCTCTACCGAATACGAGCGCAGTGTTCGCTTTGAGGATGACCTCAGGGATGAGCTAAGGGTGCTCATAGCTCCGCAAAGAGAGCTCGATTTTGTTGCATTGGTAGAAAAGGCTAAGATAGCCGAAGAGGTGAAGCAAGCTGAATGAAGGAACCGCGACAGGGATCGAAATCGGTTCAGGAGAGATGCTAGACCAACTGGTGCTGCAAACCGGAATGTTAAGAGAGCTGGGATGGAGGAACCAGTTCGAGCGGTTCCAGTGAACACTGTTAGACCACAAGCTTATGGAGATTGTGGTAGAATGCATCTGGGGGAATGTTGGAAATGTTCTGGGGCTTGTCTTCGTTGTGGATCAAAGGAACATAAGATCAGGGATTGTCCTAAGAGGCCAGCTCAGGCTCAAGTGGTTGAACAAAGGGCTGTGCAACCCGTGCAAACAGCGCGAGGTAGACCGTCACCGTCGAGAGGTCATGGCCGAGGTCGCGGTGGCAATGGCCATGGACGTGGAGCACCTGGCAGGGGTACTGTTAACACTGAGGCTCGTCAGCCAGCTTTGGTATATGTTGCTTGTCGCCGCGAGGAGGGTGACACACCTCACATCATAACTGGTACGTTTTTAGTTTCTAGCATGCCGTATACTGCTTTGGTGGATGTTGGATCTACTCATTCCTATGTTGCATGTGCCATATCTGGGTCGTTGGGTGTGCACTCTGAGGAGATTGTGAATAGGGTATATGTACTAAGTCCTTTGGATCACTCGGTTAGGGTAGACAAACTGTATAGGGATGTACCCTTAGAAACTCAAGGTAAGATTTTCCCTGGAGATCTGATGGAGTTACTGTTCGGAGAGTTTGATCTCATTTTGGGAATGGACTGGCTTGTTAAGCATAAGGTGACTCTGGATTGTGCTACTAAACGAATGGTGTTAAGGACCACAAAGGATGAGGAGGTTATGGTGATAGGTGAGTGAAGGGATTATTTGTCTAATGTGGTGTCGGCATTAAAAGCCGAAAAGTGGATTCGAAAAGGTTGTGAGGCCTATTTGGCATTTGTAAATCAGTCAGAAGAGGAGGGACTGATAGTGGATAAGGTTAAGACCGTAAAGGAGTTCCAAGATGTTTTCCCGGAGGAGCTTCCAAGATTGCCTCCGAACCGAGAAGTTGAGTTTGGAATAGACTTGTTGCCTGGAACGACGCCCGTGTCCATCGCATCGTATAGGATGTCACCGAAGGAGTTAGTGGAGTTAAAGGCTCAAATTCAAGAGTTGTTGGATAGGGGCTTCATTAGTCCAAGCGTGTCTCCACGGGGAGCACCAGTACTATTCATGAAAAAGAAGGATGGTACGATGTGGATGTGCATTGATTATCGCCAGTTGAATAAACTGACGATTAAAAATAAGTATCCACTGCTAAGGATTGACGATCTGTTTGACCAACTTAGAGGAGTTTCTGTATTTTCCAAGATCAACCTTCGATCTGGATATCATCAGTTAAGGGTCAAGGAGGCAGATATCCATAAGACAGCATTCAGGACTCGGTATGGTCATTACGAGTTTCTGGTTATGCCATTTGGACTGACGAACACTCCTGCAGTGTTTATAGATCTGATAAATCGTGTGTTCTAACCATTTTTAGATCAGTTCGTAATCGTCTTTATTTACGATATCCTGGTATATTCTAAAAATGAAGCGAAACAAGATGAGCATTTCTGTATAGTGCTGCAAGTGTTAAGGAAGAGGGAACTCTTTGCGAAGTTCAGCAAGTGTGAATTTTGGTTGAGGGAGGTAACCTTCTTAGGACATGTGGTCTCTGCTGAGGGGATTAAGGTGGACCCTCGGAAAATTAAAGCGATTTTGGAGTGGAAGCCGCCTAGGTCAGTGTCGAAAATACGGAGTTTCGTAGGACTAGCATGATACTACAAAAGGTTTGTGGAAGGTTTTTCTGTGATGGCAGCACCCCTGACAAAACTCATAAGGAAAGGAGTACCATTTGTATGGACTAAGAAGCAGCAGGAAGCTTTTGAGAAGTTGAAGAAAGTTCTGACTGAAGTACCTATGTTAATTCAGCCGGAGTCTGGGAAGGATTTTAGTGTGTATAGTGACACATCACACGTGGGTTTGGGCTGCGTGTTAATGCAAGAGGGTAAGGTGGTTGCATATGCATCACGACAGCTTAAGCCTCATGAGGGGAACTATCCGACTCATGATTTAGAGTTGGTAGCAGTGATATTCGCGTTGAAAATCTAGAGACATTACTTATATAGAGAAAAGTGTATCATATACACGGACCATAAGAGCCAAAAGTATCTGTTAACTCAGAAGGAGTTAAAACTTAGGCAACGAAGATGGGTAGAGTTGCTTAAGGATTATGACTGGTCGATTGAGTACCACCCAGGTAAGGCTAACAAGGTGGCTGATGCGTTGAGTTGAAGGGTTTTTTTTGATTTGAGAGCCTTGTTTGCACGTTTGAGTCTGTTTGATGATGGAAGTCTGTTAGCAGAATTGCAAGTGAGGCCTATTTGGACTGAGCAGATTAAAGAAAAACAGTTGAACGATAACTCGTTGGTTCTTCGATTTCAGCAAGTTGAGAAGGGTAAGAATGAGGATTTTGGACTGAATACTGAAGGAGTTTTATGCTTCCGAGGAAGAATTTGTGTTCCGAAGGACTCTGACTTGAGACAGTCAATATTGAAGGAAGCTCATGGGGGACTTTGTGCCTTGCATCCTGAAGGGAATAAGTTGTATCACGACTTGTGAGAACTGTACCGGTGGCCTGGGCTTAAACGAGAAGTAACGGAGTTCGTGGGGAAATGTCTGACATGCCAGTAAGTGAAAGCTGAACATCAATTTCCTTCTAGATTACTGCCACCGGTGAAAAGTCCATTGTGGAAGTGGGAGAGAGTCACTATGGACTTTGTGAGTGGGCTACCTTTGACACCCACCAAGAAAGATTCTGTGTGGGTAGTGGTGGATAGGTTAACAAAATTTGCCCATTTCATACCAGTTCGTACTGATTACTCCCTGCAAAAGTTGGCTAGGTTGTATGTGGCAGAGATAGTGCGACTACAAGGAGTGCCAGTGTCGATTATTTTCGACCAAGACCCTAGGTTTACATCTCGGTTCTAGAAGAAGTTGCAGGAGGCATTGGATACACGTTTGTATTTCAGTACTGCCTTTCACCCACAGACAGATGGACAGTCGGAGAGGGTTATTCAGATTTTGGAGGATATGTTAAGGGGTTGTATCATCGATTTTCGTGGGAGTTGGGAGGACTACTTGCCATTGGCGGAGTTTGCATACAATAACAGCTACCAAGCAAGTATTCAGATGGCTCCATATAAGGCACTTTATGGGCGGAGATGTCGTACGCCTACGTGTTGGACAAAGTTGGGTGAACGATAAGTGCTTGGACCGAGTTGGTGGCAGATACTGAAAGTAAGGTTAAGTTGATAAGAGATCGATTAAAAGAGGCATCTGATAGACAGAAGTCGTATGCGGACCTAAAGCGCAAAGAGATAGAGTTCGCGGTTGGGGATATGGTTTTCTTAAAGGTTTCACCTTGGAAGAAGATCTTGAGATTCGGCAAGAAAGGCAAATTGAGTCCGCGGTTTATAGGGCCTTATCGAGTTCTTAAGCAGGTAGGGCCAGTAACGTATCAGTTAGAGTTACCACCAGAGTTAGACAGAATCCATGACGTTTTTCATGTGTCTATGTTAAGACGATATCGATCGGATCCCTCACATGTTGTGCTAGTGGAGGAGATTGAAGTAAGGACTGATTTGACCTTTGAGGAAGAACCCATACAAATTTCAGATCGAGAGGTTAAAGTTCTAAGAAGGAAGTCGGTTCCGTTGGTAAAAGTACTGTGGCGTAATCATGGAATGGAAGAAGCTACTTGGGAATCAGAAGAGACTATGCATCAACAATACCCTCAACTATTTGGATCAGGTAAATTTCGAGGCTGAAATTTTTTTAAGGGGGGTAGAGTTGTAACGCCCCAATTTTCGAGAAGTCTATGAATATTGGCAAAATTTCATGCTTTGATTTTTGTCATTTGTGAGTGAAATTATGAAATAGGACCTATGTGAAAATGTTTGAAAATGCTATATGCTAAATTGAAGTGGCCAAACAAATAGAAGTGCAAAATAGGAGGATTTGCATGACAAACCTCCCATTTTACATGAAGTGGCCGGCCATCATGTTGATGAAGACAATATGTGCACTTGATATCCATAATTTATGGTACAAACTGATAAAAATAGATAAATTACTGAAATACCTTTAAAAATGGAAAATTTATAGTTTTACCCCTAGTAGATAAATTACCGAAATACCCCTAGGGTTAAATTGACCTAAATGCATGTTTGACTGTTGTTATTTACTGCATGCCATGTTGTTATTATCTGATGCATGGGACTGGGATATTGACGGAGGAAGTATTGAAAGTGGCTTGTCCACGTACTGGAGGCTTTGCCTCAATTTACTGTTAACTGAGCAGCAAGGCTGCAACTATGGAGTGTTGGGCTGGGTGGGTTGAGCTATTCCCCACATGGAGTGTAGGACTGGTACGGGTGGAGTGTAGTGGTTGGTGGGTTGAGTAGTTTCCCCAAATGGGCTTGCATATGTTTATTGATGTTGCATGTATTTTGAAATGGGCCTATGGGCCATACTGTTATCTGAATAAGAGGCTAAGGCCCAGTTTATTGTAATCTGAAAAGGGCTCTGGCCCAGTATCACTGTTACCTGAATGGGCTTAGGCCCGATGGGCTTGAGCTGACTTGGGCTTTGAATGGGTTTTCCTTACACACTGAGTTTCCCCAAACTCACCCCTTCTTTGACCTTACAGGTGAGCCTTGATATGGGTGACTTGGAGCCGGAGGGGATTCAGAGTGGCCATGGTGAATACTTTTGGGTTTGAAAAAGAGACTGGTTTTCTTAAGTTATTTTTAATTACTATTTAATTTTTTGGGTTGTAATAAGGCCATTTTAACTTTATTTTCTTCTTTGATTTTCTGGGATTATATTATTTTAAACAACTTTAAATTGATGGATACTAATTCAAATGGGCTAGACTTAGGGCGTGATTTCAAAACGATACTTGTTTTTTTTTTAAAATAACACGACGTCACGAATATTCGATTTACCAAAGATAATCACTCAAAGAAATTTCAACTTGTTATAACCAAGTGTGGCATTGGATGTGGGCATGTCTAGGATTGGATCCAATCAGAGAGCTTGGTACTTAAGCAGCCTTCATGGCTCACCTCCTCTGTTATGGATACCTACCTGGTGCCGAGCTTCCATTCACTTGGTTAGTTTGACAAAAGTCAGCTTTTTAAAACACTAAAAAGAGAACACGGGTTTTTGACTTTAATGTGGCACGTCGGATATAGGGCCTTAACGTCTGGGCCGGGTTTGGGGTGCTATATTTAATGGTATCAGAGCCTAGGTTGCAATAACTCGGCTGTGGATCGGGTCCAAAAAGGGTTTTCAAAACTTTATACCAAAAAAAAAGAAGGTATTTTTGGAAAAACCTGACTTTTGAAAATTTCCTGTTTAAAGGAGATAATTTCCTCAAGATTGCATATCATATCATATCATATCTAAGATTATATCATATCTAAGATTGCATATCCTTAAAGATTATATTTCTATATAAGTCAACCTTGTAGATGGACCTTAAATCTTTTCAAGTAATGGGCCATTCTGATCGGGCCAAATTATATTTGTAATTCTGGACTGAACTTGGACTTCATTTTTTTAGGGTTTATTATATTTTTGTTTTTGGACTTATTTCTGGGCCCGGGCAAAATTTAGTGTCTACAAATTTCCATAGCTACTAAGAGAGAAAAATGTTAAGGAGAACATGAGGAGTTAGAATATCAAGTTGGATTCAAGAAATAGAAGCTGGAGGAGAGAGAAAATCAAGTTAAACATTAGTATCAATAGAACAAGGTAAGTACATCAAGATTTCAATATGTTTTTAAGTTTGTTATTATTGACAAAGCATGGAAATAATGTAATAGTAGAGTTTTCTTACATAGGGTCCAATATTCTTGATATGTTAGTGAAGAGAAAATAAGAGAAAGTGATGAGAAATGGTGTAGAAAAAGAAAATAAGGGTGTTATAACATGGTAATTAATATATTGCACTAAAACAGTTTTGGACAGCAGTAGTAGTCTAAATTTGAAAAATCATAAAAAATTGTTGAAATCTAATTATAGGATGAATAAAATATGAAATTAAATCTTATTAAGTCTAGTTTCTTATAGAAGAAATTATGTAAGCAATGGAATTGTAAATCATGAGATATGATGAATTTTGTGAGACAAGGTC
This sequence comes from Gossypium hirsutum, assembly GCF_007990345.1. NCBI lineage: Eukaryota > Viridiplantae > Streptophyta > Magnoliopsida > Malvales > Malvaceae > Gossypium > Gossypium hirsutum. The sequence goes on from NC_053426.1 coordinate 109,588,744, forward strand.
AGAATAATTTCGGGTTCCCCTGTTCTGACTTTATAAAATCATAAAAAATTGGATAAAAATAATTATGGACTTAAATTTATATATTTAGAATTCTGAATGAGTCTATTTTCAATAAAAACAAACGGGAACATCATTCGAATTCTGTATGAGGAGATAATTAATTTTTAATGAAGAAGGGTTACAACTGTCAGATAGCAGAATAAGGGTGACTTTAAAGAATAAACTGTACTTATTGGCTTAACTAAAAATTCTGAAAATTTTATTGAAAGAATATATATGAGTTTAGTTTCAGGTAAAATTAGCGGATCTTAATTTTAAGTTCTATATCTCCAGATATAAATAATTTAGTGATTATGACGCAGATAGACAACTTGAATATTCATAAAAGTAAATAATAAAAATTATAGAGAATGTTACGTACAAGTGTGTATATACATTTAGGATGTGGAATGGAGAAGAGGAGGAGGAAAAATATGTATGAATATTCATCTAGCATGGCTAATTTGCATATTTTAGGCTCAGGGACTAAATTGAATAAAAGTAAAAGTTTATGGGTAATTTTGTAAAAAATTTAGAAATGACCAAATTGCATGAAATGGATTATTTTATTATTTAAATTATAAAATTGAATGAAATTATTAATTTAGTTCAAGATCGGGGGAAAACATGTTTTAGGGATTAAATTGAAAAGAGTTGAAATTATGAAAAATTCTGATATTTTATAGAATTCATGGACTGTTATCAATATGTATGAGAATAATAGCTAAAAATAAGGATTAAATTGCAAGAATTTTATTTTCCTGACCCTAAGGATGAAATCGTCATTAATTAAAATTTTAGGGGTAAAAATGGTAATTTTTCCTAGAGCATTAATTAAATGCATTAGAATATGAAATGAGTGAAAATGATGATCAAATTTATTTATAAAGATCCGAACGACTCAAATACGAGACTTGATCGTGGAAAAGAAAAGATATCGGATTAATGAAATTATAAACACAAACAAGCAATGAGGTAAGTTCATGTAACTTGAATTATATTCTTAAATGCTTGAAATGTATGTTATTGATGTGAATATGATTTGAAAGTTCATTATATGAAAATTTATGAAACATTGATATATTTGATAAAAAGGGGAAGAAATCCCGGTTGAATGAAAGGAAATTTCGATGGATCTCTGAAAAGGAATTGACGGTAAAAAGGATCTAGCCCGGACCGGTGATCCTATCCTGATATAGCCCTCTCGAAGAATATGTGGAAAATGGATTTAGCCTGGACGAGTAATCCGAATTAGGGTCTGAATTTAGCCTGAACTGGTAATTCAGATCCAAGCTCATTAGAGTAATTATCGTTGCAGGGGATTTAGCCTGGACTGGTAATCCCGACAATACTCTATGAGTTTATATTACAGGGGATTTAGCCTGGACTGGTAATCCCGCTGTAAGGATGAGGTTCGCGGGAGTGTGCTTTTTGAAATGAAATGTGTAAGACCATGATTGAAAGATACCAGGGCAACATGATATGAAATGTGTAAGACCATGGTTGAAAGATACCATGGCAACAGGATATAAAATGTGTAAGACCATGGTTGAAAGATACCATGGCAACATGATATGAAATGTGTAAGACCATGGTTGAAAGATACCATGACAACAGGATATAAAATGTGTAAGACCATGGTTGAAAGATACCATGGCAATATGACGGGAATGAATAAGACCATGGTTGAAAGATACCATGGCAATGTAACATGAAATGAGCAAGACCATGGTTGAAAGATACCATGGCAACCTGACAGAAAATGAGTAAGACCATAGTTGAAAGACACTATGGCATCATGTCAAAGATAAATAAGACTGTGGATGGGAGACGCGATGACATCTATTGAACAATTGATATTCAGGTAATATGTATCAGATGACGAGTGGTTATATGAAATGGTTGTGTGAAATGTTTACAAGAACTGGTCATATGGAAATGTATGTACAAAATAGTTGTATGAAATAATTATGAAGATAGATAAACGAAATAAGAATAAGTACATGGAATATAATTTATGTTAAGTTTGGTATAAACTTTACCGGAACAAATATACATAAAATAAATGGAAATGATGGAGCATGAAAAGGGCTCTGGCCCAGTATCAATGTTACCTGAATGGGCTTAGGCCCAATGGGCTTGAGCTGACTTGGGCTTTGAATGGGTTTTCCTTACACACTGAGTTTCCCCAAACTCACCCCTTTTATTTTCATCCACGCAGGAAATCCCCAACCATAGTGGGCTTGGAGCTGTGAGGGAATTCGGAGTGGCCACCCGTTCTGAAAGTTTGATTTTCTTCTGGTGAACTGGACATCTTTTTTTTTACGTTTGAAGTTTTGGGTTTTTAAATGTAATAAGGCCGCTTAATTATTTTTGATGGTGTTAATATGTGTTACTAAGATAAGTATTACTTATTTTAACTGTTGAAGTTGGAAAGCTTTAGGGCGCGTTTTAAAAAATAATTGATTTCAAAATACCACGATGACAAGCAAAGCTTTCGCAATGAAAGTATTTTCCAAAATTAATCACTTTTCCTAAAAAAGACTTAATCAAATCGGTTTCCTAGAAATATACATGACGTTAAGGTGTGGCAATGGCGGTGTGCATGTCTAGGATTGGATCTGAAGGGAGCTTGGTACTTAAGCAGTCCGATGGACTCACCTCCTCTTTTCCGGTTTCCTACCTGGTGCACAACTTCCATCCACTTTAACCTATAATCATCTTTTAAAACACTAAGTAAGTTTTTCTAGATCAACAATATAAAATGTTTTGAATGCTTCGATGTGGCATGTCGGATCCGACCATAACGTCTGGGTCAGTTTTGGGGTGCTACATTTAGTGGTATCAGAGCCTAGGTTGCAACAACTAGGCTGTGGAATGGGTTTATAAAAACAAAGATTTTCGAAAACGAAAAATGCGAAAAACTCGATTTCAAAATTTAAATCTTTAGAATGTGGCATTCCGAATCTCCGGCTCAAGCCTGTAAATATTACTCTGAACTCTTCTGAATATTTTTCTGACTTATCTGTCTATACTGAAACCCTATTAGGATACTCTAGATAGGATGATACTGAAACCATAGGAAAATTTGATAAGAGACTGAAACTGTAGCTAGACTTCGATTTTGCGAAAACAAACTCTGAACTACTGTCTAATTCATAAAACATCTATAATAAACACTGGAATATTAATTGATGCATAAAAATTCGTAATCAAGATAATACGATATGAGTACAAGAGGCCGTGGACGGAGCCGAGGAAGTGCTCCAGCGAGATCTTCGTCTTCGAGACATATACCGGTGATGGATGCATCGGTACCACTGACAATAGAGGTAGAGTCTCATGACCGCGGTGTCGAGGATGATGCCCTGTCACAGGCAATGCTTCGTGTTCTGGAAAGGGTTACCGGGGCAAGTATGGGCAATGGAGTTCAGGGATCTATTTCTGAACGACTTTGGGCTAACGGAACGGAGATCTTTAGGGGCGTGTCTGGTATAACCCCGAATGTGGCAGAATATTGGTTGGAGGCCATAGAACGGATTATGGACAACTTGGACTGCTCTGAGGAGATTGTGAGTGGGGTATCTGTACTAAGTCCTTTGGGTCACTCGGTTAGGGCAGACAAACTGTATAGGGATGTACCCTTAGAAACTCAAGGTAGGATTTTCCCTAGAGATCTGATGGAGTTACCGTTCGGAGAGTTTGATCTCATTTTGGGAATGGACTGGCTTGTTAAGCATAAAGCGACCTTGGATTGTGCTGCTAAACGAATGGTGTTAAGGACCACAAAGGATGAGGAGGTTATGGTGATAGGTGAGCGAAGGGATTATTTGTCCAATGTGGTGTCGGCATTAAGAGCCGAGAAGTGGATTCGAAAAGGTTGTGAGGCCTATTTGGCATTTGTAAGTCAGTCAGAAGAGGAAGGACTGACAGTGGATAAGGTTAGGACTGTAAAGGAGTTCTAAGATGTTTTTCGGGAGGAGCTTCCAGGATTGCCTCCGAACCGAGAAGTGGAGTTTGGAATCGACTTATTGCCTGGAACGGCACCAGTGTCTATCGCACCGTATAGAATGGCACCGAAGGAGTTGGTGGAGCTAAAGGTACAAATTCAAGATTTGTTGGATAGGGGCTTCATTAGGCCAAGCGTGTCTCCATAGGAAGCACCGGTGCTATTCGTGAAAAAGAAGGATGGTACGATGCGGATGTGCATTGATTATCGCCAGTTGAACAAATTGACGATTAAGAATAAGTATCCACTGCCAAGGATTGATGATCTGTTCGACCAGCTTAGAGGAGCTTCTGTATTTTCCAAGATAGACCTTCGATCTGGATATCATCAGTTAAGGGTCAAGGAGGCAGATATCCATAAAACAACATTCAAGACTCGGTATGGTCATTACGAGTTTCTGGTTATGCCATTTGGACTGACGAATGCTCCTGCAGCATTTATGGATCTGATGAATCGTGTGTTCCAACCATTTTTTGATTAGTTCGTAGTCGTCTTTATTAACGATATCCTGGTATATTCTGAAACTGAAGCGAAACATGATGAGCATCTTTGTATAGTGCTGCAAGTGTTAAGGGAGAAGGAACTCTTTGTGAAGTTCAGCAAGTCTGAACTTTGGTTGAGGGAGGTAACCTTCTTAGGACATGCGGTCTCTGCTGAGGGGATTAAGGTGGACCCTCGGAAAATTGAAGCGATTTTGGAGGGGAAGCCGTCTAGGTCAGTGTCGAAAATACGGAGTTTCCTAGGATTGGCAGGATACTACAGAAGGTTTGTGGAAGGTTTTTCTGTGATGGCAGCACCTCTGACAAAACTCATAAGGAAAGGAGTACCGTTTGTATAGACTAAGAAGCAGCAGGAAGCTTTTGAGAAGTTGAAGAAAGTTCTGACTGAAGCACCTGTGATAATTCAGCCGGAGTCTGGGAAGGATTTTAGTGTGTATAGTGATGTATCACACATGGGTTTGGGCTGCGTGTTAATGCAAGAGGGTAAGGTGGTTGCATATGCATCACGACAGCTTAAGCCTCATGAGGGGAACTATCCGACTCATGATTTAGAGTTGGCAGCAGTGATATTCGCACTTAAGATTTGGAGACATTACTTGTACGGAGAAAGGTGTATTATATACACTGACCATAAGAGTCTTAAGTATTTGTTGACTCAGAAGGAGCTGAACCTTAGGCAAAGGAGATGGATTGAGTTGCTTAAGGATTATGACTGTTCGATCGAGTATCACCCAGGCAAGGCTAATGTGGTAGCCGATGTTTTAAGTCGTAGAACCGTATCTGATCTGAGAGCAATGTTTGCTCATTTGAGTCTATATGATGATGGTAGTTTGTTGGCTGAATTGCAAGTAAGGCCAACCTGGGTGGACCAGATTAAGGAAAAGCAGTTGGAAAATGAGTCTTTGGTTGCTCGTTTTCAACAAGTTAAGGAAGGGGAAACTTCTGAGTTCGGTTTAAATGGTGATGGAGTTCTGTGTTTCCGAGGAAGAATTTGTGTTCGAAGGACTCTGATTTAAGGTAGACAATATTGAAGGAAGCTCATGGAGGACTATGTGCCATGCATCCTGGAGGGAATAAGTTGTATCACGACTTGTGAGAATTGTACTGGTGGCCTGGACTTAAACGAGAAGTAACGGAGTTTGTAGGGAAATGTCTGACATGCCAGCAAGTGAAAGCTGAGCATCAATTACCTTCTGAACTGTTATAGCCAGTGAAGATACCACTTTGGAAGTGGGAGAGGCTAACCATGGACTTTGTGAGTGGGCTTCCCTTGACACCATCGAAGAAAGACTCGGTGTGGATGATTGTTGATAGGTTGACCAAATCAGCCCATTTCATACCTGTATGTACTGACTTTTCGCTTCAAAAGTTAGCCAAGCTGTATGTGGCAGAGATTGTACGACTTCATGGAGTCCCAGTTTCGATTGTCTCTAACCGGGATCCCAGATTCACATCTCGATTTTGGCAAAAGTTGCATGAGGCGTTGGGGATGCTATTGAACTTTAGTACGGCTTTCCATCCCCAAACTGATGGTCAGTCAGAGAGGGTTATTCAGATTCGAGAGGACATGTTGAGGGGATGCGTGATTGACTTTCGAGGTAGTTGGGAGGATTACTTGCCGTTGGCAGAATTTACGTACAATAACAGTTACCAGGCGAGTATTCGAATGGCACCGTATGAAGCACTGTAGGGACGAAGGTGTTGTACACCTAGTTGTTGGACTGAACTAGGAGAGTAACAAATTCTTGGACCAGAGTTGGTAGCTGATACTGAGGATAAGGTCAGAATAATTAGGGACCGGTTAAAAGAAGCATCTGATAGGCAAAAGTCGTATGCAGATTTGAAGCGTAAGGAGATTGAGTACTCAGTAGGTGATATGGTCTTTTTAAAGGTTTCTCCTTGGAAGAAGATATTAAGGTTCGGTAAGAAGGGCAAGTTGAGTCCGCGGTTCATTGGGCCTTATCGGGTTTTGAAGCGAGTAGGCCCAGTGGCTTATCAGTTGGAATTGCCTCCAGAGTTAGACAGGATTCACGATGTTTTTCACGTCTCCATGTTAAGGCGTTATCATTCTGACCCTGCTCATGTCCTGCCAGTTGCAGAAATTGAAGTAAGGACTGATTTGACCTTTGAGGAAGAACCCATACAAATTTTAGATCGAGAGGTTAAAGTTCTAAGAAGGAAGTCGATTCCATTGGTAAAAGTACTGTGGCGTAATCATGGAAGGGAAGAAGCTACTTGGGAATCAGAAGAGACTATGCGTCAACAATACCCTCAACTATTTGGATCAGGTAAATTTCGAGGCCAAAATTTCTTTAAGGGGGTAGAGTTGTAACGCCCCAATTTTCGAGAATTCTGTGAATGTTTGCAAAATTTCATGCTTTAATTTTGTCATTTGTGAGTGAAATTATGAAATAGGACCTATGTGAAAATGTTTGAAAATGCTATAGGCTAAATTGAAGTGGCCAAATAAATAGGAGTGCAAAATAGGAGGATTTGCATGACAAACCTCCCATTTTACTTGAAGTGGCCAGCCATCATATTGTTGTAGACAAAATGTGCACTTGATATCCATAATTTATGGTACAAATTGATAATGGGTTAGGTAAATGTTCCATGATAACGGGTTAGGTAAATGTTTCATGATAATGGGTTAGGTAAATGTTCCATGATAATGGGTTAGGTAAATGTTTCATGATTGGAATTTCATGTCTTTTGTATTAAAGAATTAAATGGATGAAATATGAAATTTTATTAAAAGAAAAAGGGGTGAAAAGAACAAAGTTTTGTCCATCTTTGTTCATCATAGCCTAAAGTTAGAGAAGAGAAAGGAGAGGAGAAAGCTCTTGAATGTTCGGTCACTTGGGGAAGAAAATTGAAGGTAAGTTCATGGTAGTTTGCTTCTATCTTGATATTCATGAGTTCTTGATTCTACCTTAACTCTTGAAGCATATTTTGGTTTTTGGTTGTGTTGTGAGCATTTGGTCATGAATTAAAATGAAGGAAATGGTTGTTGTTTCATGTTCTTTTGATGAAAAATGGAAGATATGTGAAGTTGAGCCAAACAAATGAGCATGCATGTGCTTAGATGCTAAGGGGAAAAATCGGCTAATATGTTGTGCTTTAAAATGATGAAATGGAGATTATACTTAAGTAAAATCATAGATATGTGATGATTGATTGGTGATATACATGTTTAAAAAAAACATGCATGCAAGTTATGTGTGAAAGAGTGATTTGGTAATAAATCTGCTTGGGACAGCAGCAGTAACGTGACTTTGGAAAATCACCATAAATTGTGGGAGATGAGTTAGAAGCTGCATAAATTATGTAATTAAATCTTAATGAATCTAGTTTCAAATGGAATAAACGAGAACATATTTTGAATTCTGTACAATGAGAAATTTGATTCGTAATGAAGAGTGGTCAGATTAGTCAAACAGTGAAACATGCGAAACTTTGAGAAAAATCTGGTATTGATTGGAAAAACCAAAAATTCTGAAAATTTTATGGATATAATAAATATGAGTCTATTTTCAGGGAAAATTAACGGCACTTGATTTGGAGTTTCGTAGCTCCAGTTATAAATGATTTAGTAACTGTTGCTCAGGAAGACAGCTTGCAGTGAAATTATGATTATGTGGTAAACATTGACAAAATTTGTTAATGAGTTGCTTATTGATTTCTTATAAGCTTACTATGATCTGTAGGTGTGGTTGGCCGAATATTGTAAGGGGTTAATACGTAGTTCGTATTTGAATAGTTAGATTAACGTGTTAGTAATCCAATTGTAGGCAGTTCGTGTGTGGATCTCGTCAGGATATCGTCGCAAACAGGTGTGTAACTAACACCCTCTTTCTTAGTCTGGATCGACAAAAGTCGAAAAGCCGAAATGCCGAAAACCAGTATTTTGTAGATTTGCGAGTGTGCGAATGCTCGTGAGGTAAATCGATTAATGTTTTTGGTAAGCTGCAAAATTTGGACTGCAAAGTGCATGATTTCTGTGCCCTAGATATTTTTGGGCTTAATGGGCCAAAATTGGAATGATGGGGCAACGGGCCCAATTCGGTAAGAACCCTCGGTACGTGATTCTGTTAGTATGTGAAAAGTAGGAATATGCATAAAAAACCCTAAAATAGATAAATTACTGAAATACCTTTAAAAGTGGAAAATTTATAGTTTTACCCCTAGTAGATAAATTACCGAAATACCCCTAGGGTTAAATTGACCTAAATGCATGTTTGACTGTTGTTATTTACTTCATGCCATGTTGTTACTATCTGATGCATGGGACTGGGATATTGACGGAGGAAGTACTGAAAGTGGCTTGTCTGCGTACTGGAGGCTTTGCCTCAATTTACTGTTAACTGAGCAGCAAGGCTGCAACTGTGGAGTGTTGGGCTGGGTGGGTTGAGCTATTCCCCACATGGAGTGTATGGCTGGTACGGGTGAAGTGTAGTGGTTGGTGGGTTAAGTAGTCTCCCCAAATGGGCTTGCATATGTTTATTGATGTTGCATATATTTTGAAATGGGCCTATGGGCCATACTGTTATCTGAATAAGGGGCTAAGGCCTAGTTTCTTGTAATCTGAAAAGGGCTCTGGCCCAGTATCACTGTTACCTGAATGGGCTTAGGCCCAATGGGCTTGAGCTGACTTGGGCTTTGAATGGGTTTTCCTTACACACTGAGTTTCCCCAAACTCACCCATTTTATTTTCATCCACGCAGGAAATCCCCAACCATAGTGGGCTTGGAGCTGTGAGGGAATTCGGAGTGGCCACCCGTTCTGAAAGTTTGATTTTCTTCTGGTGAACTGGACATCCTTTTTTTTTACGTTTGAAGTTTTGGGTTTTTAAATGTAATAAGGCCGCTTAATTATTTTTGATGGTGTTAATATGTGTTACTAAGATAAGTATTACTTATTTTAACTGTTGAAGTTGGAAAGCTTTAGGGCGCGTTTTCAAAAACAACAATTGATTTCAAAATACCACGATGACAAGCAAAGCTTCCGCAATGAAAGTATTTTCCAAAATTAATCACTTTTCCTAAAAAAGACTTAATCAAATCGGTTTCCTAGAAATATACATGACGTTAAGGTGTGGCAATGGCGGTGTGCATGTCTAGGATTGGATCTGAAGGGAGCTTGGTACTTAAGCAATCCGATGGACTCACCTCCTCTTTTCCGGTTTCCTACCTGGTGCACAGCTTCCATCCACTTTAACCTATAATCATCTTTTAAAACACTAAGTAAGTTTTTCTGGATCAACAATATAAAATGTTTTGAATGCTTCGATGTGGCATGTCGGATCCGACCATAACGTCTGGGCCAGGTTTGGGGTGCTACAGGAGACGCGATGACATCTATTGAACAATTGATATTCAGGTAACATGTATCAGATGACGAGTGGTTATATGAAATGGTTGTGTGAAATGTTTACAAGAACTGGTCATATGGAAATGTATATACAAAATAGTTGTATGAAATAATTATGATGATAGATAAACGAAATAAGAATAAGTACATGGAATATAATTTATGTTAAGTTTGATATAAACTTTACCGGAACAAATATACATAAAATAAATGGAAATGATGGAGCATGAAATATTGATATAATGAAATGATTGATATATACTTATGAAGAAACGGTAAGAGAATGATATGTTTCATGACATGTACATATATGATTATCTTTGATATGTTGATACAAGAAAATTATGTAAGTAAAGACAATTATTAAACTCAAGCGTGACATGTCGAGAAAATAAGTATATCAATGTTGAATTTATATGAAATATGTGCAAGTATACTAACAATGATGTTGTTTGACGCTTAGACAAGTGTCAAGCTATTGATTGAATGGTAACATGTTTAATTATAAGAAGCATTGAAATGGTAAGTACTTAGATGAAAATATTTAAGATTTTATGAAATTTTTTATGATCCCGATTTAATTCTGGTTGGTTTTAATGTATGTTTGGGGCTTCAAGGGCCCAATAGAGAGACGTTATGATTATTTTCAAAATATGAATAATAAATGACTTAGAATTATCTGAAAATGTTCAATAAACTTCGGTAATGCCTCGTACCTATTCTGGTAATGGATACGGGTAGGGGGTGTTACAGTAAGTGTCTCTCATACAATTATTAAACCACAACAGTACTAGTCGCACTCTCGATAATTGCAAATACACACACACCCAAATTGACTACAAGGTCCACATAGCAAGTGGGAAGCACAAGTATTTAAAACAAGCTAGCTCGTAGCTCAGGGTAACAAATTTGAGTAACAGAGCCATACGGCCATATGCTCCGACCGTGTGGGAGTGCCTAGGCCATGAGTGGGTCAAAACACCCACGTAGAGATGACACACGCCCGTGTAAAAGGAGGCACACAGCCATGTGGCTAAGGCATACTCTCGTATGACCCAATGACATGGCCGTGTGAATAGCCCGTGTAACTTTCTGTCGAATTGCTAATCTAGGGTGCAGGGCAAACACGACCGTGTGAAAGTCTCACACGCTTATGTTCCCACCAGACACGACCTTGTGTTCTAAAACACACATCCGTGTGAAATCCCTAATCCCCAAATTAACCACATAACCGTGTGGCCAGGCCATGTGGCACCAAAATCACCCAAACCCTAATTTCTAAACGCACACGCTTGTGTGTCTAAGAGACACGGCTATGTGGAAATCGACTAATTTCCCCAAAACAGCCACATGCCCGTGTGGCCAGGCCGTGTGGCACCTAATCTTGCCCGGAAACCTTAATTCCTAAATATACACAGCCATGTAAACCGCCCATATGGGGGCACACGCCCATGTGGCCACCCGTGTGGTCACGAAACTACACTGAAACCACCAAGAAACCATGAATTTGCAACCACAAGGAAGTCTCTAAGTACTACGGGTTCAAAAACACACCTTTAAACGGATTCTTTAGCACCAAAACCAGACCAATTCGCCTCCTTAACACAACTCTGAAATCTCAATTACACAAACAAAAACCAATATTATCACCATACCTATATAACACAAATGAATAACCTAAAATTGCTCTACCAAAAACCAAGAACACCACTTACCTCTGCTCGATACCTTGAACTATCCAAACACCATCAACAAAAATTAAAGAGGAAATTTTAATGGCAGAAAAACGTATAATTTTTAAATCTCGAAGAAAAAATAAAGAGAAGAGAATTAAAAAAAAACTGTTATGAGAGAGTGGGAGAGAAACAAAGAGAACGTGAAAGTGATTTTAATAAGTTTTATCCAAAAATAATAAAATTTAAAATTAAGACAGGTATTTTGGACTCTAAAACAAAACTAAATTAAAATTATTTCCCCAAACCACACATATAACGACTCAAACCCAAAACCCTAGGCTACCCTAACACACAACCACCCATTAGACCAGCAAGCCCATTCTAACACTAAAACACGGAAACGACTTCAAATACTTGATCCAGTCACTGACCCTACCTACAAAACACAAAACTTCTAACCCCAAAATCCGGGGTGTTACATTTAAAACCATTAAAATTATAAAAAAATAAAAAATATATTTAAAAATGAAAAAAGTTATTAAATTATATAAAAGCGCACAAAATTATAAAAATTAGTATAAATGATACAAAAATAATATAAATTATTAAAAACTTGCAAAAAAAAATTAAAATTTTCTTAAAATAACAGAAAATTATATATATATAAATTAGAAAAAGATAAAAAAATGTAAAAAAAATATTTTAAAACTAATTTTATTACCCACCGATCTGGCTGTATTTTGATAAATAAAAACTTGAGATTTAAAATTTATATAAATTAAAATGTATAAATACAATAAACATAACATTTACAGTACTGAACAAATGTAAGCAATTTTCATTGACTAGTACATTTAGATTAATTATGATTATATTTATAGGAAAAAAATATTCCAAAACTACATAAGAAGCATAATCTTTTCCAGAATTTGTAGCATTAATTTTTATATATTTCATCATTTACTTTATTATATTAAAAGACACAACATCTATGTTTAATTAAATAAAAATTTAAGATATATATGTGCAAAGAAATTAAAATATATAATCAAAGTGTAATTGAATAATAAAATTCATGCATTTAAATTTATATTGATACAAGTTGTTTTAAAATAAAAGTAAATAATTTAATCTTTTATTAAATATGGGTATAATCTTGTGAAACAATTGAATTATGGTTTAGTTATAGGATTAAATTGAATGTTTAATTAAGTACTAAATTAGCAATTAATCCTTTTTAAGAATTTAAAGAACGATTTAGATAAGTTAGACGTAAAAGTAAAAGCGTAAAAAGAAATAAAATAAAAAGAAAGAAAGTAATGTGTTTATTTTTAATAGTTTAGATTAGATTTTGTGTAGATTAAGATAATTAGGAATTTAAATTATATTATGATAATTAAAGCTTTAATTTAGTTTAGATAATAAGAAATGTTAGATAATATTTTAGATGTTAATTAATAATTAACAATTTAAATTAAATTAGGAATTTAGTTAATAGGTTAAATATAATTTTATATTTTAGTTAAGATAATTAAGAGTTTATATTGTGCAATTAGTATCCACAGCAAAAGTAAATTCCAACTGCGTCCGTTTTACTGTGCAACCACACATCTTTTATTTGCGAGTATGTTGTGTTTCCACGGTCATTGGCATGTTTTATTTGCATTTAGTTATGCGTTGTGTATCCATAACAAAGCAAATTACAACTGCGTTAGTTTGTTGTGTGTCCACAACCATTGGTAGTGAAAACTGCAAATTATTGGTGATATATACACAACCCAGTGTGATTGGAAAAGGGAATTCTAGGGAACATCCATTATAGCGTGTAGTGGTGGGGTAGGATCTTTTTGATAAATCAAAACTGCATGACATCCATAAAATCATGTGCATACAAAACTGTAATTTCTGATATGATACATATGTACATTGTTGTGTGATCTGAATTATTGTTATGTGTGAAATTACTATGGAGAATTGTTCAATGAACATTGTTTCTGTATGATTTTTCGTTACACTAATTATTCTTGTGTTGAGTTAATTTGAAATAGCTATATTCTGAATTATTATTCGAGTATGATTATTCTGAATTCTGAGAAATTTATAGTGAAGTGTTTTACGAGAAAAACCGTTTAATTTGAAGTGCATTGTGATTGTGTTTATTCTTGGAATTGTTGAAATGTCTTGTCTTCTGTTTTGTTTTGATTTCCTTGTGATGGAACCCACACTGAGCTTTCATAGGTCTCCCCCTTTAATTTCTTTCTTTTTAGAAAACTCACAAGGTTAAGACGCAGACTCAACATTTAGAGGGCTTCGGTACAGTTTAGTTCTTAAAATGTTTTATTTGATATTTCTCTTTAGTATTCGAAGACTGTATTATTTTATTTTGACTTGTGGCATGGGACCTAATTTATGGTTTTTACTTAGGCATGCATGACATTTAAATCATTTAGGCCATTAGAATATAAAATTTTCTTTAAATTATGAATGAAGCATCGTTTTTGTTAAAATTACGTTAATACCACTTTTCCGATGCTAAGTTGAAAATAAGTGTTTGAAAGTTTAATTAAATTAACTAAGTTTTCAAAAATAGATTCTGTTATAAGAAAAACTTTAAAATAAATTGTTTTGGCTAACTCATGTGTTTTTTCGAAAATAGACTAAATTTTCTTTAAAAATAAATAAATGTTTTAAAATCGCATGTTTTTAAACCCCGATCACTACTAGGCCATCTCGGGGGCTGATGTAATCTTCCGGATTCAGGTCTAGCGTCTAGCCGGGTGGAGGAGGTTACAAATTAAGATAATTAAGAATTTAAATTTAAATTAGGGTATTTAGAGTTTTAATTTAGATAAGATAATTAGGAATTTAATTAATAGGTTAAATAAAATTTTAGAATTTAGTTAAGATAATTAAGAGTTTAAATTAAATTAGTATAATTAAAATTTTAATTTATTTAAAAAGAGTTCTAATAAAATGGTAAGTATAAAAATATTTAAACTGAAATTTTAGGGATTATAGGTTAGACCCTAATTCAGTTAAGAATATGGTACATATTATATTACAATATTATAACAATTATTTGATATTTTATTTTATTTATTTCATTTTTGGTTATTATATTACAATAATTATTTGTTATTATTTATTACAATTTTAAGTGGAAATTTTTTAAATGTAATTAAGATTGAATCATACATGATCATCAATAACATACTAAAATAGCTAACATTGAATTAAAACTTGTAATTATATTGTTATATATTTATACATGTCTTAACTTGTAAAAAGTTTAAACAAGACGGTGCAACTTATGATTAATAGTATGCAGAGTATAATGATCAAGCTATGTTAAATTAACAATACATGCAATATCATTAAAGTAAAATACATAACATAAACTTCATTAAAATATAAATCAAGCCAAGTGATGTTAACATTAGATACACAATCAAAATTACTTTCACTAGAACATACAATATAACATAAACTATAATCATTCAGAATCTCTATGTACGCAAAGAAATTCACCATTGGTACAATATAACATACTTATTCGAAATGAGCCCACACACCCTCTAACACTCCAAACCCAAACTAGACGTTATGACAGAATTTCGCATAAAAGAACAATAGGCTAAATTGAATTAAGTGCAAAATTGTGAGATGTGATTAAATAGCTCTAGTAATAATTAAAGGAGGACTAAATAGGCAATTAAACACCTATTATTGGGCTGGACGGCATGTGTGTGCAGGAAAAATAAAAAAAATCAAGTGTGAAAAGGGGCAAAATTGGAAATAGGGTAAAAATTAAATAATAAAATATGATGTAGTTGGTAATTCTAGAGAATTCAACATTTTTCTTCATCTTCATAAGCTAAAAACACCATTAGAGAGCTTTTAAGAAGATGGTTTTTATATTCTACAGCATGTAAGTTCAACTCTTGATTATTTCTTGTAATTTTTGTGTTTTTAATATTTTTACAACTAGGTTCACTTTTTTAATTCATTAGTTTTTGATTTCATGGGTAATTTTAAAAGTTCCCATGAATAAGGGCTGAAATTTTATGATGATTTATCATGGAATTGAAGTTTTAATTTTATTATATGATAATTTTATGAAGAGATTTTCATAGAAATTAATTTTAGGACCTAATTGTGAAAATTATTAGAATTAGGGTTTTGTGTTGAAGCTTGGAATGTCAAAGGTTGTGAACTAGTTTATAGTGTTTAGATAAAATGATATTTAAAAGGAATTAGTTTAATTGATGAATAAATTGAGTAGGGACTAAATTGTAAAAATTGAAAAGTTTAGGGTAATAGTGTAATTTTGAAAATTTAATGGCATAAGTTGTGAGATAGAATAGAATCGAAATAGATGCTAATGAAGGAATGATTTTGTAATTATAGATCAAGAAAACGAAGTGAATCGTGGAAAGGAGAAAATTCAAGAATAGTCTTTGAATTTCTACGACTTTTGCAAATTAGCCCAGGTAAGTTCATATGGCAAAGTTCAATGTTGATAGGAAAATATTATGATTGTTAAAGTATTTTATTGTAGATAAATACTATCAAATTGTATTAACTAATAAATAATGTGTGACTAAAAGAACAAATTAGTTGGAACAATAGTTTTAAATGCTTTCATTTTATGACCATAATGAATTGACGGAAAATATGTGATATGTGCTTCTGTATAAGACCATAGCAGGGTTATGGCATCGGTAAAATGTGATTCATGCTCCCGTATAAGACCATAGCTGGGCTATGGCATCGGTATGATGTGATAATGTGATTCCGTATAAGACCATATCTGGGATATGACATCGGTATGATATGTGATCCGTGTAAGACCATGGCAGGGCTATGGCTTCAGTGTGTGATGTGTGACAATGTGAAAGTCTATATTTTACTATGACAATGTGATAATGAAGCACTCAATTCCCTTATTGTTCCCTAATTTGACAATGGAAATAAATGAGAAATGGGCCCAAGGGAGTTAAATTTGTGAATAGCAACATGAAAATTATCCAAATGAGTTTATTAATGAAATTTTGATTTGCAGGATGAATTAGTTAAACTAATAGATAGATGATTGTGTACAATATTCGGTAAGATTTGTGTTTTTATGCCTATGAGCTTACTAAGCTTATAAAAGCTTACTTGTGTATGATATTTGTTTTGTAGATTGACTTATATATATATGGAGGATCGGATCTACATCAAGGATCAAACTATCCAGATTTACTCTGGTAGATTTTGTTAAACAACTTTTTGATTTATATGGCATGTATAGGAGTTGATTTGATAATGTAATTGTGTGAATGATTAAGTATGCAAAGTATGTTGAATGTGATGTTTTGTGTTTGAAAATAAAATATACATTGAAATAATTAATTGGTTGGATTCTATTAGTGTATAATTGTGTTTAAGTACAGGAAATGGATAAATGAGTGTTATTTGATCAAGATTTATAAGTCAATGTTTTGGGCATGAACTAGGTGTGTTTGATATGTGAAAATAGCTTAAAATGGTGAAAAATCAGGTTTTCACATGGCCAAGTCACATGGGCGTGTGCCCAGGCTGTGTGGCAAAGTCAGAATCGCCCACAGGCTAATCCCACGATCGTGTGAATAAAACAGATCTGCCCATGGGCTGGCCCCACGGCCATGGAAGCCCTATGGGCAGGCTACATAGACATGTCCTAGGCCACACGGGCGTGCGCCCTTATTTTCAAGGAAAAGTTTCTAAAGCTCCCGGTTTAGTCCCAAATCACTTCCTAAACATATTTTGGGCCTCGCAGGTCCATATTAGGGACTTAAAGATGAAATTTGAGAAATTTTAAATTGAAATACAAATTTATGACTCAATTTTGTTCGTTTATTATTGTTTAATTTAGGTAGCACCTTGAACCCTATTCCGGCATCGGATACAGGCGAGGGTTGTTACATTTATTGGTATCAGAGATTTGGTTTAGTCGATTCTCAGAATATGTATGATATGAAAAGTGTCTAGAATTACATGCCATATAATTCTGTGATAGTATGATGTGTATGATCCGATCTAATCTTTGTTTTTATTATAGATTATCTTCGATTTAAAAAGATGTCAGATAGACCAGAACAAATTGAGCAAGAAAAAGTTAACAACAGAGTACAAACCTCGGAACAAGGAACAAGTAGTAAAGTTCCAATTTCTTTGATGAGAGAGCAAGAACTCAAAAATATGATTTATGGATTCATGAATCAGTGGTATAATGAGAATGTGCGAGAAAGAAATCAGACTCAGCAACCTCCTCCCCCTATTTCAACATCGGTAGTACCCCCGGTTGCTCCTCCACCTCCTCTGACAACTAAATTCGGTAAACGTTCTCCATTTGAAAAGCTCAGAAAACATGGGGTTGAAAAATTTCGGGGAAGAACAGATGATGACCCTATTATAGCTGAGTATTGGCTACAAAGTATAATGAGGGTTTTTAAACAAATGGCGTGCTCACCAGATGATTACTTAATATGTGTTGTGTCATTATTGAAAGAAGAAGCTTATAATTGGTGGGAAACAATAGAAGCTGTTGTACCGGCTGAGAAGATCACTTGGGAATTTTTCCAAAATGAATTTAAGAAGAAATATGTTGGTAGAAGATATCTAGATAAGAAGAAAAGAAAATTTATCAGCTTGCGACAGGGAAACAAGTCAGTGGCTGAATATGAAAGAGAATTTGTTTATTTGAGCAAATATGCTCAAGATATCGTACCCACTGAAGAAGAAATGTGTATCAGGTTTGAAGAAAGGCTTAATGATGAGATTAGAAGATGATAGGGGGCATTGAGATACGAGAATTTGTTGTTTTATCAGATTGTGCTCAGAAACTTGAAGAGGTATTAATAGAAAGATGCAACGAGATAAAAGAAGTAAAGAATCTTTCAAAAGAAGTGCATCTAAGTCATTTTCAGCTTTACCAATGAAGAAATCTAAAGAGAAATTTAGTGGAGCCACTCAGCACCGGAAAGATCGGGAAAGAGTAGACTAAGACAATCTGATTATAAGGTATCTAACAGACCTGCTGTCAGCGTGGGTAGTGTACAAAATACCCAAAGGCCTAAATGCCAATATTTGAAGGCTCAGAATCCCTCTTAGCCTTCCCTTTTTTACGATTTTGGCGCTCAGAGTGCTTCACCTCCTCGGCTATATTGGCCTTCCAGACCAAGGCGAAGAAATCTTGCTCCCTCTGTGGAGCTATCAGAATCCGCAGACTATCACGGAGACAATCCTCAAATCGGACATAGCGCTCATACTTGGTCGCCACCATGCGCCCCGCACTCAATCTAATGAACTCAGCCTCATACTCAGCCACTGAACGGTCACCCTGAGTTAGATTTAGGAACTAACGTTGCCCAGCGTCAGTGTAGCTAGCTCCCACGTACTTATTCTGATAAGTTGTCTTAAATAGATCCTAAGTCAGTCGATCGGGCTGAGTTCCCTCCTTAACGATTAGCCACCACTGATACGCCTCATATCACAGCAATGACACAGCCCCCTTAAGCTTCTGCTCATCAGAAAAGTCCAGATCATCCATGATACGCTCCGTGGCCTCCATCCAATATGTAACACCTCAAACCCGGCCCAGACGTTACGACTGAATCCGACGTGTCACATTGAAGCGTTACTAGAAAAGTCATGTTTTATCTAAAGTCTTTCTTAGTGTTTAATGAATATCTTCGTTAAAGATTAAAGTGAATGGAAGTTGTGCACCAGGTAGGATGCCAGAAAAGAGGAGGTGAGTCAATTAGACTGCTTAAGTACCCAGCTCTTCACGGATCCAATCCTAGACATGCACACAACCATTGCCACACTTTAACTGAGTGATTGTTCAGGGAAAACCATTTGGTTTAAAACCATTTGAAAAGGTTATTAATTTTGAAAACGTTTTCGTTGCGAAAGCCTTGCTTTGTTATTGCGATATTTTGAAATCAAATAACCTTTTTAAAATGTGCCCTAGAGCTATTCAATTTCAAACAGTTAAAACAATATCATATCTAAGCTAACAAAACATACTAAAAACAACTAAAAATAATTAAAGCGGCCTTATTACAAATTTAAACCCGAAAACATAAAAAAATAATCTAAAATAAAAATAAAGGTATAAACACTTATTTTAAACAGTCCACATGGCCACTCTGAATCCCTCTAGCTCCAGGTCCACCGATCTAAGGCTCACCTGCAAAGATGGTAAAAAGGGGGTGAGTTTGGAAAACTCAGTGTGTAAAGTAAACCCAACTCGAGCCTAAATCAGTTCAAGCTCTACTAGGCCTAAGCCCTATTCAGAAATCAGAGTTAACTGCGCCTTAGCCCATATTAATGTTAATCTGGGTCATAGCCCCTTACAATATCAGAGTATACTGGGCCTAGCCCATATTAGTATCAATATTGGCCATAGCCCTATTACAAGTCGAGATATGTTGGGTCTTGCCCATATTAACACAGTTGGGCCCATTTCAATACAGGTGCCCCATAAATAAACAGTCTTATATGATTAATGCAAGATAACCCCATCCAACCCTGCACTTGCCTTCGTCCATCCCTACACTTCTTGTGGGGAATAAATCACCCACGCCATCCTTACACTTACAGTGTTAGCACCAGTTGCAGCACTAACTATAATCCGCAGCAAAGCTGCTTATATCAGAATATGTGGACAGCCACTAGAACGAGTTCTTCCTCCATAACAAAACCCAACCCCATGCAGTATGACATGTATGCAGAGAATATATAATTAACAAGGCATGCTTCAGAAAGACAGTCAGATTATAGCGTAAGAACAGTTATTTACCCTTGAGGGGCATAATCTTAAACTTACCCCTTTAGGCGTATTACAGTAATTCTACCTTACAGAGGTATTTCAGTAATTTTATCAGTCTTTTTAGGGTTTCATGCTCATTACAGTTATTAACGTATTAACAGAAACACTTACAAAACGTTTTTTACCGAATTGGGCCCGTTGGCCCATTTAACCCAATTTCGGCCCATTAAGCCCAAATATACCGAAGTGCACGAAATTACGCACTCTGCAATCTTACCGTTGAAGTTACCAAATTTATCAATACAAACAATCCCACGAGCTCTCACACGCTCGCAAGTTCTCAAAATGCCGGCTTTTCGGCATTTCAGCTTTTCGGCTTTTGCCGATCTAGTCTACTAGTGGGTGTCGTTTACACACCTGATTTGTGAAAATTGCTACCGAAATATCCCACGATATCCTACAATCGGTCACTAGACATACCAGATCCAAAGTATAATGGAAAACATCATAAACTTACTTACCATAATCGGTCATCAATACATATGGCCCTTGAGATCCTACCTTTGCCAAAACTAGTGACTAGATCTCGATCTAGTCATTCCACTTGTCCAAGCCTTCGATCAGCAGCCTCTAGATCACACTTACACCAAAAAAAATCAATTGTTACAACCCTTAGAGCCTTAAGATCCATTCGACAGCCTCCCTATGCCTTTAGGGATTTCGGCTTTTCTAAAACCTGAAATAAAGAATAGATCTGAATACTTACCACAGGTTCTTTCAACCAAAATGATTCCACTTCTATTTCTACTCAGACCTGATGCAGATCCAGCCCTTAAACAATTGCAGAAATCAAATCTTAGAGATCTAAATATTCGGCTATATGTCCCTAAAAATTATGGTGTTTTCGGATTTTGGAACTGTGAAGAGGAAGATGATTTGGTATGGTGGTTTTTGCAGTGGTATTGCCAACAGGGGTTGAGGTTTAGAGGATGTGAAAATCAACCAAAAGATATGAAGAAAATAAGAGGATTTTGGCTAGAATAAATCGGCACAAGAAACAACTTTTGGGATTTCGGCTTTTATGGCAATCGACTATAGAGGTTTAGAAAAGAATGGGAATGAAAGAGGAGATGAGTAGAATGGTAGAAAGAGAGGAGAAGAGAAGGAAGAATTCGACACTTAGGAGATCTAACTTTGCGTTTTTCGGCTTTTTGAGATGCTGAGAAGAGAATAGAATGAAAGGGAAGGCTCTAGGTGGCTAACCCTAATTCGACAAAACAAAAAGAAAATAAAGCTTGCACTAATGGCCATTCAGACCCACGGCCCAACCTTTCTAAAGCCCTAGCTGAATTTCCACTTAAGCTCTATCACATGCCCGGTACATGCACACAAAAAAATAAAAGTAACAACACGCTTTACCCTGTGACTTGAACTCTGGCTCCCCCTGAACATCCACACGTCACTCCCCAAACACCTAGGTGGCGCCACATGCCACTTTACCACAGATCTTTTTGTGTCCTATTTTACCACCTCAATTCTAAAAGCCCATATTGCTAGAACCTTCTCTCTCCAAAATAAGAAATTCAGGAATTGCCTCGAATTGAATTTACTCTTGGGCCTTTTAAAGGCCCACCAACATTCTCAGACCCACAACAGACAGTCAAAACACAGTATTTCTAAAATTCATTGGAAATTACAGAAATCCCAAAAATTCTAAAAATTGGGGCGTTACACAATACTCGGCCAAACTCGAAGCAACTCCAGCGATGCCCTTGAGTATCTCAGCCCCATTCGACCTGAGTCATTCCGTAACCGACCTACGGCCTCCAGATCCAGTATTAGCCCCAGCGACCCTTTCTAGAATTCGCAGTATTTCCTTTGACAGTGCGTCATCCCCAGCTGCACAGTTCTGAGACTTAGCACCAGTCTTAGTAACAGGTGACACCGGTGTCTCACTAGTGTCCAGGTTAGGGATCGTATCATATGCGAAGGACTCAGCTCGAATCCCTCTACGGCCTCTACCTCGGCCTCTAGTACCCCGTCCATGAGTACCACGTGTGTGCTCATCGTAACTATCGAATTAATTTGTATTTAGAATTTTTATGCACATCAGTTTACAGTTTCGATAATTATCTGTTTACAGTTTCGATAATTATTAGCAGATATTGCCTAATTTCCAATTTAGTCCCTAAACCAAGACTAACTTTTATTCTTCACATTTAATTCTTTATTTTCATGCAAATTCCACTTTAGACTAAATTCAACTCCCTATTTTCACATAAATTCCTAAATTTTGAATTTTTCACAATTTAGTCCCTATTACACAAAATTTACTATTTGTTCTACAATTTAATCATTTTTCATTTCTAGCTTAAAAATCTATCAATTTAATCCCTAATTCTAAAATTATTCAACATAGACAACACTTAAAAACTCAATAATTTCTAAAATTTTGACATGGGCCAGGTAGTATTTAATACTGGGATTCCAAAAACATAAAAATTACAAGAAAAAGGGGACTAAATTCACTAACGAATTGAGCTTGAAACTTTGAAACCCATAGCTTTGGTCTTTCTCCTTTTCTTTTCTTTCCTTTCTCTTTCTTTTTCCCTTCTGTTTCGTTTGTTCTTTCTTTCTTTTCTATTTCTATTTCTTTTATTTTATTATTATAATATAATATATATACTTAAACATTAAGATTTAATATTATATAATATTATAATATATATTTTTACTTTAAATTTTATAATAATATACACTTATGCCGCCTCATTTATAAGCAATGTCATAATTTCTTCTTTAGTCATTTAAGTTTTTCTTTAATATATAATTCAACTTTCACCCTTTATACAATTTAGTCCTTATACCTAATTACTCTTAATTCATGCAAATTCACCTAACCAAAACCTAATTAACCACACAACTAACTTTGTAAATATTTCTAATAAATATTTACGAGTCTAATTTACGAAAACGGAGTCTCATAAATACATTTTCCGACACCCATAACTATCGGGTCGTTACATGTACTTAGGAGTTTGTTTTGGTTTCCTTGTATAATGATAAGGCTTGAAATCCCTGTTGATAAAATTCTGGCAGAGATAATGCTTAGTGGAAAACAAATGCATTAGTAAATGGATTGAATTGTGCATTTGGCATTTGAAATAGCATTCGAGCATGCAATTAAATAGGTAATATAATGTCATGAAATGGTTAAAAGGCTTGGTTGATGCATGTGAGTTTATTTAAGTTAATTTGATATGTTTTGATGCCAAATTGTGGAAATATTGCATTAGTTTATTTGAAATGGTAATATATGATATTTTGACAATGGTATGAATTGTGTGTTTATAATATGTTGTGATGTTTTGAGTGGTTAACGAGTAAGAGATAACATAATAGGTTGGTAAAGAGTACTAGATGATTTTGATACCTTGTGTGAAATTTATGGTGGCACTTACATGATGATGAATAAATAGGTTTAGTAGGTGAGTTAATTTGAAGGATGAGTAGTAATAGATTAATTATTATAGTTATATGATCATTTAATTTGCAGTAGGAGAATGGAATAAACCTGGATATTGTCAAGTTGATTTGGTTGGTATATGTTTTAACGTTTGAATAGAGAGTGAAGTAATGTGTTTGATGTAATGGACCATGATTGGAATAGCATAATATTTATTGAGTTTTGGCTGATGATATGTCTATTGTGGAAGCCTTTTTTTTTGTCTTGAACTATTTTCTTTTTTAAAAAGGAAGATGGAATCGCCACCAATTTTTTTATTAGATGTGATTGGATCACCTCAAAATTTAATCATTTTAATAAAATGTCAAAATTATTAAGTGACGATTTCTAGTACAAAATTCAAGAAGCGGGTTCGAGAGTCGGCTATGTATGAGGAAGGATTAACATCCTCATAACGCCCAAAATTGGTACTTAATTGATTACTTAATATCTTAGTGTTGGGAATTGAAAATTCGAAGAGAATCTAAAATGCGACCCTTGCATACATGATATTATTAGATGACATTGCTGAAAAACATCACTGTCTAAATTACATTTTATGGAGGAGAATACTTTTTTTCGAGTCAATCAAGAAGATGAGTCATGTCCCGTAAGCTAGGGGCACAACATCTTGAATCCCAAAAAATAAAGAATATTCATCGTCTAATTATTACCTAAACCGTATACGTTTTTAATTTTAAATAGGATATTTAATTAATTCAGTTCAAGGAGAAAGTCATATCCCGTAAGTTAGGAGCACAACTTCTCATATTACCTACATACAAGAACATTGCCTTTGTCTTAAGAACTGTTTATGCGGTACGCGAAAATGGATGCTACATTAATGTGACATGCGATAATTCTATTCGAACGTGGTATGTTGTACCAAACAGGTGAATATATGTAGGCATAATATAATAATAACAAAATTATGATATTATAATTATAACAACACAAATAATAAAATAACACTATAATAAAATAACAAAAATAATAATAGGAATAATAATATTATTTAATAATGATAATAATATATAGTAAAATAACAAAAAAAGATATGATGATGTTATAATTATAACCGTGTAATATTAACAATAATAAAATTTTAACGGAAATTAACAATAATCATCTAATAAAATAAATGGTAGAAGGACTTAAATTAAATAATATAGAAATTTAAAGATGAAAAACATGAATTGCGTAACTTGAAGGGTAAAAATGCAAATAACAAGATTAAAAGTTTTCGAAATAAATCATTTTTACTAACTCATGTGTTTTTTCGAAAATAGACTAATTTTTATTTATAAATAAATAAATGTTTTAAAATCGACTGTTTTTAAACCCTGATTTCTATTAGGCCATCTCGGTGGCCGATGTAATCTCCTATATTCGAGTCTAATGTCTAGCCGGGTGAAGGAGGTTACAAATTAAGATAATTAAGAATTTAAATTAAATTAGGATATTTAAAGTTTTAATTTATATAAGATAATTAGGAGTTTAAATTAAATTAATATATTTAAAATTTTAATTTATTTAAAAAGAGTTCTAATAAAATGATAAGAATAAAAATATTTAAACTGAAATTTTACCGGATTATAAGTTAGACCCTAATTCACTTAAGAATATGGTACATATTATATTACAATATTATAACAATTATTTGATATTTTATTTTATTTATTTCGTTTTTAGTTGTGTATTATATTACAATAATTATTTGTTATTATTTATTAAAATTTTAAATGAAATTTTTTTAAATGTAATTAAGATTGAATCATCAATAACATACTAAGATAGCGAACATTGAACTAAAACTTGTAATTATATTGTCATATATTTATACATGTCTTAACTTGTAAAAAATTTAAACAAGACGATGCAATTTATAATTAATAATAGAAGAGTATAATAATCAAGCTATGTTAAATTAACAATACATGCAATATCATTAAAGTAAAATACACAACATAAACTTCAATAAAACATAAATCAAGCCAAGTGATGTTAACATTAGATACAACATTCAAAATTAATTTCACTAGAACAAACGATATAACATAAACTATAACCATTCAGAATCTCTATGCATGCAAAGAGATTCAGCATTGCTACATGGATGAATGCACACACACATTTCCCACTCACCATCTTTTTTATTAACAATATAATTACGATATCCCATGAAATTACTGCATGATGATGGCACATGCACCAGTGTCATATGGCTTAAGGCTTAGTGCTCGAGCCAGACTGAGTAAACATGGACTTCGGCCATTCAGGCATTTTAACCCACTCAGGGTACTCTGCCTTTCTCAGGTTTCTTCTCCTCTTCTTTTTCATTCTTTGGGAACTCATGTTTATGTTCCTTATCCTCATCTTGTTTTTCCTTGCACTCGGGTATTTTTGGATATTCGGCATTATGTTTCTCATGCTCTTTAGGCTTTTCCCATTTGGGGAAATCGGGTTTTTCTTTCTAGTACTCTTCGTGCTCTTTCGATTCGTGTGACTCGTGGCACTCTTCATCTTTATGTTCCTTACTCTTATCTTGCTTTTCCTTGTACTGGGTTATTTCCGGATATTCAACTTCGTGTTTCTCGTGCTCTTTAGGCTTTTGCTGTTTGGGGAACTCGGGTTTTTCTTTCTCATACTCTTCGTGCTCCTTCGATTCGCGTGATTCGTGGAACTCTTCATTTTTATGTTCCTTATCCTCATCTTGTTTGTCCTTGTACTCGGGTATTTTCAGATATTCGACTTCGTGTTTCTCATGCTCTTTAGGCTTTTCCCATTTGGGGAAATCGGGTTTGTCTTTATTGTACTCTTCGTGCTTCTTCGATTTGTGTGACTCGTGGTACTCTTCATGTTGTTTGTAGGGTTTTTGTCTTTCCTCCTTGTGCATTTCAGGCTTCTCATGTTTTGGGTGCTCTTCGTGATATTTTGGCTGTTTGTATTCAGACTCTTCGTGCTTTTTGTATTTTGAAGCCAATTGTGGCAGCTCTGATGAGGTTGTTTGTGTCTGGAATAAATGTCGAGCCATTGACGAGACGGTGTGGCTACCGATCATTAGTGAGACAGTAATGAGTAAAAGTTGGAAAAGGAAGAAAGGATGACGAAAGTTATGAGCCATGGTTAACCAAATAGAAAGAAAAGAATTTTGAGTGAATTTTTGTGTGGATTGTTGTCTATGTGTAGCAAGCCTTTTATAGGAGAGGATGAGAGATGGTTTGGTGGGATTTGGCTCCACGTTGTTTGTACCAATTTCTCATCTACATAATTGACTTACGGTGGGATTATGTTAAGAAGGTGCTCAATCTATGTCAAATATTTTTACGTAAATATAAAAAATATAATCTTTCAAATATATGAAAAAAATGTTATAAAAATTAAGTGTTTTTCTTTATTTAGATAATAGTTTGTGAGAGCATTTGATTCGAGTAATGTCGAAACCTCGTTTTAAAAGGCGAAGGGTATTTTGAAAACGGGAGTCGCCACCAACCTTTTAAAGTGTGATTGGATTACTTTATAAAACATTTTGGTCTATGAAATTACGAGAAAACAGGTTCGGGAGTCGGTTACGCAGGAGGAAGGATTAGCACCCTCCTAACGCCCAAAATTGGTACCAAATTGAATAATTTTGTCTTAATGTCAAAAGCTTGAAAGAATTTAGCAATAAGATCTCTTTTAAAACCGTAATAATTTGAAAATCAAAATTCTTTCGTCCCAAAAGAATGTGAACATCACATCCAGCGTGATTGGACACGATATTCATAAACTTTCGTAACTAAAAAAAATCATCTCGTAATTTGTAAAATCTATTAAAAGGATACTTTAGATATTTAGACAAACGGGAAATCGCAACCCAGCATGTTAGGGCACTATTTCTCGAATTCCTAAATACAAAAGACATTGCCTTGTTTTTTAAGATTCCTTTAGATTAAATGAAATATAAAAATTAAAAAACGATGATACATTTAACCTATTACAAAAGATCAATATTGGATTAATTAAACTACGTATTTTAACATTTCATGCAAATATAATGTTGAAAATGGTAAATATGACATAAATCACACAATATACTTTAACATTCCATACATACATAATCACAAATAACATGAATATTCACATTATCATTTCATACAAAAGTACAAAGCAACAAGAATAATGAATATTAAACATATATAATAATATTTCATGCGAATATATTCTTAAAATAATAACATAAAATGATCAATTTGTACGCGAATACATAACAATAAATAAATAACATGATAAATAATAAATAATTTATAAGATGAAATTAGCCTGTTGAAACAATACCTAATAAAAGAAGGATAAAAAAAACAAAATGAAAACAATAAAAAAATATTAAGCAATATATAAGTAATAAAAAAAATTTTAAAAATATATATTATTTAATATAGTAGCTTGATATATTTATAAAAAGGGTTGTTAAATTAGAACAAAATTTTATAGTAAATTTTAGATATAGACATTAAATATATATAATAACAATATATGTATTAGTTTATAATAAATTACAAATTTAAAATTTTTTTATACTAATAAATAATAAATAATGAAATAATATATAATAAAAGGAAGATAATATAGGGAATAATATATAATAATATATGATATGTAATAAAATATATAAATAAAATATAATGAAATATAATAATATGATAACTATCATATAAATAAGGATAATATATATACTATTATTTAATAAAAAAATTAATATTTTACAAAATTAATGAATAATAAAACAATACATAATTTATAATGAAATAAAAATAAAAATGCAAGGAATAATATATATAGTAAAATATATAATGTATAATAAAATTTAAAAATAAAATGTATAATAATAAAAATAATATAATGAATAATATATTAATAAAAAATAATATATACTATTTTATCTAACTAATATTTATAAAAATAAATAATATATAAGGTATTTAATAAATAAATTATGCAAAAATATTTAAAAGGATTAAAATTAAATAAAACTAGGGTTCTAGGGCTAATTTCAAAATAACAAAAAAATTTAGGCCTGATTGGAACGCATTCAAAACTACAAGGGACTCACTGGGCAATTTGCCCTAATCCCATAAAACGACGTCGTTCCCAGAATAGGCTTTAATAGCCATTAGGACTAGATTAAATTAATCGTAGAAGACTGGGGGTCAATTTAAAATAAAAACAAAATGAAATTGTAAAGATTAAAAATGCGGAAGGATCGATTGAATTATTTGCCCTTTTAATAAAAACACGCGAATCTCATTCGGGTTTCAGGTCAACACGTGGATCCTAGGCTTAAACGGTGCCGTTTTGGTACTTATTAGATTAAGTAAAACGACACTGTTTTCATTGTGCTATTTAAGTTAGCTTTTTAGCCCAAAATTCATTTTAGAAGCTGTTCAAAAAAAAATCTTTAAAATCCTCTGAAAAAGGAAAGGAAAAGGCCATCCAGGCTCCGGCCTCCAACCTCCGGTCACTGGGCAACACATGTCCACGCCCCACATGCGCCACCGTACACGGTGGCTGGAAGGTTAAAAACCTTCATCTGTCCAGGTGAAACTCAGGTAACCTTTTCCTTTTAAATATTAACAGCCCTTTTTAAAAGAAATGATTCTTAAGCATAAAAAAAAGTAACAGAAATGAATAGACAACTGAATCACCTTTTTCACAATGAAACTGTTTGTCTCCCTTGTGTATATGTGTATATCTGTTCTATACTGTAAAATCTGTGTTTTCTATTGCATCTGTGTGTATATTCAAAAAACTGTAGTTTACATCCTTTTGATTTGGGCTTTTATAGCCACTGAAAAAGAAAAGAAAAATATATTACAATCTTTGATTTTATTTCTTGCCATATTTGCATTAGTCTCTGCTGTTTCTTCTTTCCTTTTTTGCAGGTACCAGCGAAGAATCCGGCGGTGAATGCGCTGGCATTGATTCGTGGGCCAATTACGACGCAATATGGCGCCAGAGTCACGATGTCGATGCAGGCGTCGATGAAGGTCACTGGAATGGCGCAAAAGGGTGTGACGATTGGCGTGCTTGTGGTGCGAATTCTGGAACCTTCCTTTAGCGTGTGCGGCACCTAGGGTTTCAGAAACCCTAGGTCTTCTGTCCTCTATTAGTTTGGGCCCTATTGGGTTTTATTGATTTGGGGTTAGTTGTTGGGTTTTAGGTTTTTGGGGTAAAGGTCTTGAGGTGTAGCCGGGTATGGGCATTCTAGTTAAGACCAAATGTAACCGGGCTAATGGGTAGTTTAGGCTAATTGGGTCTTGGGTCATCAGGCCTTTAGGCCCGTTTTGTAAACTGGACATTACAGAATTTATTTAATTTTTGTTTTATTCTATTTCACGGGCCCGGGTAAATTTAGACTATTACAGCTGCCCCTCTTTGCTTATTACTGTGTAACAGGAATAGAGCAAAGATTATACAAGGACCAAATTTGCTTGGCTTGACCAAGTCTCGAAATCTTGATCCTCATCTTCCTCAAAGGTATTCTGATGGCTTCAAACTGCTTCACTAATACAGAGGGGCCAAATCTGCCATCTTTAATCTGCTTTCTGTAGAGACGCCACATCTGCTATCCTTGATCTGCTCTTTGTCAATACAGAGATGCCAAACCTGCTATCTCTGATCTGCTCTTTATCAATACAGAGACGCCAAATCTGTTACCTTTGATCTGCTCTCTGTCAATATAGAGATGACAAATCTGCTATCTTCGTCCTGCTCTCTGTCAATACAGAGACACCAAATCTACTATCTTCGATCTGCTCTCTAACAATACAGAAACGCAAAATCTATCATCTTCAATCTACTCTCTGACAATACAGAGATGCCAAATCTGTCATCTTCGATCTGCTCTCTGTTAATACAAAGACGCCAAATCTGCTATCTTTGATTTGCTCTCTGACAATACAGAGACACCAAATTTGCTATCTTCGATCTGCTTTCTGACAATACAGAGACGCCAAATCTGCTATCTTCGATCTGCTCTCTGACAATACAGAGACGCCAAATATGTCATCTTCGATCTGCTCTCTGACAATACAGAGACGCCAAATATGTCATCTTCGATCTGCTCTCTGACAATACAGAGACGCCAAATATGTCATCTTCGATATGCTCTCTGTCAATACAGAGACGCCAAATCTACTATCTTTGATCTATTCTCTGACAATATAGAGACACCAAATCTGCTATCTTCGATCTGCTCTCTGACAATACAGAGACGCCAAATCTGCTATCTTTGATCTGCTCTCTGACAATACAGAGAAGCCAAATCTGTCATCTTCGATCTGCTCTCTGTCAATACAGAGACGCCAAATCTGCTATCTTTGATATGTTCTCTGACAATACAGAGACGCCAAATCTACTATCTTTGATCTGCTCTCTGACAATACAAAGACGCCAAATCTACTATCTTCAATTTGCTCTCTGATAATACAGAGACGCCAAATCAGCTATCGGTGATCTACATTGTCCCTTAAAGGACATAACCTGTAGAATGCATATGTACTCATGCCCGATGATTAAGATGTCATGCTTGAAATGAATCAAATGCTCCGAATTATGCAAAATGTTATGAAAATGTTTCCTATTTCAGACATCTTTATTCGTTCATCCATCAAAGTTCCACTTTTATTTTACTCCAAGTATCAATCATACTCCGCTCATGTGTTTTGAATCAAATTGGTCCTATTATACCATTCTCCTAATGTTACAACCTGCTGAAGGCAATCCTCTCCCACGATTGAATCGTTTGAATTATCCAATCATCTTTTGGAAAGAAATTTCCTCGAGTACCTCCGACATTTACTCATGGGAATTCTTCAAACAATTGTTCTGTTTTAGTTTCTTGTATTCTCTAGAGATTTCCAGAGTAATATGCAAAACTTCATTCGTAAAAATATTTAGTTCGTCAATTATTATTTCAACGCAACACTCTTTATGAGTAATGAAAGACAAATGATTTAACCTTGAGAATAGTTAGATAAATCATCAGAATACAATAGGAAATTAATCTGAAAACATCTTTGAGAAGAAAAAGAATCCAAAGATAATAAACAGATCAAAAATTCGATGTCCAACATATCGCAGCTTGAGCTTCTTTGTACAAATTCCATGAAGACTATTTTGAGTTTAACATCATGAGTTTAGAAGACCCAAAGTACTTCGTTGATCCCCCGTATGTAACACACTTCACTTCTCATCAGGTCTGGTATAGCAAGGTCACTGTATGCTTCTCAAAATTTGAGCAGCCCTTTCGGGTTTTCAACTCAAACCCCTTGGGTCTCAAGGCGCCCTT
The DNA here is from genome assembly GCF_007990345.1 of Gossypium hirsutum. Lineage (NCBI taxonomy): Eukaryota > Viridiplantae > Streptophyta > Magnoliopsida > Malvales > Malvaceae > Gossypium > Gossypium hirsutum. The sequence continues at coordinate 109,620,969 of NC_053426.1, forward strand.
TGCGGGTTTTCACCTTGGCCTCTCCATATATATATATATATTAGAAGTCTCAAAGTGCCCTTTTATGGGTTTCACCTTGTCTTCCCTTCTCTTTAAACAAAGTACTTCTTGACTGAGTTTGAATTCACTGGATTGGGTAAACTTTTCCCATCCATGTAACGCCCCTAACCCGAATTCGTCACCGGAATAGAGTTACGGAGCATTACCGGAGTTACCGATTCATTTATCAGATATTTCATTAATCCGATATCTTTTCTTTTCCACGTTCAAGTCTCGTATTCAAGTCATCCAGATCTTTATAAAGAAATTTGATCGTTGTTTTCATTTATTTCATGTTATAATACATTCAACTAATGCTCTAAACAAAATTATCATTTTACCCCTAAACTTTTAATTAATGACGATTTCATCCTTAGGTTAAAATAAAATAAAATTATTGCAATTTAATCCTTATTTCCAGCTGTTATTCTCACACAAATTGATAACAACCTATGAATTCTATAAAATGTCTGAATTTTCCATAATTTCAACACTTTTCAATTTAATCCTTAAAACATGTTTTTCCTTGATCTTGAGCTAAATTAATAATTTCATTCAATTTTGTAATTTAAATAATAAAATAATCCATTTCATGCAAATTAGTCATTTCTAACATTTTTTTTACAAAATTGCCCATAAAATTTTACTTTTATTCAATTTAGTCCATGAGCCTAAAACATACAAATTAGCCATGCTAGCTGAATATTCATACATATTTTCCTCCTCCTCCTCTCCATTCCGCATCCTTAATTTATATAACATGCAACAAGTAACATTATCAATAATTTCACTATTTACTTAAAACTGTCCATTTGCATCATAGTCACTAAATTATTTATATATTAAGCTACAGAACTCAAAATTAAGATATGCTAATTTTCCCTGAAACTAGACTTACTTATCTTATTACCATAAAATTTTTAGAATTTTTGGTTTAGCCAATAAGTACAGTTTATTCTTTAAAGTTTCCCCTGTTCTGCTGTCTGACAGTTCCGACCCTTCTTCACTAAGAATTAATTATCTCATCGTACGAGATTCGGATGATGTTCCTGCTTATTTCTGTTGAAAATAGACTCTTTAAGTATTTTATACATATAAATTTAATCCCTTAATTATTTTTCTCCAATTTTTGATGATTTTCCAAAGTCAGAACAGGGGAACCCGAAATCATTCTGACATTGTCTCACAAAACTTATTATGTCTCATGATTTACAATTCCATTGCTTACACCGTTTCTTCTATAAGAAACTAGACTCAATAAGATTTAATTTCATATTTTATTCATCCTCTAATTAGATTTCTACAATTTTTGGAGATTTTTTCAAAGTTAGACTATTGCTGCTGTCCAAAACTATTTTAGTGCAAAATGTTGATTTTCATTTTGCCCCAAATTTCACAGTTCATACAATTCAGTCATTACTTAATTAACCCCTCAATTAAACTAATTTTCTCAATTAATACTTTCCCTAGACATTATAAGTTATTTCATAACTATTGAAATTCAGAATTTCCACATAAAACTCTAACTTCAAACTCTTTTACAATTTAGGTCTCAAACATTCACTTTCTATTCAATTCTTTCAATAAAATCAGCATATAAACAATTTAAAGCTCTAATTCTATATCAAATCATCATATACTTCCAGCACATATTCGTAGAAACTTTCAGTTTCTTTCATAGAATCAAGAACTAATGAATTCAACAAATGGACCTAGTTGTAAAAGTCACAAAACACAAAAATTTCAAGAAATAATCAAGAATTGAACTTACTTGCAGTAAAAATATGAAAAACCAGCTTAAGGGAACTCTTCCATGGTGTTTTTGTTGATGAGAATGTAGAAAAATAAAGAGAAATCTAGATAATTCCACTTTAGTCCTAGCTTTATTAAGTAAATTTTGCAATTTTTCAATTTTGCCCTTATTTCCTTGGTGATTTCATGCTCTTACCGTCCAGCCCAAATAGACCTTGGGCCTATTTTCCTTTTAAACCCTCTTTCTTTTATCATTTAAGCTATTTAATCATTTTTCACAATTTTGCATTTGATACAATTTAGTCCTTTTTGTTCAATTAGCTATCAGTACTTTAAAATTTCTTGACGAAACTTTAATACTAACTTATTAACACTCCATAAATATTTATAAAAATATTTATGGCTTGATTTAAAATTCTCGAGGTCTCGATACCTCGTTTTCAATTCTAATTATTTTAATATATATTTTTTGTACATTTCACTATTTCAAAATTTTTCCTAACTTCACATTTAACTTATACTCACTAAATTAATAATATTTTCTACTCATTTGTCGGATTTAGTGATCTCGAATCACTGTTTCGACACCACTGAAAATTAGGTTGTTATAACTCTCCCCCCTTTAGGGATTTTCGTCCTCGAAAATCTTACCAGAAGAAGTTGCTTTCAACACTCATAAAACACCTTTACTAACTTCTTAGAATCACAATTTGATTTAACCTCGAATATCTTTTTCCATTCACCTTTGAACTCGAGAACACAATGTTGGAACATATTGTCAAAATTCTAAATTACCCTCTCAGGGATACATATACTTAGCTGATCTGTCAAATGAAAACTCTGTACCTACTGAAATGATCATACAGATCTTTCTTTGTCAAATGAACAACCATAAACTAAATAACATTTTCCTTTTCGATGTTAATGACAATCCCAATTCGAAATCTATAGTCATTCTATCTCATAACACACTAGTATTATCATTGACTGCAATAATCCTAAATGTTCTTAATGTTCGGCTTACTTGCTAACAAATAGACATCTGAACATGAACTCAAAGATATTATGTAACGCTCGTGCAATCACTAGTACATCTAACTCACAAGAAGATAATAAAGATATTGATAATTTCTCAAAGAAAGCCAGAAGAAAAACACTGCTTACCGACTCTGGACTTCCATCATAACAGAGATAATATATTTCCCGCATGTATAAAACAAAATCATAATCAGTAGAAACATAAGAATAGTCTCACATAAATTTTTACCATTAACTTTATTTCCAACATATTAAAATAGAATTCCAAGATGATGAAGAAATGATGATCATAAACCGACCAGACCAATAGGGCTTTCGTCTAACATCATAATTAACTAGCATTCTCAAAACATCAGAACTCCACCAGAGACTGAACAACCACACACACATATCTCTGAGGATAAAAGAATATATAGAATACCCAGAAAAGATGATCATATTCGTTTCAACTGTAACTATCACACACAGACATCTTTACTACTCAATTATCATTTTTTTTTGTAAATTTTCATTATAAAATACTACATTGGTAAGAGGGTGAGGTCGTAAAGCCTCTAACTGAGTTCTCATAAATACACACATATAAATTAACGTTTATCATCAACATCATATCATCACAATTACATAATTCACTTCAAACAAATTAACATACATGATTATGTTACACGAACTTTTCAATTATCCATTTCAAACTAGTTTACTTAAACATACATTCCATGAATTTTGAGTAAATTTACTCATAGCATTTACTTAACCAAACAAGTCAGACACATAATATCATATGAATGCCACACAAACATAGATAAGTTTATCACAATATAAACTTTCATTTCATTCACGTTTCATCATTTCTCAACTTTTGATTATCTCATTTCGTACATTGTCACATACATATCATGAACTTCTATTCTTACATTTCTAAGTTCCTTCTCATCATAAACACATTTCAAATATCTCAATATCACTAACTCATACTTCTCTTACCATATACATAATTTAAATTTAACATTTAATAATAAATAATTTGAATTATAGTAATATAATCGTACGTTGAGTATGTTTGTACTCAATGGTATTACCATAATTCAAATTATAAATACTATAATAAATAATAGACATCAAACATGTAACAATATAAGTCATATGTGTTAATTATGCTTTAATTTCATATCTCGGCAATAGTCTTTCATCAAATGGCATCATATATCATCTATATTATCTTTAATCAATTCATGAACCTAGTTCAAGCTTTCAACCTCATATCTCTATTTCAATTCACAATTCACATTTCTTTTCATAATTCCATTTTTTCACACTTTCTATAGTTTAATCGATCAAATTCATTCGATTTTCTCATTTCATTTACTCAACCCTATTAACATAGCTCGGACTCAGACGGATACACGGATCCAACCAAACACACCAGTAAGGCACATTGTGCCTAAAATGGTACATAGTACCTGATCAGAATACGACACATAAGTGCCTGACATACGACACATAAAGTGCCTGATCAGTAAAGCCGACAAATCCCATACACTTCTAGTTCCTATGGCATGCCAATTATATCTGACTAGTCCAACAAGTTAATAGGGAATTCAATTCTCATTTCAATTTCACTTAATATTCATATTTACCTCTATTAACAAGACTCGGACTTTAGCGGATACACAGATTCCATCCAAACACACCAAAATGTCCAACCAAAACACACTGGTATAATCCTCCAAAACACACCAGTATCATATAATCCTCCCAAACACACCAGAATAATATAATCCATCCAAAACACACCAGAATAGCACAAAGTGCCTCTTCGGATAAATCTGAAGGATATAAACATCAGCATATCCAAATCTTATCTCCAAATCCCTTCTCAAAATCCTATGGCATGCCAACTATATCCGACTCAGTCCGGTACAGTTAATAGGGTATTCAATTCACTTTCCAGTTTCCAATCAATACACATTTCAATTAATCACATATTCATATTAATTTCATCACATTCCCAATCAATAAAATTTTCAAATATAACATATATCCAAAATTCTATTTCCACATCAATCACATATATCCATACAAATTTAATTCAATATTGATACTTACCTTAAAATTTTACTTACTATACACATAAATTTAAATATAACATTTATTCATACCTTTATGAGTTCCGACTCATCATAATCTACTTTTGCTAACATATTTGAGTATCGCTTTCAACATTATCGTAATTAGCTCGGTTGGGAAAGTATCTCTATCTTTAAGTAAAATAAATCTCATCAGAGCTGGAAGATATTAAATTATCTTATCACAAGTTATATAATGCCATGTATTTCTAGACTTCACATATGCTACGTTTGGCCCGAGAACCGACTAAACCTTAGTTCTGATACCAATAAATGTAACGCCCCTAACCCGAATTCGTCACCGGAATAGAGTTACGGAGCATTATCGGAGTTACCGATTCATTTATCAGATATTTCATTAATCCGATATCTTTTCTTTTCCACGTTCAAGTCTCGTATTCAAGTCATCCGGATCTTTATAAAGAAATTTGATCATCGTTTTCATTTATTTCATGTTATAATACATTCAACTAATGCTCTAAACAAATTTATCATTTTACCCCTAAACTTTTAATTAATGACGATTTCATCCTTAGGTTAAAATAAAATAAAATTATTGAAATTTAATCCTTATTTTATGCTGTTATTCTCACACAAATTGATAACAACCTATGAATTCTATAAAATGTCTGAATTTTCCATAATTTCAACACTTTTCAATTTAATCCTTAAAACATGTTTTTCCCTGATCTTGAGCTAAATTTATAATTTCATTCAATTTTTTAATTTAAATAATAAAATAATCCATTTCATGAAAATTGGTCATTTTTAACATTGTTTTTACAAAATTGCCCATAAAATTTTACTTTTATTCAATTTAGTCTGTGAGCCTAAAACATACAAATTAGCCATGCTAGCTGAATATTCATACATATTTTGCTCCTCCTCCTCTCCATTCTGCATCCTTAATTTATATAACATGCAACAAGTAACATTATCAATAATTTCACTATTTACTTATGTATATTCAAAACTGTCTATTTGCGTCATAGTCACTAAATTATTTATATATTAAGCTACAGAACTCAAAATTAAGATCCGCTAATTTTCCCTGAAACTAGACTTATTTATCTTATTACCATAAAATTTTTAGAATTTTTGGTTTAGCCAATAAGTACAGTTTATTCTTTAAAGTTTCCCCTGTTCTGCTGTCTGACAGTTCCGACCCTTCTTCACTAAGAATTAATTATCTCATCGTACGAGATTCGGATGATGTTCCCGCTTATTTCTATTGAAAAAAATACTCTTTAAGGATTTTAAACATATAAATTTAATCCCTTAATTATTTTTATCCAATTTTTGATGATTTTACAAAGTCAGAACAGGGGAACCCGAAATCATTCTGACATTGTCTCACAAAACTTATTATATCTCATGATTTACAATTTCATTGCTTACACCGTTTCTTCTATAAGAAACTAGACTCAATAAGATTTAATTTCATATTTTATTCATCCTCTAATTAGATTTCTACAATTTTTGGAGATTTTTCAAAGTTAGACTATTGCTGCTGTCCAAAACTGTTTTAGTGCAAAATGTTGATTTTCATTTTGCCCCAAATTTCACAGTTCATACAATTCAGTCCTTACTTAATTAACCCCTCAATTAAAATAATTTTCTCAATTAATACTTTCCCTAGACATTATAAGTTATTTCATAACTATTGAAATTCAGAATTTCCACATAAAACTCTAACTTCAAACTCTTTTACAATTTAGGTCCCAAACATTCACTTTCTATTCAATTCTTTCAATAAAATCAGCATATAAACAATTTAAAGCTCTAATTCTATATCAAATCATCATATACTTCCAGCACATATTCATAGAAACTTTCAATTTCTTTCATAGAATCAAGAACTAATGAATTCAACAAATGGACCTAGTTGTAAAAGTCACAAAAACACAAAAATTTCAAGAAATAATCAAGAATTGAACTCACTTGCAGTAAAAATATGAAAAACCAGCTTAAGGGAAGTCTTCCATGGTGTTTTTGCTGATGAGAATGCAGAAAAATAAAGAGAAATCTAGAATTCCACTTTAGTCCTAGCTTTATTAAGTAAATTTTGCAATTTTTCAATTTTGCCCTTATTTTCTTGGTGATTTCATGCTCTTACCGTCCAGCCCAAATAGACCTTGGGTCTATTTTCCTTTTAAATCCTCTTTATTTTATCATTTAAGCTATTTAATCATTTTCCACAATTTTGCATTTGATACAATTTAGTCCTTTTTGTTCAATTAGCTATCAGTACTTTAAAATTTCTTGACGAAACTTTAATACTAACTTATTAACACTCCATAAATATTTATAAAAATATTTATGGCTCGAGTTAAAATTCCCGAGGTCTCGATACCTCGTTTTCAATTCTAATTATTTTAATATATATTTTTTATACATTTCACTATTTCAAAATTTTTCCTAACTTCACATTTAACTTATACTCACTAAATTAATAATATTTCTTACTCATTTGTCAAATTTAGTGATCTCGAATCACTGTTCCGACACCACTGAAAATTAGGCTGTTACAATCCATTTCTGTCAAAATCAGTGCACCACCAGAGAAAGCCTTCTTCACAACATACGGCCCTTCCCAATTCGGCATCCATTTTCCTCTAAAGTCCTTTTGTATGGGAATGATCTTTTTTAGCACAAGGTCCCCATTGTGAAATTCTCTTGGACGAACTTTCTTATCATAAGCTCGCATCATTCGCTTCTGATACATATGACCATGACAAATAGCCCTTAGCCTCTTTTCTTCAATCAAGTTCAATTGGTCATACCGTGATTGAATCCATTCTGCTTCATCTAGCTTTATTTTCAACAAAGTTCGAAGAGAAGGTATCTCAACTTCAATAGGTAACACTGCCTCCATCCCATAAACCAACGAGAAAGGAATTGCCCCATTAGAGGTTCTGATAGATGTTCGGTAGGCTAAGAGTGCAAATGGTAATTTCTCGTGCCAATCTCTGTAGGTTTCAGTCATTTTCCCCACTATCTTCTTAATGTTTTTGTTAGCAGCTTCCACTGCCCCATTCATCTTTGGGCGATATGGGGATGAATTATGATGTTTAATCTTGAATTGGCTACATACTTCATCAATCGTGCTGTTGTTCAAGTTCAATGCATTGTCTGATATGATCCTCTTAGGCATTCCATACTAACAATTGATCTCCTTTTTCAAGAATCGCTCTACTGCTGACTTGGTGACACTAGCATAAGAAGCCGCCTCTACCCATTTCGTGAAGTAGTCAATGACCACAAAAATGAAACGATGCCCATTCGAAGCTTTTGGCGATATTGGCCCAATGACATCCATGCTCCACATGGAAAAGGGCCATGGAGAGGTCATAACATGTAAGGGTGAAGGTGGTACATGAATCTTGTCTCCAGATATCTGGCATTTATGACATTTCTTAGCATAACTGGTACAATCTCCTTCTATAGTAGGCCAATAGTATCCAAACCTCATGATTTATCTTGCCATCGTAAAGCCATTAGCATGTGTACCACAAACTCCTTCATGTACTTCTTTCAGGATTTGTTTAACTTCTACAGCATCAACGCATCTCAAAAATACCTGATCTTTCCTTCTTTTATAAAGGATATCCCCATCTAGCACATATTCACAGGCTAACCTTCTCAAAGTTCTTTTGTCATTCTCAGTTGCCTTCTCAGGATATTCACGATTTCTCACATACCGTAATATATCTTGATACCAAGGATGGTCATCATTTTCCTCTTCTTCGATGTTACAATAATGAGCTGGATCCTTCGAAATGCTTATCTGAATTGGTTTCATATCCTTCTATTTATTTGCTTTAATCATGGAAGCCAATGTCGCCAAAGCGGTCGCCATCTGATTTTTGTCCCGTGAGAGATAACTGAAAGTGATGTTATCAAACTCTTCAAGTAACCCCAAAACTACTTTTCGATAATTAATCAATTTGGGGTCCCTTGTCTCCCATTCACCCCTAAGCTGGTAAATTACCAATGCAGAATCTCCATATACTTCCAAAGTTCTAATTTCTCACTCTTTGGTCACTCTAATCCCCATGATGCATGCTTCATATTCAATGATGTTGTTCGTACAGTCAAAATCCAATTTACATGTAAATGAATAATGATCACCATTTGGGGATACCAAGACTGCCCCAATTCTATTTCCTACCGTATTGGATGTGCCGTCAAAGTTCATCTTCCATGGACGTTCTTCAATAGCTGCTACGTACATCAAATACTCATTAGGGAAATCAAAGTTTAATGGCTCATAATCTTCTAGTGCTCTTCTTGCCAAAAATTCTGCTATCGTACTCCCTTTTATAGCCTTTTGACTTACATAGACTATGTCAAATTCTGAAAGCAGTACCTGTCATCTTGCCATTCTTCCATTTAGGACTGCTGACTCCATCATGTACTTTAATGGATCAAGTTTTGAAATTAGCCAAGTCGTATGATATAACATATATTGCCTCAACCTTCGAGTCGTCCAAATTAAAGCACAACACAATTTCTCAATTGGTGAATATCTCATCTCACACTCTGTGAATTTCTTGCTGAGGTAATATATCGCCTTCTCTTTTCTTCCTGACTCGTCATGTTGGCCAAGCACACATCCCATAGAATTACTAAACACTGATAAGTACAGAATTAATGGTCTATCTAGACTAGGCGGAGATAACACTGGAGCGTTTAACAAGTATTGCTTAACCTTATCAAAAACATTCTGGCATTCATTGTCCCAAGTACCTAGGTTGTGTTTTCTAAGAAGGCGAAATATAGGATCACATTTCTCGGTTAATTGTGAAATAAACCGGGTAATATAATTCAATCTTCCAAGAAAACCCCGAACTTCCTTCTGAGTACGTGGTGGAGGAAATTCTTGTATGGCTCTTACCTTGTCTGAGTCAACTTCTATTCCCTTTTCGCTGACCACAAAACCTACTAACTTCCCCAACCTAGCTCCGAAGATGCACTTTGCCGGATTAAGCTTCAACTGAAATTTCCTTAATCTCAGGAACAACTTCCTCAAAACTTCAATATGTTCTTTCTCTGTTCGAGATTTAGCAATCATGTCATCAACATACACCTCAATCTCCTTATGCATCATATCGTGAAATAAAGTCACCATAGCCCTTTGGTATGTTGCCCCTGCATTTTTTAACCCGAAGGGCATTACCTTGTAACAAAAGGTGCCCCACAATGTTATAAAGGTGGTTTTATCCATGTCCCCAGGATGCATCTTTGTTTTATCCATGTCCTCAGGATGCATCTTTATTTGATTGTACCCTGAGAAGACATCCATAAAGGAGAACAACGAATATCTTGCTGTATTGTCCACCAAAGTGTTGATGTGCAGTAAAGGAAAGTTGTCATTTGGGCTAGCTTTATTCAGATATCTGTAATCAACACACATTCGTACCTTTCCATCCTTCTTAGGGACAGGCACAATGTTGGCCATCCATTTTGAATACTTAACCTCTTGTAGGAATCCAGTATCAAACTACTTTTTGACTTCATCTTTTATTTTTAGCACAATACCAGGCCTCATCCTTCGCAATTTTTGTTGGACTGGCTTGCAATCTTGTCTTATGGGGAGACGATGTACCACAATATCAGTATTCAAACCTGGCATATCCTCATATGACCATGCAAAGATATCTTTGAATTCTTGTAGTAGCTCAACAAGGCCTTGCCTCGTTTCCTTAGCAATATGTGTGCCAATTTTCACCTCCTTCCCTTCCTCCAAGGCTACATTCTCTATTGCCTCTTTCTTACAGGGTAGGATTTGTTTATCCTCTTGTTTCACCATTCTCAACAGATCTGGAGACATATCACAATCCCTGTCATCTTCTAAACCCTGAAGTTCTTCTAGACACATGTCTTGCTCAAAAGAGAATCTAGGATTCGTAGTATTAGTGCTCATGTCATTGATATCTAGGGGCCTGCGGGGTACGAAAGAATGTACAAAGAATGAATGAATTTATATATATGTTATGAATGAAATGGAAAATATTTGAAAGAATTTAAATGTCAAAAGAGTATTGAACGGTATAAAAGAATATTCACTTGAATTGATAACAAAAGTTGCATTTTATTGAAATGTAAATATCTGAACATGAGCCTATTTTACAAAAGAAATCTTACTACTCCTAGGCTTTAGAGCAATAAGAGTGTTCTGAAAATTACTCTAAAGAATCTTTAAAAACTACAGGAAGTTCTTCTGCAACCCAATTGTTTAAAGAGCTTTCTGGTTCATAAGGGCGAATGCCCTCAAGGTTTCCTTGTTCAAATCCTTCATTATGCACAGCATTGATATAATAACTTCCTTCTTCAAGCAACCTTCCTTTAGGGTGAATTATCCCTCCTGATACAAAGGTTTGGGATATATGGGGAAACGTCATCAATTCCCACTCTACTTCTTTTCCGCTTAAACACGCCATTCTCCTTTCTTGACGCTTATCCATTTCCCTCCTCCTTTGCTTTTGATCTGGCCTGAAACCTAAACCAAAATGGTCTCTCTTCTCCTTTAACTCTGGAATTTGAATCCCTCATTAAAGATATCTTCCCAATCCTTTTCTTGGTAAGGCTCCTCTTCCTATTGTCATTTGCAAACCCATCCTTGTAGTTCTGGATATCTTGGGCACCGACACCTCATTCCCTTCTGAAATGAATGTTGCATTGACGAATTCTAATGAACGGAAAGAGCATTCAATTGCCTCCTCGTTTGCTTCTACATAAGGTGTACTACTGGTAACTGTCGCTATAATATCCTCCTTCGCATTTATAGTGACCAACCCTCCATCAGCTACTAACTTCAATTTTTGGTGCAGAGATGAGGGCATCACTCTTGCTGAATGTATCCAAGGCCTCCCCAATAGGCAATTGTAAGAGGGCTTGATGTCCATCACTAAAAAGTCCACCTCATACGTGTTTGGCCTAATCATCAAAGGAATGTCGATTCTTCCTATGACCTTCCTTTCCGTGCCATCAAATGCTCTCACTACATTATGGCATGTTTTCATGTGAGAACTATCTACGGGTAATCTGTTCAATGTCGATAATGGCAAGACATTTAAAGCTGATCCATTATCAATAAGCACACTTGGCAGGGTATACCTCTTACAATGAGTGGTGATGTGTAAAGCTTTAGCTGATCCCATGCCACCAAGTGGGATTTCATCATCATTGAAATAGATGAAATTGTCAGCACTTATGTTACTAACCAATCGATCCAACTTGTTGACGGATATATCATTAGTAACATAAGTCTCATTGAGCACCTTCATTAATGCTTCTCGATGTGCCTCTGAACTTAGAAGCAAAGCCAACACTGATATACGAGCTGGTTGTTTGCGCAATTGTTCAACCACACTGTACTTACTGTGTTTCAAGAATTTTAAAAATTCTCTGGGTTCTTCTTCTTTCACTGGCTCATTAACCAGTGTCTCGGTCCTTTTTCCTTTGTCTAAAGCTTTTGCTTTTGCAGGCTCAACTCCGACACCTTTTGCATCGTAGTGCTTCCCACTACGTCGTAAGAACCCTCACCTTGAGCTTCCTTAGAAGCACTAGCTATATCCTCCTTCTCCGGTATTGACACATGGCAGTTATAATTCTAGGGTTTACCCTCTTGTTATCCTTATAAGGAAAGGAAACAGGTTTATGAATGATGACTTTCGGTACCATTGGTGTTTCAACTTCATTACTTCCTGGTAAAGAAATAATAATCCTCGGCCGGTTTTGATTCTTCGGTGCACCTTCTAATGTGCATATATGTCCCTCATTTGAGCTAGCTTCATAAAATTCTATCTCTTTGTTGTCCATAAGGCTTTGTACCAAGGTCTTAAACTCGTCGCATTCCTGGATCTCGTGCCCCTCTTCAGCATAGAACTCACAGTAGTCTCTTACTCCTTTATTCATCTCTTTAGAGATTATCATCTCTCTTTTCACCATTTCTTCCCAAATCATTTTCATCAGTGTTCTCACCTCAGACACGCCCTCTTTAATCCTTCTCATATCCGTATCCCCAACTGTATTTACCCCTTGATCACTATGATTTGGCAACGGGTTCTCTGTACTAGGGGTGTCGTCAAATTTTACGACCCCCATCTTGATTAGTCTTTCCACTTCCTTCTTAAAACCAATGCAATTTTCAATTGAATGCCCCGATATCCCCGCATGGTACTCACATTTTGGCGTTTGCATCATACCATTTGGGATATGGGGGTTGTAACTGTTTCAAATGAAAAGGGGCTATTGTATGCGCATTGAATAAACTTTGATAAAGCTCTCGATACGTCACTGGGATAGGCATAAATAAGACATTTTCAGAATTTTGTCTCAAACCAGATCCCTGCTTTTGATAATCTTGTTGCTCAACCGTAGTTACTCTAGGCTGACTAACCGTAACCGCTTTTGAATTATAACTACTCTTATTATTCACCTCATTATCCTTCCTTCTTGAGGCCAATCTTTTAGTAGCTTTCCCCTCTATCTTTCCACCTCTTATGGCGTTCTCAATCATTTCTCCCGCCATAACTACATCGGCAAAACTCTTGGTGGTACCTCCAATCATGTGGGTAATGAATGGGGCCTTTAAAATATTGTTGAACAGTATGGTAGTTTCTTTCTCCAAGAGCGGTGGTTGAACTTGCATGGAAACCTCCCTCCACCTCTGTGCATATTGCCTAAAGCTCTCATTAGGCTTCTTTTCCATATTTTGCAAAGTAATTCTATCAGGAGTCATGTTAGTCACAAGATTATATTGCTGCATAAAGGCTTGCGCTAAGTCTCTCCAAGAACCGATCCTTGCGCGACTCAATTGATTATACCACATAGCCGCTGCCCCAACCAAACTATCCTGAAAACAATGGATCAATAATTGATCATTGTTTACATAACTAGTCATTCGCCTGCAGAACATGGTGATATGGGCTTCTGGGCAAGTAGTCCCATTGTACTTTTCGAATTTCGACATTTTGAACTTATGGGGAAGCACCAAATCTGAGACCAGACTCAAGTCCTTAGCATCAATTCCCTGATGATTATCAGCATTTTCTAGTGCTTTAAATTTCTCCTCTAACCATCTGCAACGTTCCTCTAATTGCCTTGATGATTTGAGTCTCATCTCTTCCCTTTCAGCTACATCTAGATCAATTACAACTGGATTGACAGGGTTGTCTCCAAGGTTGAATCCCAAACCAGTTTGAAAGTTCATGGGTATTCCAGCATTGACTTGTCCCTGTTGAGGCTTTATTATGACGGACGGCCCTCGGGGATATGCCTCAGGTTGAGTCTGCACATGAGGCGGAGTAAAACCAGGAGGATGACCCTCGTTATCCTCCTCAGTGGTAGTCATAGAGGCCTTTCCTTTATTCGTTGTCCGCCTCAATAGCTGAGCCATCTCAGCCATCATATTCCTTTAAGCTTCCAACATTTGATCCTTCATCTCCTGTTGGATTTTTGCTAATTGCTCCTGCAATTGCTCCTGCATTTTTTCTGAATCTGCTCAGGTCTTTTATCCATATTCTTTGACTTAGTGCGTGTACTGTAAGGATGTGTTGCTTCCAGATTTTCTTTCTCTTACTCTCTTTCTCCCTATTAATTTTAGCTAATTAGGGTTTTTCTATAAATTTGGATGCATATGATGTGATGAGATGCAAATGCATGAATGTAAAAAGATATCGATTCTGATTCAATATCTTTTAGAAAACGTTATTTAAGAAACAAAAATCTTTACACAAAATGGATTACAAGTACGCCTTTGCCCTCAGGCCCAAAGTTTTAACCCTGTTCAATAACGAAGCTAACTCTAGCCCTCTATCTGACACTAACTCATACTTTGTACTTAATACATTAGCTTGCGCCGCCAGGTCTTGCAAATGATCAACAACCTCTCGAATCTGTGCTATAGTTTCTCCCATGAGGTAGTCCCTATCTCTGACTTGATCCTGAAAATGGTGAAGCTTTCCCTTCAAATGTTCTTCTCTTGCCTCGAGCTGCTTAATCCGTAGCTCACAGTCATGTAGTGCTGCTTCCAACCCTCCAATATTGTGCTTCATTTCCTCAATCCTATCCAAGCTTGCCTTTAACTCGACCGCAGATTTACGACTTCAGTGATGATGAAGGGATCGTCCCAGCTCAGTTACCTTAGTTTTTAATCCTTGATTTTCCTTCTCTAGGGCTTGATTACGCGACTACATCTCTTGGAACTTCTTCTTCCAATACTCGGCTTTGGCTCTTTCTTCTTGAACCTCTTATTGCCAAGGCTCTGAAGACTTCCCCAATCCAGCTCTCTGCAATGATAGTTGTGTCTTCTTATACTGTGTCTTCAAATCATCTCGGTCTTCCTCAATTTTCCTCTTTTTTTTCCTTACTTTTTGAACCTCAATTTTCTGAACGTCGACGTCTAAACTTAGGTACATCTTCTCCTCCTCGAGCCTTTCTATCTTTCTTCCAATCTCCAAACTCTTCCTTTCGAACTCTTGCTTTATGATCTCTAACTCTGATGGAATCACTCGTAAATTCTCCTCCATTGATCGAGCAGCCTCCAAACTCGGTCTAACGATGCTATCATTAACCCTCTTACCAAACCGCCCTTTGTATTCAAGAGTTGACGTCGGACCTTTAGTCAGAATCTTCACGCAGTAAACCTTTTTCTAAGCCTCGAAATTTTCCCGCATCTTTTTCTTATAGTGATCCCCCTTATATGAGAAGTCACTCTGAGCTAGCCCTTGTGTTGCCGGTATAAACTACTTCGCCTTGTATTGCCTTAGGACAAGTAATGGTGTATAAACAACAACTCCCCAAATTCCAAGAAGAGGTACCCAATCAAAGCTTCCGCACCGATAAAGAATTTTGCTAGGGGTCATCCAAGGGGCTTTCCACATAACATCTTCTTCTTGTAGGTTCTGAAGTATTTCTATCCACCTTTCTTTTGTAATGTCATCCCTCCTCGGTATAGCTGCTGCTTCCTTTAGTGGAGAATAGTCTTTAAAGAACATCCAGCAAGGAACCTTATCAACCTTCCAAAAGTGACTGTGGAACCAATCTAACAACAATTGTGCACATCCAATGAATCTACCTTCACCAGCTCTCCGACATGCACTCAAGGATCTAAACGTCTCGGCCATGATTGCAGGCACAGGCGTGTTCTGTTTACTAATTCGATCGAATAAATCTACAACTGCCTCATCTATGTGCCCCATAGCCTTTGGGAAAATCATCAATCCATACATACTTAAAGCCAAGACATCAACCTTTTTCTTCACATCTGGGTGTGCCAATATCAAATCCCTCAAACTTGCCCACGGAATGCATTTGCTATCACCCTTTTGTTGGATTCGAGCTGCGGCCCACTGTTCACTCACCCCTGTAATCGTCATTAATTTCTTCACTAAAGCTAGGGAATTAGCAGCCCTAACATAAGCTTTGTTACCTCGAATTTTTGGGCAACGAAGCAAGGTCGTATACTCCTCCAAAGTAGGGACTAAGTCTACCTCTCCAAATGTGAAACAACTATAGGCAGGGTTCCAAAACTGTACCATAGCTCAGAACAGACGCTTATCCACCTTGATATTTAGCAAATATGGAAGATCTCCATAATTCTGATAGAAAAGCTGCTTAGCCTCGTCATCCCATTGGGCCAAAATGTCTCTCAACTCTTGAAACTCATTCTGTGTCGAATTAATACGAGTGAAATCCCATAACTTTGAGGTATACCCCTCGGTAATACTATCTCCTTTCTCTAACTGGGTTTTCTCTGACCAGGTACAAACAGAGGCATTTTCTTCCACTTTATCAAGATATTCATTCTTCATTACAAAACTTTCTAATCTAGAAATCGAACCGTGAATCGACACCTTTAAATTTTGAGTGACATGCAATGATAGCAAAATAAAGTAAGTCAGTATCATATAAAAGTATAACAAACAAGTACTTATAAGGATAGCTTTCTAAAGGTTCTGCTCCCTTGGGTAAGCACCTAAAGCTCACTATATACGTTTCAGTTCTAAAGTAAGGGTACCTGAACCAGCAGATTCCTCGATCCTCACCCATTATAGGCTCATATAGACCAAGTTTAGTTCAGGGGGACACATATCCCTATGGCCATGCGGAGATGAAAATCTCACGAAGACATAGGTATAGTATCCCGGAAGCAATCCACTAGCTCATACGGAGGTGAAAACCTTACGAAAGCGTAGCTTCTCACTCCCACTTAGGGGTGCGACCACAGTGGTCATGCAAATGCAATGTGTGCGGAAACAAGATAACAAACATATGCAGCAAACATATGTAAAAAGATCAATATATGTAAATTTTTTCCAAACTTTTGACATTAAGACACAAAAAATAAATTTCTTGGCTTGACTCTCTTATAAGTCCCCAGTGGAGTCGCCAAGCTGTCGAAACCTCGTTTTAAAAGGCGAAGGATATTTTGAAAACTGGAGTCGCCACCAACCTTTTAAAGTGTGATTGGATCATTTTATAAAACATTTTGGTCTACGAAATTACGAGAAAACAGGTTCGGGAGTTGGTTATGCACGAGGAAGGATTAACACCCTCGTAATGCCCAAAATTGGTACCAAATTGAATAATTTTGTCTTAATGTCAAAAGCTTGAAAGAATTTAGCAATAAGATCTCTTTTAAAACCATAATAATTTGAAAATCAAAATTCTTTCGTCCCAAAAGAATGCGAACATCACATCCAGCATGATTGGACACGATATTCATAAACTTTCGTAACTAAAAAAAATTATCTCGTAATTTGTAAAATCTATTAAAAGGATACTTTAGATATTTAGACAAACGAGAAACCGCAACCCAAAATGTTAGGGCACTATTTCTCGAATTCCTAAATACCAAAGACATTGCCTTGTTTTTTAAGATTCCTTTAGATTAAATAAAATATAAAAATTAAAAAACGATGATACATTTAACCTATTACAAAAGATCAATATTGGATTAATTAACCTATGTATTTTAACATTTCATGCAAATATAATGCTGAAAATGGTAAATATGACATAAATCACACAATATACTTTAACATTCCATACATACATAATCACAAATAACATGAATATTCACATTATCATTGTAGACACTCAATTTTGCCAGGGCCCAGAAATAAGTTCAAAAAAAAGTCCAAGTCCAGTACAAAATTACAAACATATAATTTGGCCCAATCAAAATGGCCCATTACTTGAAAAGATTTAAAGTCCATCTATAAGCTTGACTCATATGGAAATATAATCTTTAAGGATATGCAATCTTAGATATGATATGCAATCTTAGATATGATACAATCTTAGATATGATATACAATCTTAGATATGATACAATCTTAGATATGATATACAATCTTAGATATGATATGCAATCTTGAAGATAAGATCTTGTAATCTTGGAGATTTAATTTGTAGATATCCTTTAATCTTAACCGTTGATGTAATTGATCTGTACCGTTGTATTTGGGGAGGCTCAACTATAAATAGAGGCCTCTCCCTTCATTGTAACACACTTGAGTTTTGGGAAGCAATAAGAATTCTTGAGAGCATTCACTCAAATTTCTCTCCCTCTTGCGTTCTTACTCTCTGTGGTTTGTTCTTATTTTATTCTTCGTCTATCTTAGTTTTTCAACCTTTTTTATTTTTTAATTTCTTCATTTTTCAAATATGTATATTTATTCCTATCTTTTATACATTTGATTATGTATTTCATATATTATAATATTTAAACTTTTTATATAGTTTATTTTCAAATATATATTTTCTATGCATGTATATATATTATATTATCATTTCATGTATTTTGAACTATTGCATTATATTTTTATAATTTGTAAATGTTCTATTTATTCATTTTTTTAGTGTATGTCATTTATCTTATTTGTGCATAGTTTCATTTTTTTATATGCTATGTTTAATTATTTCTTTTATGTGCTATTTTATGATATATATATTGTTGTATAATTTTTGCATGTATTATGTTTTTATTTTAGTTTACTCATGTTTTTATTTGTTTATTATCTTATATTTACCCTAGTATTTTTTTCCATTAAACGTATGTTCATGTTATTTAGTTTTGCCTTAATGATATTATTTATGTTTGTATGGAAATGTTAGAATATTTTGTACATCTATGCTTCATGATGCATTAATATGTCATCCTAAAACGTCATTTAAAATAATATTCCAAGGTTTTTTTTAAAAAAAATAAAAGGCAATGCTTGATGTTTGGAAACTTCAAGAAAGGTAGTGCCCTAACTTACTAGGTTGCGACTTTTCTCGTTGAATTCGAATAGTCAAGCACCCTTCTAAGTGATTTTGAGTTTTCAAAACTTAAACAATTATTTCGAGATTTCAAAACATAGTGTACTAACTTACTGGATATGGCGTTTTGTTGTTTCGAGATAGAAATTTTCGAAAGACGAGCTTAGTTTCGTAGGTTTTAAATGTTTGCGTCCTAACTTACTGGATGTGATGTTTTGACTCTTTGAAATAAGTGAGCCTTAATTTTCAAAATTGAGACATTCTAATTAAAAGAGGTTTGCATCTTAAAACTTTCAAATTTCTAACATTAAAGACACTTGATAATCAATTAGGTACCAATTTTTGGGCGTTACGAGGGTGCTAACCCTTCCTCGTACGTAACCGACTCCCGAATCTATTTTCTCGACTTTCGTAGACCAAAATTAATGTTTTAAAACAAAACATTTTATAAGGTGATCCAATCACACCTAAAAAGGTTGGTGGCAACTCCCGTTTTCATTTTTCTTAAAGTCGATTCCCATTTTCCAAAACTCGATTTAAAAATGGTTTCGACAGCTTGGCGACTCCGCTGGGGACCAATAAGAGAGTCAAGCTGTGTAATTGATTATCTCTTGTCTTAATGTCGGAAATTAAAAATTTTAAAATTTAATCTTCTTTGCATTACATGTGTTTGTATTATTACATGTGTTGCTATATTCTGATATGCATTGCATTTGCATGACCGTTGTGGTCACACCCTTAAGTGGGAGTGAGAAGCTACGCCTTCGTGAGGTTTTCGCCTCTGTGTAGGATAGTGGATCACTTTCGGGATACATCCGTACCTATGGTTTCGTGAGATTTTCATCTCCGTGTAGCCATAGGGAAATGTATTCCCCTGAACTGAACTCGATTCAAATGAGCCTATAATGGGTGAGGATCGAGGAATCTGCTGGTTCGGGTACCTCAAACTTTAGAAACAAACCACATATAGAAAAACTGTAAGAGCTCAATATAGATAGAATTATACTTAGGTTATCTTTGTGTTTATTAATATCATATGATACTGATTGTTTTCTTTCTTTTGTGCATGTTGTAGCGACGTAAAAATTTAGCTTCGGTCGCTAGTTGTGGCGATTTATTGAAAATTTGAAAATGGAAGTTTGATTTTGAAATAAGAAGGGAGTCGCCATCGATCCTGTTTCTTAGGTGTGATCGGACATCTATTAGATTTCCTTTTTTTTTAAAACAAAAAGAAGGCCAAGTTTAGGTCTACGTGAAAGTCCAAAGAAAAATTAGGGTTCGGGAGTCGGTTATGCTTGAGGAAGGTATTAGCACCCTCGCGACGCCCAAAATTGGTATCTTATAAACACGTGTTATCTTGATTTTCAAAAATACGAGTTCAATGTAACATTTAGCCGTGATCCGGTTAAAACACAAGAATTTTTAATTTTTTTGATTTTTTGAGAAGGACATACCGTTTTAACACGAGCCGACAAATTCCATCCTACATAGCGATGAAATTCGATGACTTAATGTTAAATCGGTACATTGCCTTGATTATTGAAATTAATTAGAAAACAAGAATATGATTTTTGAGGTAATGCAAAGCAAACTGATATGGAATAAAAATAAATAAGAGAGCCGGAAATATATTGAAGCAAATAACGAATATGACAATAATATTAAAAAAAATAATAACGGTGCATGCGAGATTAAATGTAATAATAGTATCAAATACGAGAAAACAATGAATATACATACATAAAAATGATATTAAGAACATGTACGTCAAAACACATATATATAAGTAGTGATAATGTTAGAAATACACTATATATATTATTTGAACTATACATGAAGTGATAAAAATATATATAACTAGCAATGTTAAAGTATATACATAATAATAAATATTGAAAGATGTATGTACATAGCATATATAAAATATATATATACATGATATAATATGTAAAAAGATAACATAGTATTCGAAATATATGCACGATGAAAATACAATATTAAAAAGTATATACACGAAAAAATGTGCATGTAATATAATATTTAAATATTGACATAATATATACATATTGGGAATAATGATATATATATAAAAAATCCTATTACGTAAATATACACCTATATATATCAAATATATACATATATAATAAAACAGGTACTAAGATTAAGGACAATAAATAAGGATAAAAATATATACATGACGTAGTGTAAAAATATATGGTTAATAGAAATAAAAAATAGAAATAAAAAATATACACGATAACACTACATAAATACATATATATATTTTAAAATGAATACAAAATATCATTAGAATAACATAATAGGTATAGTAATAACTATAAGGATATATGAAAATAATACTATATAGAAAGTATATATATACCGGTATGATAAAATCAACCAATATTAATAATAGATATAATAGGGTGAAATAGATATAATAACATGTACATAATGGAATAAAAATGTATATACATAAGATGATCAAAATACGTAGATGGAATAGTTTAAGAAATATATGTACATGAAAACATTAAAAATAAGTACATAATAAAATATATACAATATGTACCTATATTAGAATGATAATAGTATATATAAAAACTATACCCATGCTACATAAATACGTATATATATAAAAATAACAGCGGTGTTAGGAATACGTACATAAGATAGTATAAAGAAATATATAACTAATGATATCAAAATATATGCATAATAACATATGAGCAATATAATACTTCCTTTCTTAGAAAAAATGTATATAATATATATAAAAAATATATATGTATACCTACATAATATAATATTTACATAATGTGTACATACTAGAAATAAAAAAGACTATTAATAATACTACATAAATATATACGCAAATATATTAAAAATATATACATATATCATATTAAAAAAAGAATATACATAATATATAAAAAAACATGATATGGTATTTGAAATATATACATGACGTGTATAAAGATATAATATTAAAAGATATGTATATGTAAATAAAAAATGTATACATAATAAGGTATTAATATATTTACATAGTTTACTCATATTAAAAATAATAATAATATTTAAGAAAAAACTATTAACAATATTACATAAGTATACACACATATATATACATAAAACGTAATGTTATTAAAAAATTGTTCATAATATACACATATATACGTATAATATAGTTATATAAAAAATACGTACAACATATAGTATTAAAAAATAAACACAATATAGATGGTATTTAAAAATATAGTAGTAAAACATAACATCATATATGCATGAGATAATATAAAAAATATAATATTCAAAATATATACATGATATATGTAAAAGTACAATATTACAAGATATATACGTGATATATAAAATGTATACATGATATATAGAAAATATAATATTTAAAAGAATAATATACATAATATAAGAGTATTTAAAATAATGAATGAAAAAGTAAAGAAATGATTAAAAATAATATACATAATAATATAATAAGAAAATATTATGATAAGTACTAAAAATATCTATATATATATACATGTGTAATAATAAAATAATAATAGTGAAAATGATAAATATAACAATAACAATAACATACATATATACTAAAACATATACTAACATTAATAATGAATATAATATTATAATACCAATAATAATATGACATTAAAGTAACTAAGTATAGTACCATATATATATGTATGCCTATATTATGCAAACATACACTAAAAATGATAAATATATTGATAACATTAATAATATTAGAATAATAATGAAAATATTTAATAATAATAATAACAATATTTAATAATGAAACAAAAATGAGTAAGAAAGGACTAAAATTGGACTGCTAACAAAGTGTTGGGGCGAATTTGAAATAAAAACAAAAGAAAAGGACGAAATTTCAACACGCGTGTAACCTGGAGGGGCCAAAAGCATAATAAATCCCTTGATCAAAACGCAGCATATCAGTGGGGGTTAGATTGTAAGGCGCGAAAATCTTCAGGGCCAAATTAAAATGTGAAAATTTTAATTACAAAACATCAAAAAAGCGAAGGGGTTAAACGCGCAAATAACCCCTCCCTTAAAAAACACGCGGATCCTAGCTGGAGCGGGTCGGGTCGACCTGATCCAGGGCAAAACGACGTCGTTTTATGCCCTGGATCCCAAGGTCAAAACGGCGCCATTTCATTAACAGTATAAAAGTCAAGTATTTTCTAATTTTCATTTCAGCTGAGTTTTAGAAAAAAAGAAAGGGGAAAGGCTCCAGGGGAGCTCTGGGCATGGACGATTTTTGGCGATTGGACCGCCGTTCGTCCGTCGCCAGTAACCACCGTATACGGCGGTCGGGAGCGTAAAATCATACATGTTCGTACTAACTTTTCACTTCAAAAGTTAGCCAAGTTGTATGTGGCGGAGATTGTGCGACTTCATGGAGTCCCAGTTTCAATTATTTCTGATCGGGATCCCAGATTTACATCTCGGTTTTGGTAAAGGTTGCATGAGGCGTTGGGGACGCGATTGAATTTTAGTACGGCTTTCCATCCCCAGACTGATGGTCAATCGGAAAGGGTTATTCAGATTCTGGAGGACATGTTGAGGGGATGCGTGATTGACTTTCGAGGTAGTTGGGAGGATTACTTGCCGTTGGCAGAATTTGCATACAATAACAGCTACCAAGCAAGTATTCAGATGGCTCCATATGAGGCACTTTATGGGCGGAGATGTCGTACGCCTACGTGTTGGACAGAGTTGGGTGAACGACAAGTGCTTGGACCGGAGTTGGTGGTAGATACTGAAAGTAAGGTTAAGTTGATAAGAGATCGATTAAAGGGGGCATCTGATAGACAGAAGTCGTATGCGGACCTAAAGCGCAAAGAGATAGAGTTCGCGGTTGGGGATATGGTTTTCTTAAAGGTTTCACCTTGGAAGAAGATCTTGAGATTCGGCAAGGAAGGCAAATTGAGTCCGCGGTTTATAGGGCCTTATCGGGTTCTTAGGCGGGTAGGGCCAGTAGCGTATCAGTTAGAGTTACCACCAGAGTTAGACAGAATCCATGACGTCTTTCATGTGTCTATGTTAAGACGATATCGATCGGATCCCTCACATGTTGTGCCAGTGGAGGAGATTGAAGTTCAGACTGATTTGACCTTTGAGGAGGAGCCTGTGCAAATATTGGCTCGAGATGTTAAGGTTCTCAAAAGGAAATCTGTCCCGTTAGTGAAAGTACTTTGGCGTAATCATAGAAGGGAAGAAGCTACTTGGGAATCAAAAGAGACTATGCGTCAACAATACCCTCAACTAGTTGGATCAGGTAAATTTCGAGGACGAAATTTCTTTAAGGAGGGTAGAGTTGTAACGCCCCAATTTTCGGGAATTCTGTGAATGTTGGCATAGGTTTAATTATGTTAGTGGACCTCTAGAAGGCCCAAGCTTAAGATAGAACCCGACAATTTTAGTTAATTTTTGTTCCATAAGAAAAAGGGGGTGAAATTATGAAATAGAACCTATGTGAAAATGTTTGAAAATGCTATAGGCTAAATTGAAGTGGCCAAATAAATAGAAGTGCAAAATAGGAGGATTTGCATGACAAACCTCCCATTTCACATGAAGTGGCCAACCATCATGTTGTTGTAGACAAAATGTGCACTTGATATCCATAATTTATGGTACAAATTGATACAAATTGATAATAGGTTAGGTAAATGTTCCATGATAATGGGTTAGGTAAATGTTTCATGATAATGGGTTAGGTAAATGTTTCATGATAAGAATTTCATGTCTTTTGTATTAAAGAATTAAATGGATGAAATATGAAATTTTATTAAAAGAAAAAGGGGTGAAAAGAACAAAGTTTTGTCCAGCTTTGTTCATCATAGCCTAAAGTTAGAGAAGAGAAAGGAGAGGAGAAAGCTCTTGAATGTTTGGTCACTTGGGGAAGAAAATTGAAGGTAAGTTTATGGTAGTTTGCTTCTATATTGATGTTCATGAGTTCTTCTTGATTCTACCTTAACTCTTGAAGCATATTTTGGTTTTTAGTTGTGTTGTGAGCATTTAGTCTTGAATTAAAATGAAGGAAATGGTTGTTGTTTCATGTACTTTTGATGAAAAATGGAAGATATGTGAAGTTGAGCCAAACAAATGAGCATGCATGTGCTTAGATGCTAAGGGGAAAAATCGGCTAATATGTTGTGCTTTAAAATGATGAAATGGAGATTATACTTAAGTAAAATCATAGATATGTGATGATTGATTAGTGATATACATGTTTAAAAAAAACATGCATGCAAGTTATGTGTGAAAGAGTGATTTGGTAATAAATCTGCTTGGGACAGCAGCAGTAACGTGAATTTAGAAAATCACCATAAATTGTGGGAGATGAGTTAGAAGCTGAATAAATTATGTAATTAAATATTAATGAGTCTATTTTCAAATGAAATAAACGAGAACATATTTTGAATTCTTTACAATGAGAAATTTGATTCGTAATGAAGAGTGCTCAGATTAGTCAAACAGTGAAACATGGGAAACTTTAAGAAAAATCTGGTATTGATTGGCTAAACCAAAAATTTTTAAAATTTTATGGATAGAAGATATATGAGTCTATTTTCAGGGAAAATTAACAGCACTTGATTTGGAGTTTCGTAGCTCCAGTTATAAATGATTTAGTGACTGTTGTTCAGGAAGACAGCTTGCAGTGAGATTATGATTATGTGGTAAACATTGACAAAAATTTGTTAATGAGTTGCTTATTGATTTCTTATAAGCTTACTATGATCTGTAGGTATGGTTGGCCGAATATTGTAAGGGGTTAATACGTAGTTCGTATTTGAATAGTTAGATTAACGTGTTAGTAATCAAATTGTAGGCAGTTCGTGTGTGGATCTCGTCAGCATATCGTCGCAAACAGGTGTGTAACTAACACCCTCTTTCTCAGTCTGGATCGGCAAAAGTCGAAAAGCCGAAATGCCAAAAATCGGTATTTTATAGATTTGCGAGTGTGCAAATGCTCGTGAGGTAAATCGATTAATGTTTTTGGTAAGCTGCAAAATTTGGACTGCAAAGTGCATGATTTCTATGCCCTCAATATTTTTGGGCTTAATGGGCCAAAATTGGAATAATGGGCCAACGGGCCCAATTCGGTAAGAACCTTCGGTACGTGATTTTGTTAGTACGTGAAAAGTAGGAATATGCATGAAAAGCCTTAAGAATAGATAAATTACTATAATACCCCTATGTATGGAAAATTACTGTTATACCCCTAGGTGCAAAATTACCGAAATACCCCTAGGGTTAAATTGACCTAAATGCATGTTTGACTGTTGTTATTTACTGCATGCCATGTTGTTATTATCTGATGCATGGGACTGGGATATTGACGGAGGAAGTACTGAAAGTGGCTTGTCCACGTACTGGAGGCTTTGCCTCAATTTACTGTTAACTGAGCAGCAAGGCTGCAATTGTGGAGTGTTGGGCTGGGTGGGTTGAGCTATTCCCCACATGGAGTGTATGGCCGGTACGGGTGGAGTGTAGTGGTTGGTGGGTTGAGTAGTCTCCCCAAATGGGCTTGCATATGTTTATTGATGTTGCATGTATTTGGAAATGGGCCTATGGGCCATACTGTTATCTGAATAAGGGGCTAAGGCCCAGTTTATTGTAATCTGAAAAGGGCTCTGGTCCAGTACCACTGTTACCTGAATGGGCTTAGGCCCAATAGGCTTGAGCTGACTTGGGCTTTGAATGGGTTTTCCTTACACACTGAGTTTCCCCAAACTCACCCCTTTTATTTTCATCCACGCAGGAAATCCCCAACCATAGTGGGCCTATAGTTGTGAGGGAATTCGGAGTGGCCACCCGTTCTAAAAGTTTGATTTTCTTCTGGTGAACTGGACATCCTTTTAATTACGTTTGAGGTTTTGGGCTTTTAAATGTAATAAGGCCGCTTATTTATTTTTGATGGTTTTTATATGTTTTATTAAGATAGGTAATATTTATATTTAACTGTTGAAATTGGATAGCTTTAGGGCGCGTTTTCAAAAACAGTAATTGTTTTCAAAATAACACGAAAATAAGTAAAGCTTCCGCAATGAAGATATTTTCCAAAATTAATCACTTTTCCTAAAAAGGACTTAATCAAATCGGTTTCCTAGAAATATACATGACGTTAAGGTATGGCAATGGTGGTTTGCATGTCTAGGATTGGATCCGAAGGGAGTTTGGTACTTAAGCAGCCCGATGGACTCACCTCCTCTTTTCCGGTTTCCTACCTAGTGCACAGCTTCCATTCACTTTAACCTATAATGAAATTATCTTTTAAAACACTAAGTAAGTTTTTCTGGATCAACAATATAAAATGTTTTGAACGCTTCGATGTGGCATGTTGGATCCGGTCATAACGTCTGGGCCGGCTTTTGGGTGCTACACTGTCACTTGGGGAAGAAAATTAAAGGTAAGTTCATGGTAGTTTGCTTCTATCTTGATGTTCATGAGTTCTTCTTGATTCTACCTTAACTCTTGAAGCATATTTTGGTTTTTCGTTGTGTTGTGAGCATTTAGTCATGAATTAAAATGAAGGAAATGGTTGTTGTTTCATGTTCTTTTGATGAAAAATGGAAGATAGGTGAAGTTGAGCCAAACAAATGAGCATGCATGTGCCTTAGATGCTAAGGGGAAAAATCGGCTAACATGTTGTGCTTTAAAATGATGAAATGGAGATTATACTTAAGTAAAATCATAGATATGTGATGATTGATTGGTGATATACATGTTTAAATAACAAGCATGCAAGTTAGGTGTGAAAGAGTGATTTGGTAATAAATCTGCTTGGGACAGCAGCAGTAACGTGACTTTGGAAAATCACCATAAATTGTGGGAGATGAGTTAGAAGCTGCATAAATTATGTAATTAAATCTTAATGAGTCTATTTTCAAATGGAATAAACGAGAACATATTTTGAATTCTGTACAATGAGAAATTTGATTCGTAATGAAGAGTGGTTAGATTAGTCAAAAAGTGAAACATGGGAAACTTTGAGAAAAATATGGTATTGATTGGCTAAACAAAAAATTATGAAAATTTTATGGATACAAGATATATGAGTCTATTTTCAGGGAAAATTAACAGCACTTGATTTGGAGTTTCGTAGCTCCAGTTATAAATGATTTAGTGACTATTGCTCAAGAAGACAGCTTGCAGTGAAATTTTGATTATGTGGTAAACATTGACAAAAAAATTGTTAATGAGTTGCTTATTGATTTCTTATAAGCTTACTATGATCTGTAGGTGTGGTTGGCCGAATATTGTAAGGGGTTAATACCTAGTTCATATTTGAATAGTTAGATTAACGTGTTAGTAATCCAATTGTAGGCGGTTCGTGTGTGGATCTCGTCAGCATATCGTCGCAAACAGGTGTGTAACTAACACCCTCTTTTTTAGTCTGGATCGGCAAAAGTCGAAAAGTCGAAATGCTGAAAATCGGTATTTTGTGGATTTTTGAGTGTGCGAATGCTCATGAGGTAAATCGATTAATGTTTTTGGTAAGCTGCAAAATTTGGACTGCAAAGTGCATGATTTTTGTGCCCTCAATATTTTTGGGCTTAATGGGCCAAAATTGGAATGATGGGCCAACGGGCCCAATTCGGTAAGAACCCTCGGTACGTGATTCTGTTAGTACGTGAAAAGTAGGAATATGCATGAAAAACCCTAAAATAGATAAATTACTGAAATACCTTTAAAAGTGGAAAATTTACAGTTTTAGCCCTAAGTGCAAAATTACCGAAATACCCCTAGGGTTAAATTGACCTAAATGCATGTTTGACTGTTGTTATTTACTGCATGCCATGTTGTTATTATCTGATGCATGGGACTGGGATATTGACGGAGGAAGTACTGAAAGTGGCTTGTCCACGTACTGGAGGCTTTGCCTCAATTTACTGTTAACTGAGCAGCAAGGCTGCAATTGTGGAGTGTTGGGCTGGGTGGGTTGAGCTATTCCCCACATGGAGTGTATGGCTGGTACGGGTGGAGTGTAGTGGTTTGTGGGTTGAGTAGTCTCCCCAAATGGGCTTGCATATGTTTATTGATGTTGCATGTATTTTGAAATGGGCCTATGGGCCATACTGTTATCTGAATAAGGGGCTAAGGCCCAGTTTATTGTAATCTGAAAAGGGCTCTGGCCCAGTATCACTGTTACCTGAATGGGATTAGGCCCAATGGGCTTGAGCTGACTTGGGCTTTGAATGGGTTTTCCTTACACACTGAGTTTCCCCAAACTTACCCCTTCTATTTTCATCCACGCAGGAAATCCCCAACCATAGTGGGCTTGGAGCTGTGAGGGAATTCGGAGTGGCCACCCGTTCTGAAAGTTTGGTTTTCTTCTAATGAACTGGACATCCTATTATTTACGTTGAGGTTTGGGTTTTTAAATGTAATAAGGCCGCTTAATTATTTTTGATGGTTTTAATATGTATTACTAAGATATGTATTACTTATTTTAACTGTTGAAATTGGATAGCTTTAGGGAGCGTTTTCAAAAAAAAAACAACAACAATTGATTTCAAAATAACACGATAACAAGCAAAGCTTCCGCAATGAAAGTATTTTCTAAAATTAATCACTTTTCCTAAAAATGTCTTAATCAAATCGGTTTCCTAGAAATATACATGACGTTAAGGTGTGGCAATGGCGGTGTGCATGTCTAGGATTGGATCCGAAGGGAGCTTGGTACTTAAGTAGTCCGATAGACTCACCTCCTCTTTTCCGGTTTCCTACCTGGTGCACAGCTTCCATTCACTTTAATCTATAATGAAATTATCTTTTAAAACACTAAGTAGGTTTTTTTGGATCAATAATATAAAATGTTTTGAACGCTTCGATGTGGCATGTCGGATCCGGCCATAACGTCTGGGCTGGGTTTAGGGGTGCTACAAAAAGTTCGTATTTTTTATGTATTTATCTACGAATAACAATGGTAAAAGGGAAAAGAATAGTGAAATCACCTTTCTCTTGTTCGATTGCTTCTCAATATAGATTTGTGTTTGTATTGTTTGGTTTTTCTTGAATATTCGAAAAAAGAAAAAAAAAAGAAGCCCCGTTACAAACGTTTTCATTCGGCTTTATAGCCTATTTTGTCACACTGTCTGCTTTCTTTTTGTTGCTGTTGCGTGTCTTTCTTGTCTTACAGGTGGAGCAGGTGGTGGATGTGGCAGACGGCATGGGTGTTGCGGCGCTGAGGTGACTTTGTCGATAGGGGTAGGTGGTTAGGGTTTCAATGGGTATTGGGTTGTAAGGGGTTTGGGCTTCTGTTGGGTTAGTTTAGATGGGTATTTGGGGTTTGGGCTGGTGATATTTGGGCTTAATGGGTTAATGGTTTTGTAAGGGGTTTATGGGTTTAGTAATTGGGTTCAAGCCTGGGCAAATATTGGGCTATACACATTTCATTTTGCATTTAAAAGGTATCGATTCACGGTCAGTTTCTAAGTTAGAGAGTTTTATTATGGAGAACGAACTTCTTAATAGACTGGAGGGCAACACTAACGTCCATAAATGGTCAAAGGAAACACTGAAGGATACACATCAGAATTATGGGGTTACACTCGCATCAGCGTGTCGCAAAATAATCTTCAGGAGTTAAAGGAAATATGGGATCAATGGAGTAATGAAGCCAAGCAGTTGTTCTACAATAACTAAGGGGACTTGCAGTATTTACTTGATAGGAGGATAGATGAGCAATTCAAAGTGAGTGTGGGAGTATTGATGGACACTTCTACCATTATAGCATTTCTCTTTCATATGAAGACGGTTGCCATGTGGATGGTAAGGGTATTGGAAGGAAAGTGATTGATAGAGTGCATGAGACCTACAAAAATGAGTTGGATAGAAAGAATTTTGCCTATGATGGTAAAAAAACTCGTTTACTATAGGACCGCTACCAAACAACAAGCTTGAGTTTACTGTTGTACTTATCAGAAACAATAGAAATGCAAGCCCCGATGGCCTGGATAGCTCAAGTAAGCGTGAAAGAAAGCGATTAAAGAAGACCGTATCATACAAAGACCTTTAGAGATTAGCTATGCTGCGAAGGTACCGAGGTAGGATGCTCTACGTGGGTAGAAATATAAAAGCTCTCAAGAAACATTGAGGATATAGGATATTGTTTTAAGGTAGCACACTACAGAACAGGATACCTACCTGTTCGCTAATCTATCTCAACATAATCAAAACAACTTCACAGGTATTGGAGGAGGTGCCCTTAGCTGCACGGATTACCCCACAGGTGAGGTCGTAGCTCAAACTCAGGAGGCAGCTGATTATTTACAGGCATTGGCGGCACAGGCTGGCATATTGAGCACCAATATGAGCTACAATTTGACCGTGGCCAAGAGTTTGTTTTGTTGTTAAAACTTTAGGCATTAGGGCGAAAGCGTATTTGTAATCCATTTATATGTAAAGATATTCTTTTTCTAAATAAAGTTTTCTAAATGAGATTGAATCGAGATCGATACCTTTTGCATTCATTTGCATCTTATCGCATTACATTGCATCATTTGCATTCAAAATTATAAAAAGACCCTAATTAGTTAAAGTTATTAAAAAGAGAAAGAAAAAAGAGAGAGAGAGAGAAGAGGGTCACGGCTGAGTGAAAAAGAAGTTGAATGGGATTTAACGACGTTCCCTTACATATCCCCGACTTTTTTGTTAGGAGGGATAGCTTACCCAGAGAAGGGGGTGTTTGGAAATGAAAATCATCCCATCAATATCATACATGAGGAATGGACTAAACAAAGAAACCTTGAGGGCATTCGCCCTTACGATTCAGGAAGTTCTTTAAACAATTGGACTGCAGAAGAACTTCCTGTAATCTTTAGGAATTTTACGGAGTAATATTCAGAACACTCTTATTGCTCTAAAGCCTAGGTGTAATGAAATTTCTTTTGAGAAGTGGGCTCATGTTCAGACATTTTCATTTTCAATAAAACATACTTTTATTATTTATCCAAGTAAATATTCTTTCATTCTGATTCTTTTGACCTATGACATTCTTTATAAATTTTCATTTCATGTAAATAGTCATTCTTGAATTCATTTATTCCTTGTATATTCTTTTGTGTGCCTATCATAGATCCCTAGATATCAATGACACGGGCAACGATACTACAGATTCAGAGTTCCTTTAGAGTACGATATGTGTTTAGAGGAATATCAGTACTTTGAAGGTGACATAAATTGTGACTTGTTTCTGAATTTGTTGAAAATGGTTTTTACCCCATGAAGTGGTATAGCTTTAGAAGAAGGAAAGATTGCGAAATTGGAATTAGCTGAGGAGACAAAACAAGTCCTTGTTGAGACTATTATGGGAATTCAAAAATGTGGTCCAAAAAACGCATGCAGGAGGATTTACAATTGCCAGGATAAACATGAGGTTTTGGGGCACTATTGGTCCACCATGGAAAGGGATCGCATCAGTTGTACAATGAATGCCAAATTTAAAGGAGTCAAAACTTATGGGGCATGTATGTTATGGACCCGAGCTCGTCAAAAGTTTCAAGCTGACAATGACTCATCTTTGTGGACGTCAACTATTCCATTAAGAGGGGGAGATAGCCCCATATGCCAATGTTACAAAGTCAAAAGTGATCCATTTAAAAAAAAGATTATATATAACTGCACAATGCCAAAATTTTACAGTCTTTTCAAATATAATGCGCCATACCACAGTACAACAAAGGTTGCCAAAAGAAAAGAAAAAGAAGAAAAAAATAAATTACAGAAGATGACCGAGACTGGTAAAAATTGGCATAAGAAACTACCGCCTACTCTTTATGCTTACGTTGGGGCAAACACCTTCAATTCTAGTTGTTTTAAAGGTTCCAACCATCATCCTTGGAATGGGTGCATTGTTTGGCTTTCCTGAGCAGTCTGATGTGCCGTCAATAGCTGCGGTGGTTAGCTCTAGGCGGTGGACATTGATTTCCAGCTATGGGGCATCAGGCCGTACACAGTCTCTGAAGCTTAAAATGATAGATTCTTTCTTCAAAACGAGTTTCTGACAAAGTGGATGACGGTACCATGAAGGAAGCTCTCTTAGACTTCTACATAAGTTCAGGGAAAAGGAAACCTGATCAAATCATTATTTTCAAGGATGGGGTTAGTGAGTCTCAATTCAATCAAGTTTTGATCAAGTTATTGAGGCTTGCAAGTTCCTTGAAGAGAAGTGGAACCCTAAAGATTGTGGTTATTGTTGTACGAAAAACCATCATACCAAGTTTTTTCAGCAGGGATCTCCTGACAATGTGCTACATGGTATTGTCATTGACAACAAAGTATGCCATCCAAAGAACAATGATTTTTACCTTGGTACCTATGCTGGAATGATTGGAATCACGAGGCAGACCCACTATCATGTTCTCTTAGACCAAGCTGGGTTTTCGGCTGATGATCTGCAAGAGTTTGTTCATTCTCTATCCTATATGTATCACCACAGCCATATTTGTTGTGGCTCTTATTTGCTACGCTCATTTGGAAGCTTCACAGTTGGGGGCAATTTATAAAGATTAGGGATGCTTCAGAAACATCATCGAGTCATGGTGAGATGTACGCTCCGGGAGTAATCTTTGTACCTCAGCTTTCCAAGTTGAAGGATAAAGTCAGCAACTTCATTCTTGTCTGCTGAGAATCATTGAACCATCTTTTTGTAGGATTTGACAAACAACAGCCAGGACTGTTGCTGGGGTAATCCTTTTCTCATGGGTTTATGAATCAATATTTTTCCTCCAAGCTTTGATGGAGTCAAGAATTGAATACCTCTAGTAAACTTAACTTGAAAGTATTCATCCTAAGCAAATGTACCAAGAATGGATGACACAGACTTATGAAAAAGAAGGTTCGTCCAAAAGAATTTCATAAAGGAAACCTTGTGTTGAAAGAGATCCTTCCCATGCAAAAGGATGCCGAATTGGGAAGGGCCATATGTTGCGAAGAGGGCTTTCTCTAGAGGTGCACTGATTTTGACAAGAAATGGATAGGAAGAATTTATCTGATCCAGTGAATTCGGACTCGGTCAAGGAGTACTTTGTCTGAAAGAGAAGGGAAGCCAAGGTGATTACCCGCAAAGGGCACTTTGGGACTTCTATTTCAAAAAAAAAGGAAAAAGAAAAGAAAAAGGGAAAAAAATAAAAATAAAAATAAAAAAGAGAAAAAATGAAAAAGAAAAAATGGAGAGGCCAAGGTGAAAACCCGCAAATGGCGCCTTGAAACCAAAGGGGTTTTGAGTTGAAAACCCGAAAGGGCAGCTCAAATTTGGAAAGTCATGCAGTGACATAGTTATACCTTATTTGACGAGAAGTGAAGTATGTTACATATCGAGGTATCAACGAATTACTTTGGATCTTTTAAACACATGTTGAACTCAAGAAAGTCTTCATAGAGCTGGTGTATAGACGCTCAAGCGGCGATATCTAGGGCATCTGATTTCTGTCCTATTTACTATCTTTGGATTCATTTTCTTCGCAAAGATATGTTCTCAGGTTAATCTTTTTGCATTCCTTCCAATAATTTGTCCAAATCTAATTATCCTCAGGATCAATTTATTTGTCTCCCATTATTCATAAAGCATGTTGCATTGAAATAATGATAGATGAACTAAAATATCTTCACAAACGAAGTTTTGCATATTACTCTGGAAATTTCTAGATAATATAAGAAACTGAAACAAGACAATTGTTTAAGGAATTCTCATATGTATGGGTTGGAGATACTCGAGAGATTTTCTTCTTCAGTCAAAAAGGTGGTTGGACGTTTTAGGAAATATTGATCTTAAGAAAGGATCATTTTATAAACATCTTCAGTGGGTCGTAACATTCGGGGAATGGTATGGTAGACCAAATTGATGGAGAAGATTCGAGGCATACGAGCAGAGTATGATTGATATGTCGAAAAGAACGAGGTGGAAAGCTCGATAGATGAATGAGTGATGACGTCTGAAATAAGAGTTATTTTTATAAACATTTTGCATCATAATATGTCTAATTAGGAGCATTTGACTCATTTCGATCATGGCATCTTAATTATTTGGCATAAGCATAAATTCCAGGAAATCAATTCTACATGTGGATTCCCCAGTGGACAATGTAGCAAGGTTGATTGGAAATTACAAAATTCAGCGCCTTAATCCCCTAAGCAATAGGGTAACAGGTTAAATTTGCAGATCTTATCTCCCTAAGCAGTAGTGGAGCAGATCGAAGACTCGCCTTAATCCCCTAAGCAATAGGGTAACAGGTTAAATTTGCAGATCTTATCTCCCTAAGCAGTAGTGGAGTAGATCGAAGACTCGCCTTAATCCCCTAAGCAGTAGGGTAACAGGTTAAATTTGCAGATCTTATCTCTCTAAGTAGCAGTGGAGTAGATCGAAGACTCGCCTTAATCCCTTAAGCAGTAGGGTAATAGGTTAAATTTGCAGATCTTATCTCCCTAAGCAGTAGCGAAGCAGATCGACGACTCGCCTTAATCCCCTAAGCGGTAGGGTAACAGGTTAAATTTGCAGATCTTATCTCCCTAAGCAGTAGTGGAGCAGATCGAAGACTCGCCTTAATCCCCTAAGAAGTAGGGTAACAGGTTCGCAGATCTTATCTCCCTAAGCAGTAGTGGAGCAGATCGACGACGACTCACCTTAATCCCCTAAACAGTAGGGTAACAGGTTAAATTTGCAGATCTTATCTCCCTAAGCAGTAGTGGAGCAGATCGAAGACCCGTCTTAATCCCTTAAGCAGTAGGGTAACAGGTTTAATTTGCAGATCTTATCCCTAAGCAGTAGCGGAGCAGATCGAAGACGATGCACCTTAACCCCCTAAGCAGTAGGGTCCAAGATGATTTGGCATCTTTGTGTTCATAATGAGCAAATCGAAGATATAGCAGATTTGGCTTTTACGTGTTTACGGTGAAGCAGATCTAAGATGATTTGGCATCTCTGTATTGTCAGAAAACAGATCGAAGATAATAGATTTGGCGTCTCTGTTTTAGATGGGGAGCAGATCAAAGATAGCAGATATCACCTTCCTGAGTTGCAGTGAAGCAGATTGAAGCCGTCAAGAGGCCATTTAAAGAAGATCAAGGATCAAGAACTCAAGACTCGGCGAGCCCGGGAAAAATTGGTCCTTTTATAGTCTTTGCTCTATTCCTGTTACACAGCAATGAGCAAAGAGGGGCAGCTGTAGACACTGAATTTTTCCCGGGCCTAGAGACAAGTTCAAAAAAAAAGGAAAAAAGAAAAGAAAAAGATAAAAAAGAAAAAGAAAAAAAGAAAAAAAATAGAGAGGCCAAGGTGAAAACCCGCAAAGGGCGCCTTGTGACCAAAGGGGTTTTGAGTTGAAAACCTGAAAGGGCAGCTTAAATTTTGAAGAGCACACGGTAATCTTGCTATATCTGATTCAACGAAGAGTGAAGCATATTGCATATCGGGGTGTAACACCCCGAATTTGGGCTTAGAAGTATTGGGCCTTGAGTGCGGGTCCGTAAAGAGGTTGTATATAGGTATTTAATTGTGCAATGAAATAACACAATTAAATGTCTGCTTTGGTGGTTAATGGCCCTGAGAAGCGTTAGAGAAATCTTGGGTTCAAACTTGGGCTTTAGCAAAAATTTTGGTATTAAGTGAAAAAAAAACCTGGATGCTTGGATAAGGGTTTTTAAATTATTGTGTTAAATAAATGACACAAGGAAGCTTGTAGTCTAGTGGTTGTGGTGTCATTAAGGTTGTATGGGAGCCTGGGTTCAAGCCTTGGCTCTTGCAATTTATTTTGGTTTTTTTTAAGGGAACCTGGAATTTGGCCTTTAGACCTTATAATTAATTGGGGATAAAATATGAGACAAAAAGCCTTGTGGCTTAGTGGCAAGTAGCGTGTGGAGCATCTGAGGGGAGGCATGGGTTCGGATCCCATGGCAAGCAAGGAGCATTTATTTTGCTAACAAGGGGCGGCAAGAGTTGGTGTTGAATTTAAACTCTGATGTTGGAGGGATCCCACATCGGGAAGCTAACATAAGAGTGGTTGTGAAGCTGGCTTTAAATAGAGGGAACCATGAGGAGAGTAAAGGTACCTTTTCTTGGCTGATCCCTTTCGCTGTATGGCGTGCTCGTTTGGGTTGGGCATCGGCTAAGAGTGCTCGGAGCGTGGATTAACTCTAGTCTCCTATCAGGTGTGTATTTTCTAACTACTCTAGCTGTAGGATGGCTACTTCGGGCCGAAAGGGGTCATTTGGGCCTAATGAGCCTACGGGCCCAATTGGATAAGTTGTTTGATTGTGTAGTAAATATTGGACTAGGCTAGGTGAATCTCATATTTGTGGCTAGATTTGGGCTAAAAGGGCCACACGAGCGTGTAGGCCCATTTGGCCCGAGAATAGGCTTTAGGCCCATTCGTATTGTTATCTCTGTTTAAAATACTTTAGTTTACCAAATTACTGAAATGCCCTCGATTTATAGAATTACCATTTTACCTTTGATTTACAGAATTACTGTTTTACCCTCGATTTACAACATTACCATTTTACCCTCAGTTTACAAAATTACCGTTTTACCCTCGATTGTGAAATTACTGAAATACCCCTGTTAGATAGAATTACCAAAATACCCCTAGTTTGTAAAATTACCAAAATACCCCTAGTTAGTAAAAATTACCGAAATACCACTGGTTTGTGAAATTACCGAAATACCCTCAATTTGTAAAATTACCAAAATACCCATGATTTACAAAATTATAGAAATACCCTTGGCTTTCTAAAAATTATAGAAATACTATTGGTTTACAAAATTACTGAAATACACTTGGTTTGTAGATTTACCAAAACACCCTTGTAGGATGAAATGACTAAAATACCCCTAATAGGTAAAAAGACCGTAAAGCCCCTATAGGGTAAAGTGACCGTAATACCCTTGTATAGTAAAATGACGAATATGCCCTTATGTTCCGTATGACTGATGTTCTTAGGATTTACATATATTGATATTGGATTAATTAAGTTTGAGTGACAGGTGGTGGTTATCGTAGGTGATTGATTATGGAAACGTTTCAACTTCAACCCATAACAGGTGTGTACTAACCCTCGTAGTAGCTTAGATTAATATCTGCTGAGAAGCCGAAATGCTAAAATACCGGTATTTCGGGAACTTGTAATGTTGCGTGTGGGTATAGATGCGATAAATACGATAAGATCGGTGTTTGGATCGATGGAACGGGTAAGAACTCAATTTTGTGCATGATGGTAAGTTGGGCCTCAATGGGCAAGAATTGGGCCAAATGGGATTTTGGGCCCATTTGGGTAAAATTGATAGAAAATGGAATTTGGAAAAGTTGCATGTTAACACAGTTAGTATTGTTGTAAAATTTGGGTTAAGCAGGCTTAGTGGGCTAAAGCAGCATTCGTAGGGCCCATTAGGGGTTTTGGGCCCAAAAGCCCGAATTTGATAAGTGGGTTAAAGATCATTGTTTAAACATTCGAAAATATTGACAATTTTAATGAACATGGAAAACCCTGATTCTTGGTAAAATTACGAAAATACCCTTATAATATGAAAAATGACTGTTTTGCCCTTGTGGGCAAGTGACTAACTTGGACTGTGTGGTTGACGGATTTAATTGTGAATATATGTTGGTGATATGAATGACTTGACTGTGATTGTTTGATTCAAATATGGGCATGACATTCTGCATACATGACATATTGCATGGGATATGGGTTATATTGATGGAGGAAGTGCTAAAAGGGCTCTGCCCTAGTTTACCGAAAAGGGCTTTGCCCCAGTTTATCAGAAAGGGCTTTGCCCCAGTTATTAAAAGAGGCTAGGCCTCTAGTTATATGATAAAGCAGCTATGCTGGCAGTGGAGAGTTTGGTTGGGTGGGTTGAGTTATTCCCCACATGGAGAGCTTGGTTGGTACGGGTGGAGAGTAGCGGATGGTAGGTCGAGTAGTCTCCCCAAATGGGCTTGCATACATTCATTGACATTACATGTGATATTGAAATGGGCTTGCATACATTCATTGACATTACATGTGATATTGAAATGGGCTTGCATACATCTATTGACATTACATGTGATATTGAAATGGGCCTAAGGGCCATACCGTTTACAGTAAAGGCTTCGGCCCAGTGATATGATTTATGAAAAGGCTTCGGCTCAGTGATATGATTTATGAAAAGGCTTCGGCCCAGTGATATGATTTGTGAAAAGGCTTCAGCCTAGTGATATGATTTATGGAAAAGCTTCGACCCAGTATATGTCAAGACTAAATAGGGCTTTGGCCCAGATTGTACTGATACCGTGTTATTTACTGTTTGTTTGTTATTGGGGTTACACACTGAGTTTTTGTAAACTCACCCCGTTTCTAACTGTGCAGGTAATCCCTAAGCTTAGATGGTTTGGAGCTGCAAGGGACTCGGAGATGGCCACACTACTGTTTCTGTTTCTTTTAATTGCAATTAGTAGCCGATTTATTTCTTTATAAGTTTTATCTTATTAATATTATTATTTGGTTTTGGGTTGTAATAAGGCCATTTTAATTATTTTTCTGGGTTATTTTATCTTATACCCTATATTTTTCTGATAACAATATGAGTTAGACCTAGGGCGCGTTTCCAAAATGATAATTGTTTTCAAAATAACACAACGATACAATTAATCAGTTTATCAAAAATATCTACTTAAATGAATTCCAACTCGTTTTTCTCAAAACCTAACCTAGCACCAAAGTGTGGCAATGGTTGGGGCATGTCTAGGATTAGATCCAATCAAGAGCTTAGTACTTAAGCAGCATTCTAGGCTCACCTCCTCTGTTTCGGATACCTACCTAGTGCACAGCTTCCATTCACTTTATTAACTTAGCAAAGACTATCTTTTAAAACACTAAGAAGGACGTTGAAAGAGGCATGTGTTTTCTTTAAAACTTCAATGTGACACGTCAGATCCAACCAAAACGTCTGGGCCGGGCTTGGGGTGTTACACGGGGCCTCAACAAAGTACTTTGGATCTTTTAAACACATGTTGAATTCAAGAAAGTCTTCATGGAGCTGGCATATAAACGCTCAAGCGACGATATCTACAGCATCTAACTTTTGTCCTGTTTGCTATCTTTAGATTCTTTTTCTTCTCAAAGATAGTTTTTTAGATTAATTTCCTTTGTATTTTTGACAAATTTATTCAAATCTAATTATCCTCAGGATCAATTTATTTGTCTCCCATTATTCATAAAGCATGTTGCATTGAAATAATGATAGATGAACTAAAATATCTTCACAAACGAAGTTTTGCATATTACTCTAGAAATTTCTAGATAATACAAGAAACTGAAACAAGACAATTGTTTAAGGAATTCTCATATGTATGGGTTGGAGATACTCGAGAGATTTTCTTCTTCAGTCAAAAAGGTGGTTGGACGTTTTAGGCAATATTGATCTTAAGAAAGGATCATTTTATAAACATCTTCAGTAGGTGGTAACATTCGGGGAATGGTACAGTAGACCAAATTGATGGAGAAGATTCGAGGGATACGAGTAGAGTATGATTGATATGTCGAGATGAACGATGTGGAAAGCTCGATAGATGAATGAGTGATGACGTCCGAAATAGGAGTTATTTTCATAAACATTTTGCATCATAATATGTCTAATTAGGAGAATTTGACTCATTTCGATCATGGCATCTTAATTATTTGGCATAAGTATAAATTCCAGGAAATCAATTCTACATGTGGATTTCCCAATGGACAATGTAGCAAGGTTGATTGAAAATTACAAAATTCAGCGCCTTAATCCCCTAAGCAGTAGGGTAACAGGTTAAATTTGCAGATCTTATCTCCCTAAGCAGTAGTGGAGCAGATCGAAGACTCGCCTTAATCCCTTAAGCAGTAGGGTAACATGTTAAATTTGTAGATCTTATCTCCCTAAGCAGTAATGGAGTAGATCGAAGACTCGCCTTAATCCCCTAAGCAGTAGGGTAACAGGTTAAATTTACAGATCTTATCTTCCTAAGTAGTAGTGGAGCAGATCGAAGACTCGCCTTAATCCCTTAAGCAGTAGGGTAACAGGTTAAATTTGCAGATCTTATCTCCTTAAGCAGTAGTGGAGTAGATCGAAGACTCGCCTTAATCCCTTAAGCAGTAGGGTAACAGGTTAAATTTGCAGATCTTATCTCCCTAAGCAGTAGCGGAGCAGATCGAAGACTCGCCTTAATCCTCTAAGCGGTAGGGTAACAGGTTAAATTTGCAGATCTTATCTCCCTAAGCAGTAGTGGAGCAGATCAAAGACTCGCCTTAATCCCCTAAGCAGTAGGGTAACAGGTTCGCAGATCTTATCTCCCTAAGCAGTAGCGGAGCAGATCGACGACGACTCGCCTTAATCCCCTAGGTAGTAGGGTAACAGGTTAACTTTGCAGATCTTATCTCCCTAAGCAGTAGTGGAGGAGATCGAAAACCCGTCTTAATCCCTAAGAAGTAGGGTAACAGGTTAAATTTACAGATCTTATCCCTAAGCAGTAGCGGAGCAGATCGAAGACGATGCACCTTAACCCCCTGAGCAGTAGAGTCCAAGATGATTTGGTTTTTTTTTTGTTCATAAGGAGCAAATCGAAGATATAGCAGATTTGGCTTTTACGTGTTTACGCTGAAGCAGATCTAAGATGATTTGGCATCTCTGTATTGTCAGAAAACAGATCGAAGATAACAGATTTGGCATCTCTGTATTAGACGAGGAGCAAATCAAAGATAGTAGATATCGCCTTCCTGAGTTGCAGTGAAGCAGATTGAAGCCGTCAAGAGGCCATTTAAAGAAGATCAAGGATCAAGAACTCAAGACTCGGCGAGCCCGGGCAAAATTGGTCCTTTTATAGACTTTGCTCTATTCCTATTACACACCAATGAGCAAAGAGGGGCAGTTGTAGACACTCAATTTTGCCCGGGCCTAGAAATAAGTTCAGAAAAAAAAGGAAAAAAGAAAAGAAAAAAAGAAAAAAATAGAGAAGCCAAGGTGAAAACCAGCAAAGGGCGCCTTGTGACC
This sequence comes from Gossypium hirsutum, assembly GCF_007990345.1. Lineage (NCBI taxonomy): Eukaryota > Viridiplantae > Streptophyta > Magnoliopsida > Malvales > Malvaceae > Gossypium > Gossypium hirsutum. The sequence goes on from NC_053426.1 coordinate 109,663,245, forward strand.
AAAGGGGTTTTGAGTTGAAAACTCGAAAGGGCAGCTCAAATTTTGAAGAGCACATGGTAATCTTGTTATATCTAATTGAACAAAGAGTGAAGCGCGTTGCATATCGGGGCATCAACAAAGTACTTTGGATCTTTTAAACACATGTTGAATTCAAGAAAGTCTTCATGGAGCTGGCATATAAACGCTCAAGTGGCGATATCTACGGCATCTAACTTTTGTCCTGTTTGTTATCTTTAGATTCTTTTTCTTCTTAAAGATAGGCTTTCAGATTAATTTCCTTTGTATTTTTGACAAATTTATTCAAATCTAATTATCCTCAGGATCAATTTATTTGTCTCCCATTATTCATAAAGCATGTTGCATTGAAATCATGATAGATGAACTAAAATATCTTCACAAAAGAAGTTTTGCATATTACTCTGGAAATTTCTAGATAATACAAGAAACTAAAACAAGACAATTGTTTAAGGAATTCTCATATGTATGAGTTGGAGATACTCCAAAGATTTTCTTCTTCAGTCCAAAAGGTGGTTGGACGTTTTAGGCAATATTGATCTTAAGAAAGGATCATTTTATAAACATCTTCAGTAGGTCATAACACTCGGGGAATGGTACAGTAGACCAAATTGATGAAGAAGATTCGAGGGATACGAGTAGAGTATGATTGATATGTCGAGAAAAATGAGGTGGAAAGCTCGATAGATGAATGAGTGATGACGTCCGAAATATGAGTTATTTTCATAAACATTTTGCATCATAATATGTCTAATTAGGAGCATTTGACTCATTTCGATCATGGCATATTAATTATTTGGCATAAGCATGAATTCCAGGAAATCAATTCTACAGGTGGATTTCCCAATGGACAATGTAGCAAGGTTGATTGAAAATTACAAAATTCAGCCCCTTAATCCCCTAAGTAGTAGGGTAACAGGTTAAATTTGCAGATCTTATCTCCCTAAGCAGTAGTGGAGCAGATCGAAGACTCACCTTAATCCCTTAAGCAGTAGGGTAACAGGTTAAATTTGCAGATCTTATCTCCCTAAGCAGTAGTGGAGCAGATCGAAGACTCGCCTTAATCCCTTAAGCAGTAGGGTAACAGGTTAAATTTGCAGATCTTATCTTCCTATGCACTAGTGGAGCAGATCGAAGACTCGCCTTAATCCCCTAAGCAGTAGGGTAACAGGTTAAATTTGCAGATCTTATCTCCTTAAGCAGTAGTGGAGTAGATCGAAGACTCGCCTTAATCCCTTAAGCAGTAGGGTAACAGGTTAAATTTGCAGATCTTATCTCCCTAAGCAGTAGCGGAGCAGATCGAAGACTCGCCTTAATCCCCTAAGCGGTAGGGTAACAGGTTAAATTTGTAGATCTTATCTCCTTAAGTAGTAGTGGAGCAGATCGAAGACTTGCCTTAATCCCCTAAGTAGTAGGGTAACAGGTTCGCATCTCCCTAAACGGTAGCGGAGCAGATCGACGACGACTTGCCTTAATCCCTTAAGTAGTAGGGTAACAGGTTAAATTTGCAGATCTTATCTCCTTAAGCAGTAATGGAGCAGATCGAAAACCCGTCTTAATCCTCTAAGGAGTAGGGTAACAGGTTAAATTTGCAGATCTTATCCCTAAGCAGTAGCGGAGCAGATCGAAGACGATGCACCTTAACCCCTAAGCAGTAGGGTCAAAGATGATTTGGCATCTTTGTGTTCATAAGGAGAAAATCGAAGATATAGCAGATTTGGCTTTTACGTGTTTATGCTGAAGCAGATCTAAGATGATTTGGCGTCTCTGTATTAGACGAGGAGTAGATCAAAGATAGCAGGTATCGCCTACCTGAGTTGCAGTGAAGCAGATTGAAGCTTTCAAGAGGCCATTTAAAGAAGATCAAGGATCAAGAACTCAAGACTCGGTGAGCCCGGGCAAAATTGATCCTTTTATAGTCTTTGCTCTATTCCTGTTACACGACAATGAGTAAAGAGGGGCAGCTGTAGACATTCAATTTTGCCCGGGCCTAGAAATAAGTTCAAAAAAAAAAGGAAAAAAGAAAAGAAAAAGAGAAAAAAATAGAGAAGCCAAGGTGAAAACCCGCAAAGGGCGCCTTGTGACGAAAGGGTTTTTGAGTTGAAAACCCGAAAGGGCAGCTCAAATTTTGAAGAGCACATGGTAATCTTGTTATATCTGATTGAACAAAGAGTGAAGCGCGTTGCATATCGGGGCATTAACAAAGTACTTTGGATCTTTTAAACACATGTTGAATTCAAGAAAGTCTTCATGGGCTGGCATATAAACGCTCAAGCGGCGATATCTACGGCATCTAACTTTTGTCCTTTTTGCTATCTTTAGATTCTTTTTCTTCTCAAAGATAGGCTTTCTGATTAATTTCCTTTGTATTTTTGACAAATTTATTCAAATCTAATTTTCCTCAGGATCAATTTATTTGTCTCCCATTATTCATAAAGCATGTTGCATTGAAATAATGATAGATGAACTAAAATATCTTCACAAACGAAGTTTTGCATATTACTCTGGAAATTTCTAGATAATACAAGAAACTGAAACAAGACAATTGTTTAAGGAATTATCATATGTATGGATTGGAGATACTCGAGAGATTTTCTTCTTCAGTCTAAAAGGTGGTTGGACGTTTTAGGAAATATTGATCTTAAGAAAGGATCATTTTATAAACATCTTTAGTGGGTCGTAACATTCGGGGAATGGTACAGTAGACCAAATTGATGGAGAATATTCGAGGGATACGAGTAGAGTATGATTGAAATGTAGAGAAAAACAAGGTGGAAAGCTCGATAGATGAATGAGTGATGACGTCCGAAATAGGAGTTATTTTCATAAACATTTTGCATCATAATATGTCTAATTAGGAGCATTTGACTCATTTTGATCATGGCATCTTAATTATTTGGCATAAGCATAAATTCCAGGAAATCACTTCTACAGGTGGATTCTCTAGTGGACAATGTAGCAAGGTTGATTGAAAATTACAAAATTCAGCACCTTAATCCCCTAACCAGTAGGGTAACAGGTTAAATTTGCAGATCTTATCTCCCTAAGCAGTAGTGGAGCAGATCAAAGACTCGCCTTAATCCCTTAAGCAGTAGGGTAACAGGTTAAATTTGCAGATCTTATCTCCCTAAGCAGTAGTGGAGCAGATCGAAATCCCTTAAGCAGTAGGGTAACAGGTTAAATTTGCAGATCTTATCTTCCTAAGCAGTAGTGGAGCAGATCGAAGACTCGCCTTAATTCCCTTAGTAGTAGGATAATAGGTTAAATTTGCAGATCTTATCTCCCTAAGTAGTAGTGGAGCAGATCGAAGACTCACCTTAATCCCCTAAGCAGTAGGATAACAGGTTAAATTTGTAGATCTTATCTCCCTAAGCAGTAGTGGAGCAGATCGAAGACCCGCCTTAATCCCCTAAGCGGTAGAGTAACAGGTTAAATTTACAGTTCTTATCCCTAAGCAGTAGCGGAGCAGATCGAAGAAGATGCGCCTTAACCCCTTAAACAGTAGGGTAACAGGTTGAAGACATAGCAGATTTGACTTTCGAATGTTCTTACACCAATGTAGATCCATGATAACAGATCTGGCATCTCCATTTCGACGGAGAGCAGATACATAGCAGATCTAACCTTCAGAGGATTTTACTGAAGCAGATCCAAGATGATTTGGCATCCTTGTGTTCACAATGAGCAAATCAAAGACATAGCATATTTGGCTTTCACGTGTTTACGCTGAAGCAGATCTAAGATGATTTGGCATCTCTGTATTGTCAGAAAATAGATCGAAGATAACAGATTTGGCGTCTCTGTATTAGACGGGGAGCAGATGAAAGATAGCAGATATCGCCTTCCTGAGTTGCAGTGAAGTAGATTGAAGCTGTCAAGAGGCCATTTAAAGAAGATCAAGGATCAAGAACTCAAGACTCGGCGAGCCCGGGCAAAATTGGTCCTTTTATAGTATTTTCTCTACTCCTGTTACACAGCAATGAGCAAAGAGGGGTAGCTGTAGACACTCAATTTTGCCCAGGCCCAGAAATAAGTTAAAAAAAAAAAGTCCAAGTCCAGTACAAAATTACAAACATATAATTTGGCCCAATCAAAATGGCCCATTACTTGAAAAGATTTAAGGTCCATCTATAAGCTTGATTCATATGGAAATATAATCTTTAAGGATATGCAACCTTAGATATGATATGCAATCTTAGATATGATACAATCTTAGATATGATACAATCTTAGATATGATATGCAATCTTGAAGATATGATCTTGTAATCTTGGAGATTTAATTTGTAGATATCCTTTAATCTTAACCGTTGATGTAATTGATCTGTACCGTTGGATTTGGGGAGGCTCAACTATAAATAGAGGCCTCTCCCTTCATTGTAACACACTTGAGTTTTGGGAAGCAATAAGAATTCTTGAGAGCATTCACTCAAATTTATCTCCCTCTTGCGTTCTTACTCTCTGTGGTTTGTTCTTATTTTATTCTTCGTCTATCTTAGTTTTTCAACCTTTTTTATATTTTAATTTCTTCATTTTTCAAATATGTATATTTATTCCTATCTTTTATACATTTGATTATGTATTTTATATATTATAATATTTAACCTTTTTATATAGTTTATTTTCAAATATATATTTTCTATGCATGTATATATATTATATTATCATTTCATGTATTTTGAACTATTTCATTATATTTTTATAATTTGTAAATGTTCTATTTATTCATTTTTTTAGTGTATGTCATTTATCTTATTTGTGCATAGTTTCATTTTTTTATATGCTATGTTTAATTATTTCTTTTATGTGCTATTTTATGATATATATTGTTGTATAATTTTTGCTTGTATTATGTTTTTATTTTAGTTTACTCATGTTTTTATTTGTTTATTATCTTATATTTACCCTAGTATTTTTTTCCATTAAACGTATGTTCATGTTATTTAGTTTTGTCTTAATGATATTATTTATGTTTGTATGGAAATGTTAGAATATTTTGTACATCTATTCTTCATGATGCATTAATATGTCATCCTAAAACGTCATTTAAAATAATATTCCAAGGTTTTAAAAAAAAATAAAAATAAAAGGCAATGCTTGATGTTTGGAAACTTCGAGAAAGGTAGTGCCCTAACTTACTGGGTTGCGACTTTTCTCGTTGAATTCGAATAGTCAAGCACCCTTCTAAGTGATTTTAAGCTTTCAAGACTTAAACAATTATTTCGAGATTTCAAAACATAGTGTCCTAACATACTGGATATGGTGTTTTGTTGTTTCGAGATAGAAATTTTCGACAGACGAGCTTAGTTTCGAAGGTTTTAAAATATTGTGTCCTAACTTACTGGATGTGATGTTTTGACTCGTTTGAAATAAGTGGGCTTCAATTTTCAAAATTGAGACATTCTAATTAAAAGAGGTTTGCATCTTAAAACTTTCAAATTTCCAACATTAAAGACACTTGATAATCAATTAGGTACCAATTTTTGGGCGTTACGAGGGTGCTAACCCTTCCTCGTACGTAACTGACTCCCGAATCCGTTTTCTCGACTTTCGTAGACCAAAATTAATGTTTTAAAACAAAATATTTTATAAGGTGATCCAATCACACCTAAAAAGATTGGTGGCGACTCCCGTTTTCGTTTTTCTTAAAGTCGATTCCCATTTTCCAAAACTCGATTTAAAAATGGTTTCGACAATCATTTCATACAAAAGTACAAAGCAACAAGAATAATGAATATTAAACATATATAATAATATTTCATGCGAATATATTCTTAAAATAATAACATAAAATGATCAATTTGTACGCGAATACATAACAATAAATAAATAACATGATAAATAACAAATAATTTATAAGATGAAATTAGCGTGTTGAAACAATACCTAATAAAAGAAGGATAAAAAAAACAAAATGAAAACAATAAAAAAAATATTAAGCAATATATAAGTAATAAAAAAATTTTAAAAATATATATTATTTAATATAGTAGCTTGATACATTTACAAAAAGGGCTGTTAAATTAGAACAAAATTTTATAGTAAATTTTAGATATAGACATTAAATATATATAATAACAATATATGTATTAGTTTATAATAAATTTAAAATTTAAAATTTTTTTATACTAATAAATAATAAGTAATGAAATAATATATAATAAAAGGAAGATAATATAGGGAATAATATATAATAATATATGATATGTAATAAAATATATAAATCAAATATAATGAAATATAATAATATGATAACTATTATATAAATAAGGATAATACATATATACTATTATTTAATAAAAAATTAATATTTTACAAAATTAATGAATAATAAAATAATACATAATTTATAATGAAATAAAAAAAATGCAAGGAATAATATATATAGTAAAATATATAATGTATAATAAAATTTATAAATAAAATGTATAATAATAAAAATAATATAATGAATAATATATGAATAAAAAATAATATATACTATTTTATATAACTAATAGTTATAAAAAATAAATAATATATAAGGTATTTAATAAATAAATTATGCAAAAATATTTAAAAGGATTAAAATTAAATAAAACTAGGGTTCTAGGGCTAATTTCAAAATAACAAAAAAATTTAGGCCTAATTGGAACGGATTCAAAACTACAAGGGACTCACTGGGCAATTTGCCCTAATCCCATAAAACGACGTCGTTCCCAGAATAGGCTTTAATAGCCATTAGGACTAGATTGAATTAATCGTCGAAGACTGGGGGTCAATTTAAAATAAAAACAAAATGAAATTGTAAAGATTAAAAATGCGGAAGGATCGATTGAATAATTTTCCCTTTTAATAAAAACACGCGGATCTCATCCGGGTTTCGAATCAACATGCGGATCCTGGGCTTAAACAGTGTCGTTTTGGTACTTATTAGATTAAGTAAAATGACACCGTTTTCATTGTGCTATTTAAGTTAGCTTTTTGGCCCAAAATTCATTTTAGAAACTGTTCAAAAAATATATCTTTAAAATCCTTTGAAAGAGGAAAGGAAAAGGCCATCTAGGCTCCGGCCTCTGACCTCTGGTCACTAGGCAACACATGTCCATGCCCCACCGTACACGGTGGCCGGAAGGTTTAAAACCTTCATCTTTCCAGGTGAAACTCAGGTAACCTTTTCCTTTTAAATATTAATAGCCCTTTTTAAAAGAAATGATTCTTAAGCATAAAAAAAAGTAACAGAAATGAATAGACAACTGAATCACCTTTTTCACAATGAAACTGTTCGTTTCCCTTGTGTATATGTGTATATCTGTTTTATACTGTAAAATCTGTGTTTTCTATTGAATCTATGTATATTCAGAAAACCGTAGTTTACATCCTTTTGATTTGGGCTTTTATAGCCACTGAAAAAGAAAATAAAAATATATTACAATCTTTCATTTTATTTCTTGCCATATTTGCATTGGTCTCTACTGTTTCTTCTTTCCTTTTTTGCAGGTACCAGCGAAGAATCTGGCGGTGAATGCGCTGGCAATGATTCATGCCCCGATTACGGCGCAATATGGCGCCGGAGTCACGATGTCGATGGAGGCGTCGATGAAGGTCACTGGAACGACGCAAAAGGGTGTGACGATTGGCGTGCCTGCGGCGCGAATTCTGGAACCTTCCTCAGTGTATGCGGCGCCTAGGGTTTCAGAAACCCTAGGTCTTCCGTCCTCTATTAGTTTGGGCCCTATTGGGCTTTATTGATTTGGGTTTAGTTGTTGGGTTTTAGGTTTTTGGGCTAAGGGTCTTGGGGTGTAGCCGGGTATGGGCATTCTAGTTTAGACCAAATGTAATCGGGCTAATGGGTAGTTTAGGCTAATTGGGTCTTGGGTCATCCGGCCTTTAGGCCTGTTTTGTAAACTGGACATTACAGACTTTATTTAATTTTTGTTTTATTCTATTTCACGAGCCCGGATAAATTTGGGCTATTACAAGTAATATAAGATTACTTTTCATAATAAGATTACGGGGATGTAAGATTATAAGTGGGATGTTTCGTATGTTATATTATCTTATTTGGTTAATTTGATTTGAATTTTTGATTTTGGTTAAGAGTACTTAAAATTACCTAAAAGTACATTTTTACTAAATTGTCTTTATTATAGAATTTATTCTCTTAATGTTTCTTGGTCTTAATTTCTATAAAATTATGATAAATTCGACTAACCAAACACCACATTAGTATTTTATTTTTTTGGTGTGACCAATCCACCTTGTTTTAAATTCATTTTAACATTATTCTGTGAGCAGTTGAACTAGACAAAGTGTCTTTATCCATTATAGGCAAAAATTGGCTCATTGAAGGCAGCTCAAACTTTGATCACTCTTGGGTAGACCAGCCAACTGCTTGCAAAAAGTATAATGTTATATACTTTACGTATATCCCCACTGTCACATTCGCCAAAGTATAATTATGATTAAATTATTAATATTATATGTTAAAACATAATAAAAAAAGATATGGTCAATAACCGGTTGCAAGAAAAAGAAACAAAAGAAGCCATTTTTAAGCTCTTAGCATTCGGCTAACCTCTGTTTTTGAAATTGATAAGTGATTTTAAGCTTGTTTTTTATAATATTAAAATTTTACAAAAAATAGGCCCACATGGCCGTGTGGCCCACACAACCTATTGGCCCAGCCCTGTGGCCCACATGGCCTGGCACACGGCCGTATGGCTTCAACAGTAACTTTTTTGGCTTTGAGTCGTTTGTTATTTTTTGGGACGGAACGTACACACTTTTCGTTTTTCAATGCAACCACAATAGCGAGGATTCCAAAACATAAAATGACATTTAGAAAGAACAATTTTGAAACACCCCAAACTCGATCTAGACATTATGGCTGAATCTGGCGAAGTCACATAAGAATGTATTTAAAACCGTCTTTACCCAAAAGCCGTTACAGTTACCACCTTTTACTTAACTCAGAAAACATATATATATTGATTAATTTGCTTGGAAACATTTCTTAATTCACGAAAGCTTAAGAACAAATAAAGTTGCAATTCCAAAATCCATAAATAGTACTTCCAAATTCTGAACTTAAACCGAACAGCCTAAAACCAGAAATTTCATAATTACTCCCAAATATAGCAAATAAAATAATAAAAGCATTAAAAACCTTTAAAACTAGAGTGTATGTAGCAGTGGTCACCGTCGAGCTCTCCGCAGCACTAATCCACCTACTGCTGGGGATTACCTGACAGACAAATAAAAATAAGGGGTGAGTTTTTGCAAACTCAATGTGTAGATCCCCACAGCAAGCACGCATGTAAATGGATAGTAGTCAAACAGTCATAATTGAGCCTGAGCTCTTAACAGAATCAATGTAGGTCTTAGCCCACTCAGAACAGTGTAAGATACATTCGGGCCTTAGTCTATACAGACATACATGCATATCAATCAGAACAGTAATGCCCACCAACCCTGCACACCATCTCCGTCCAACCCAACACACCATGTGGGGATGAAATCTACCTACCCAGCCCTACACACCAAGTATGGGGGATAAAATCAACCCATCCAACCCTACACACCCAGTGGTACCGTATACGGCACGTATCAGATATATGCAGCATAGCTGCCCAATGACAGACCAATAACCTTTCAATCTTCCTTCTTTTCAGTAACAAGCCCAACTCAATGCAATGCAATATAAATAATATGGCATGCTTATGTGCAGACATCAGACCATAACATCGTCATCAAATCAGAATAGATACACAAGCTTTAATTATCATGCTCTTACGTACATCTTAGTATCAGATCAGAGTATAGGGGTCTAAGTAACACTTACCAACCCTACCAACAGGTTACAGTCGACTTGGGCAACCCATGCAATCTTGCAGAACATTCCTAATAAGTTGGGCTCACACGCCCGTATACCTTGCCCATGTGGGCCCACATGCCCGTGCAGTTCACGAGGCCAGGCCCAAGATCTCACACGCCCGTATGGTTCATTCGTGTGGCCCACAAGGCTCAGTTGGTCAAGCTCGTGCCTCGTACACAGCCTCGCCAGCCTCATACGCCCGTGTCCGTCGTGCCCGTGTGGCACGCGCACGGCCTACTTCATTAAACACACGGTTGTGTCTCACTACACGGCCTCCACACGGGTAGTCCACACTCCCATGTGGTGTCGAGCTTTCACCGAAACGCGACTTCAGATCGATTGGAGAACACACCTAGTTTCAATTGAAACCTAACACAATCGCAAGCCTTCCAGAATCTATATTCGATAGTGTCAAGACCCATTTCAGTCACTTAAACAATATTTTATTGAAACTAAACGAGGTATTCCGCGCCAAAATTGGTAAATTTCTTACCTTGAGCGAAAACCAACGAATACTACGCGCTTAACTCGCTGTTCAGGAACGAAGAGCAGCCCCTTGATCTGTACTTAAACACCCAAAGAAAATTTCCCCTTAATCTCTTAATCAAAATGATGCTTACGAACGACAAGCAGAAACTTACCAATGAGGAGAATGTCAATAAAACGAAGAAGCCTGTTAATACGAAATCAAAACGAATGTGAGGAAAGAAAAGGAAATTTCGACAAAAAGAAAAGAAAAAGAACGTGGAGAGTGGAACAATAGTAGAGAATTTCGGCAAAGAAAGAGTTCTTTTGAGGAAACTACTCAGAAAAATCTGATAAACCCTACCACTTCAGAGTTTTAGTTCTCTTCCAACTCTATTACGGTCTTAGTGGTAAAAATAATGCCTAAGTCAGGATTCAAACACAAGACCTCTAGCATAAACTCTTGGCACTTAACCACTAGACCAGCAAACCCATTCTATTAAGTTTTTACTAAAAAATCCTTTAAGCCCATTAACCAAAAGCCAAGCTTTACTTAAACAAAAATTTTGCCCTAGTTGAGACTTGAACTTGGGACTTCCCTAACACACCCTCAAAGTACTTAAACACAAAAGCAGACAGATATTATGCAAATCCATGCAAAAACATATTCAGATATTTTCCTATGCTACAATTTCACAAAAACTGAAATTACAAAAATCTGGGGTGTTACAACTCTACCCCTTTAAAGAAAGTTCGTCCTCGAATTTTACCTAGTCAGAAAAGGTGAGGATACCGCTGATGTATTGAATCCTCTGGCTCCCAAGTAGCCTCCTCAGTGCTATGATTCTGCCACAGCACCTTCACTAAGGGAATAGACTTCCTACGCAGAACTTTGCCGTTGTGATCCAAATTTTGAACTGGCTACTCCTCGAATGTCAGATCTGGTCTAACCTCAATTTCCTCCATAGGCACAATGTGTGTGGGATCAAAGCGGTAACATCTCAACATCGAGACATGAAAGACATCGTGAATACGAACTAAATCTGGAGGTAACTCCAACTGATACGCGACTGGCCTCACTCGCTTCAGAATTCGGTACGGCCCAATAAATTGGGGACTCAACTTACCTTTATGACCGAACCTCAGAACCTTCTTCCAAGGCGAGACCTTAAGGAAAACCAAGTCCCTCACAAAATACTCGATATCTTTCCTCTTCAAATCAGCATAGGACTTCTGTCTATCCGAAGCAGCTTTCAGTCGATCCCGAATCAAACAGATCTTACTTTTAGTCTTTGAAACCAACTCCGGACCCAGAACACGTCGCTCACCTAACTCAATCCAGCACAAAGCGGTGCGACACTTACGACCATAAAGTGCCTCAAAAGGAACCATCTGAATACTAGACTGATAGGTGTTATTGTAAGTGAACTTTGCCAAAGGCAAGTACTCCTCCCAACTACCTTGAAAATCCATAACACAGCCCCTCAACATATTCTCCAGTATCTGAATCACCCACTCCAACTGACCTTTTGTCTGAGGATGAAATGCAGTACTGAAGTCAAGTCGTGAATCAAAAGCCTCATAAAACTTCTGCCAAAATCGAGAAGTAAATCGAGGATTCTTATCGAAGATAATCGACACTGGAACCCCATGCAGTCTTACTATCTCTTAGATGTAAAGTTTAGCCAACTTCTGTAAAGAGAAGTTTGCCCTAATAGGAATGAAGTGTGCAAACTTGGTCAATGGATCTGCGACGACCCAAACAGAATCCTTCTTAGTGAGAGTTAGTGGCAACCCACTAATGAAATCCATCGTCACTCGCTCTCATTTCCACGAAAGTATCTTAACCAGCTGTAGCAACCCCGAAGGTAACTGATGCTCAGCCTTAACTTACTGACAAGTCGGACAGCATGCAACGAAATCGGTCACCTCACGCTTCAACCTTGGCCACTAGTACAACTCTCGAAGATCTTTATACATCTTATTTCCACCAGGATACATAGTGTATGGACTACTATGTGCTTCCCTCAAAATCGCCAGCCTCAAATCCTCATCATTAGATACACAGATCCTACCTCAAAAGCACAATACCCCTTCACTATTCAGCCCAAAATCTGTAGTAGTCCCAGTCTCAACCTGACGAAATCGCATCTCGAGAGTCTTATCCTCTAACTGCTTAGCTCTACTCTGCTCAATCCATGTCGGCTTTACTTGAAGCTCTTCTAGAAGACGCAGTCGAGCGAACAACATTCTCAAATCAACCACAGCCCTACGGCTTAATGCATCGGCCACCACATTGGCCTTTCCAGGGTGATACTCTATACTGCAGTCGTAATCCTTAAGCAGCTCAACCCATCGTTGCTGCCTAAGATTTAACTCCTTCTGAGTGAGGAGATACTTGAAGCTCTTATGATCAGTGTAGATGGTACACCTCTTACCATACATATAGTGCCTTCAAATCTTTAATGTAAAGACGACTGCAGCCAACCCCAAATCATGCGTCGAATAATAAGCCTCGTGAGTCTTAAGCTTTCGAGACGCATAGGCAACTACCTTACCGTCTTGCATCAAGACGCAACCCAAACCCACATGTGATGCATCACTGTAAACCATGAAGTCCATACCAGGCTTAGGCTGTATTAGAACTGGAGCCTAAGTTAACACGATTTTGAGCTTCTCAAAGTTCTCCTACTGTGCATGAATCCAAACAAAGGGAACTCCCCTATGCAGTAACTTAGTCAAAGGCACTGCAATCAAAGAGAACCCTTCTACGAAATGTCGATAATATCCTTCCAGTCCCAGAAAACTATGAATCTCCGACGCATTCTTCAGCTGTTTCCAATCTAACACAACCTCAATCTTACGAGGATCAACACGAATCCCCCCAGCAGACACCACATGTCCCAAAAAGATTACTTCCTGAAGCCAAAAATCACACTTAGAGAACTTCATATAAAGCTGTTTCTCACAAAGGATATGCAGAACAGCCCTGAGATACTCATCATGCTCGTCCTCAGATTTAGAGTAAATCAAGATGTCGTCGATAAACACAACCACGAACTGGTCTAAGTAGGGCTAAAACACCCGGTTCATCAAGTCCATGAATGCCGCTGGTGTATTAGTCAATCGAAAGGGCATAACCAAGAACTCGTAATGTCCATAACGAGTCCTAAATATCGTCTTAAGCACATCGGCCTCCTTAACCCTTAACTGATGATAACCTGATCGCAGATCAATCTTGGAGAACACCGAAGCCCATTTGAGCTGATCGAATAAATCGTCTATCCCCGGAGGTGGGTATTTATTCTTAATCGTCAACTTACTCAACTGACGATAATCGATACACATTCTCATCGTACCATCCTTCTTCTTTACGAACAGAACAGGTGCTCCCCATGGAGACATACTGGGACAAATAAAGCCACGATCCAACAGCTCCTGAATTTGAGCATTCAGTTTTGCCAGCTCCTTTGGTGCCATTCGACAAAGGGCCATAGACACCGGAGCTGTACCAGGAATCAACTCAATACCAAATTCTACCTCACGACTCGGAGGCAATCCCAGTAGTTCCTCTTGAAAAACATCTGGAAAGTCCTTCGCAGTACGGATGTCCTTAACCGAAGAGTCCACAGAATCAGAAACACTGATGTAGGCCAAGTATGCCTCACATCCCTTTCTTACAAGCTTCTCCGCTACCAACGTAGATATCACATTACTCAGATAATTTCGTCGTTCTCCAATCACTACTATCTCATCGTCCTCCTCGGTCCTCAGAACAACCCTCTTTTCAGCACAATCCAGACTTACACGATGCTTCACCAACCAGTCCATGCCCAGAATTAAATCGAACTCCTCAAACGGAAGTTCCGTCAGATCAGCCAAGAATACCGTTACTTGGATTCCAACGGAACATCTCTAAACAATTTATTAACCCTAATGGACTGCCCCAACGGACTCACCGCTGAAATCTCACTAGAAGTGCTCTCATGCGGAATCCCCAAAGTCTCAGACACAGAACATGCAACATAGGAATGTGTAGAGCCTATGTCTATCAGTGCAACATAAGGTACATCAAGAATTAAAAACATACCCGTGATGACGTCCGGAGCATCTCCATCCTCATGGCGACAAGTAGCGTAGACAAATACAGGCTACCTCGCCTGAGTCGGCCCAGCACTTCTCCCTAGTGCTCTCCGACCTCGACCCATATCGTTACCACCCCTAGCCTGTCCTTAGCCCCTGGTGGCTACTGTACAACTCTTTATGGCTGCGCAGTCTCAACAACCGGAGCTTGCATCTGATTACTCCTCAGTGGACAATCCTTCACACGATGCTCAGTCGAACCACACCTCAAACAAGTTCCAGTAGCCTTCCAACACTCACGTAGATGACGTCTATTACAGAGCTAACACATCGCCATCCCAACAAGAACAGCAACAGTAGTGTAACACCCTTAACCCCGTCCTGTTACCAGAACAGGATTAAAAAGTATTACTAGTCATTACAGTACATTTGCACATAAACAAGTATAAATGCAATATTATCCATCTAAATATAACTTTAATGGGTCCACAGTACTTCACAAGTGTAATTAAAACAAACCGGGATTCGATTGGAATCTTAGGAAATTTTTCGTGAAATTTTAAATTTTCTTCTTTTGAACAGTACTACACGCCCGTGTGGCTAGTTTAACATGCCCGTGCCCTCGACCCGTGTGCAACATTGACTTTTAAACACGGCTATGACACACATCAGTGTGGCCTGCCCGTGTACTAAACTGGCTTTAAGACACGGCCGTGGCAACCAAGGCACACGCCCGTGTATTAACTTGGTTGTAACAATTTAAGTGCAGAGGACACACGGCCTAACAACATGCCCATGTGCAAGCCGTGTGTCTCACACGGCCTGGTCACACGCTTGTGTGACAAACCATGTGAACTCAAAATGAACCTTGTATTTTAAAATTTACCAATCCTTCAAATTGTAGACAACAAGCATTTCAAATTTCTCCATTCAATTAGTCCAGACATCCTAGGTACATGCCATTATCAACAATTAACATACTTTACCTTATTGAGTTCGGGATCGGCCTGGGATGCTGATTCAACGATCTGACTTTAACTTAACCTACGCATGGAAACAAACCGTACGCTAAGTATGAACTCAGTGGTATTTCTATAATCCGAGCATTTAAAACATAGCATACACTTATTGTCCTATAATAATCATAAACATTCATTTATTCATTTCATAGATAATTTCTTTACAACTAATTCAAATTTCATCATCTAATAACTTGATTAGCTTTTCCATTTAATTCACAACAATAATATTCTCTATTCATATGTCTTACTTGTGTTTCTATTCACTATTCAATATCAATAAACATATTTTAGTATCGATTAATTTATTAGTTCCTTTCAGAAACATTTAGTCATTCGATAACAATTAGTTATCCAGTAACGATTACTTGCTCAGTAGCAATCAATTATTCGATGACAATCAGTATTTTTCAATAACAATCATTTAATCACTATTATTTAGTATCAGTCATTCATTTATTCAGTAACAGTCAAATATTCAGTAGCAGTAAATTTTTCAATACCTTTATTTTCCCTATTAACATAACTCGGACCTAAACGGATACACGGATCCGACCCACACACCGGGGATAGTATATAGCGTTTCATCGGCCGAAGCCAAAATACACCGTAAGGGTAACAGTAACAGTAACAGTAATAGTAGCGGTACACAAAGTACCTCATTGAAACAAATCCAAAACAGTAACAGTCACAGTCAGGTACAAAGTATCTCTTCGGAACGAATCCGGAACAGTCACAGTAGTCGACACATATAGTGTCTCATCGACACACAGTCGGAATATCCCTGAACACTTCCAATCCTATGGCATACCAACTATATACGACTAGCCCGATACAGTTAATAGGGTATTCAGTGAACTTTCAAATTTTCAATTTCATTTGTAATTTAATTTCAATTCAATTTAATACATTTTTCCATATCAATCAACATGCAATTTAATTGCAATACAATATATATTTTGATTCATTTCAATAATCATAAAACACAATAATGCTTACCTGAATTACTTACCATAACATTCAATCAAAATATAATAATTAACAATTAAATTTCACTTTTCAATGCACCAACCTACACATTAAATAATAAATTCAACAATTAAATATTAAGTTCGGATTATAGAAACACAAACCGTGATTTCTGAGCTAACCCTCGTTGACCTCGTCTTTTCCTTTCTTAACCGAGGATTTTTCGGCACCTCGTTAGCTACGAAATTAATACAATTTATAATCATTAATACAGTAAAATTTTCACATTAAATGTTTCAATTTTTATTCAACTTTTGTCTAAATTCCAATTTAGTCCCAAACCGAGACTAACTTTTATTCTTCACATTTAACTCAATATTTTCATTCAATTTTCACTTTAAACTAATTTCAGCTCTCTAATTTCAGCATAAAACCATAATTTCAAAATTCTTTCAATTCAGTCCCTACTATTCAAAACTTATGAATTACTTTACAATTCAATCCTTATCTCACTTCTAAGTTGAATTTCTATCCATTTTATTCAACATAAACAATATTTAAAAATCTAATAACTTTCAATATATCAATTTAATTTCATCAAAACCTTATTCCAAAGCTTCTAAAACATCAAAATTAAGTAAAAAAGGCTAAATTGACTTACCTATTAAACTTCCAAGCTTCAAATCTTCAATTTTTCCTTTCTTCTTTCTTTCTCCTTTCCTTTCCCATTTTCGTTTAAACATTCTGTTTCTTTCATTCTCTTTTCCTTTTCTTTATTTCTTTTGTTTCATTTACTTTTATGTTTTAATTATATTATAATATAATATTATTCTTCAATAATAAGTAAGTATACATGTATATTACAAATGTATATATATCATTGGTACACATATAAATTATTATTACCACACACTTGTCTTTATTAAATTATTTACTTTAATTAATTAATTATAAAATAATAATATTTACTTAAATAATAAGTAAATACATACATGTATTACAAATGTATGCACAATATTTATTACACATGTATTTTATTTTTATCACACACTTGGCATTCACCTTGGCTTATTTACTTATTTAGTCCCTTTAATTTTCTTTATTCTATAATTAAACTTTCACATTATATTCAATTTAATCCTTTTTCCTAATCAATCTTAATTAAATTAAATTTACTTAATTAAACTCTAATTAACCACTCATTTTACTTCGTAAATATTTTTAATAAATATTTACGAATCCATTTTTTAGAAACGGAGACCCAAAAATACACTTTTCTGGTAACAGTAAAATTCGGGTCATTACAAGTAGGCCCAACTCTCACGGGCCCATCAGTCCTGGCCTTTTTCTTAGGCCTCATCCTAGTATTCGAAGGCTCAGAATCCCTCTTAGCCTTCCCTTTTTTACGGTTTTGGCGCTCAGAGCGCTTCACCTCCTCGGCTATGTTGGCCTTCCAGACCAAGGCGAAGAAATCTCGCTCCCTCTGTGGAGCTATTAGAATCCGCAGACTATCACGGAGACAATCCTCAAATCGGACACAGCGTTCATACTCAGTCGCCACCATGCGCCTCGCATAACGGCTCAATCTAATGAACTCAGCCTTATACTCAGCCACTAAACGGTCACCCTGAGTTAGATTTAGGAACTCACATTGCCTAGCGTCAGTGTAGCTAGCTCCCACGTACTTATTCTGATAAGTTGTCTTAAATAGATCCCAAGTCAGTCGATCGGGCTAAGTGCCCTCCATAACGGTCAGCCACCACTGATACGCCTTATCTCGCAACAATGACACAGCCCCCTTAAGCTTCTACTCATCAGAAAAGTCCAGATCGTCCATGATACGCTCCGTGGCCTTCATCCAATACTCGGCCAAACTCGGAGCAACTCCAGCGATGCCCTTGAATATCTCAGCCCCATTCGACCTGAGTCATTCCATAACTAACCCACGGCCTCCATATCCAGTATTAGCCCCAGCGACCCTCTCTAGAATTCGCAGTATTTTCTAGGACAGTGCGTCGTCCCCAACTGCACGGTCCTGTGACTCAGCACCAGTCTCAGTAACAGGTGACACCGGTGTCTCACTAGTGTCTAGATTAGGGATCGTATCAGATGCGAATGACTCAACTCGAATCACTCTACGGCCTCTACCTCGGCCTCTAGTACCCCGTCCACGGGTACCACGTGTGTGCTCATCGTAACTATCGAATTAATCTGTATTTAGAATTTTTATGCACATCAGTTTACAGTTTCGATAATTATCTATTTACAGTTTTGATAATTAGTAACAAATATTGCCTAATTTCCAATTTAGTCCCTAAACCAAGACTAACTTTTATTCTTCACATTTAATTCTTTATTTTCATGCAAATTCCACTTTAGACTAAATTCAACTCCCTATTTTCACATAAATTCCTAAATTTTGAATTTTTCACAATTTAGTCCTTGTTACACAAAATTTACTATTTGTTCTACAATTTAATCACTAATTCTAAAATTATTCAACATAGACAACACTTAAAAACTCAATAATTTCTAAAATTTTGACATGGGCCAAGTAGTATTTAATACTGGGATTCCAAAAGCATAAAAATTACAAGAAAAAGGGGACTAAATTGACTAATGAATTGAGCTTGAAACTTTGAAACCCTTAGCTTTAGTCTTTCTCCTTTTCTTTCCTTTCTCTTTCTTTTACCCTTCTGTTTCGTTTGTTCTTTCTTTCTTTCTTTTCTATTTCTATTTCTTTTATTTTATTATTATAATATGATATATATACTTAAACATTAAGATTTAATATTATATGATATTATAATATATTTTTTTACTTTAAATTTTATAATAAAATACACTTAAGCCGCCTCATTTATAAGCAATGTCATAATTTCTTCTTTAGTCCTTTTAGTTTTTCTTTAATCTATAATTCAACTTTCACCCTTTATACAATTTAATCCTTATACCTAATTACTCTTAATTCATGCAAATTCACCTAACCAAAACCTAATTAACCACACAACTAACTTCGTAAATATTTCTAATAAATTTAAGAGTCTAATTTACGAAAACGGAGTCTCGAAAATACATTTTCCGACACCCATAACTATCAGGTCGTTACATGTACTTAGGAGTTTGTTTTGGTTTCCTTGTATAATGATAAGGCTTGAAATCCATGTTGATAGAGTTATGGCAGAGATAATGCTTAGTGGAAAACAAATGCATTAGTAAATGCATTGAATTGTGCATTTGGCATTTGAAATAACATTCGAGCATGCAATTAAATAGGTAATATAATGTCATGAAATGGTTAAAAGGCTTGGTTGATTCATGTGAGTTTATTTAAGTTAATTTGATATGTTTTGATGCCAAATTGTGGAAATATTTAATTAGTTTATTTGAAATGGTGATATATGATATTTTGACAATGGTATGAATTATGTGTTTATAATATGTTGTGATGTTTTGAGTGGTTAACGAGTAAGAGATAACATAATATGTTGGTAAAGAGTACTGGATGATTTTGATACCTTGTGTGAAATTTATGGTGGCACTTACATGATGATGAATAAATAGGTTTAGTAGGTGAGTTAATTTGAAGGATGAGTAGTAATAGATTAATTATTATAGTTATATGATAATTTAATTTGCAGTAGGAGAATGGAATAAACCTGGATATTGTCAAGTTGATTTGGTTGGCATATGTTTTAATGTTTGAATAGAGAGTGAAGCAATGAGTTCGATGTAATGGACCATGATTGGAATAGCATAATATTTATTGAGTTTTGGTTGATGATATGTCTATTGTGGAAACCTTTTTTTTTGTCTTGAACTATTTTCTTTTTTAAAAAGGAAGATGGAATCGCCACCAATCTTTTTTATTAGATGTGATTGGATCACCTCAAAATTTAATCATTTTAGTAAAATGTCAAAATTATTAAGTAAGGATTTCTATTACAAAATTCAAGAAGTGGGTTCAGGAGTCGGCTACGTATGAGGAAGGATTAACATCCTCATAACGCCCAAAATTGGTACCTAGTTGGTTACTTAATATCTTAGTGTTGGGAATTGAAAATTCAAAGAGAATCTAAAATGCGACCCTTGCATACATGATATTATTAGATGACATTGCTGAAAAACATCACTATCTAAATTACATTTGTAGCGACGTAAAAATTTCGCTTTGCTTTCGGTCGCTAATTGAGGTGATTTATTGAAATTTTGAGAACCGACTTTCGATTTTATAAAAAAGGGAGTCGCCACCGATCTTTTTTCCTAGGTGTGATTGGACACCTAATAAATCCTCTTTTTTAAAAGAAAATTTATTTTTTAAACAAAAAGAAGGCCGAGTTTAGGTCTACGTCAAAAGCCAGAGAAAAAATAGGGTTCGGGAGTCGGTTACACATGAGGAAGGTATTAGCACCCTCGCGACGCCCAAAATTGGTTTCTCGTTAAACATGCGTTGTCTTGAATTTCAAAATTGCGAGTTTAATATAACATTTAATCGTGATCCGATTAAAACACGAGAAATTTCAAGTTTTTTGGTTTCTTTTGAGAAGGATGTTTCGTTTTTAACACGAGCCGATTGATATTCACCCAACATAGCAATGAAATCGACGACTTAATGTTAAATCGGTACGTTGCCTTATTTGCTGAAATTAATTAAAAGGTGTGAGTAAAACATTATTACAATAAGAATTCGTAAATAATGCAAACAATGATGCAATTAATAATAAAAAATATTAAAATCTAAGAATATTAAAATAACAATAACAATATTTACAAGAAAATAAAAATAATGTACTATTAATATAATAAGAAAAATAATGTATTTATAACAATAATAGAAAATAACAATATGTACATAAAAAATATATATATACATATATATGTGTATATACATGTTAATAATGATGAAAAGAATAATAATTATACTAATAATAGTGGTAATGGTAACGATCAAGGAGTAATGAAGTAAGTATAAGTATGTACAAAAATAAAAATAATATAATATAAAGTGGAAAAAATAATGATAATAATATATTAATAAAAGAAAATATATATATATACATACATATACCGAAAATATATTCGTAATAATAGTATTGAGTATTAAAAGTATATATATAATATAGACAAAAATATATGCATAATATAGTATGGAAAGTATTTACATGGGATAATATAAAAATGCATGAATAATGTGATATTAAAAATATATACATAATATATATAAAAAATATAATATTAAAAATATATATAAATAATATATATAATATATACATAATATGGTATTAAAATATATACATAACATATACATATCAAAAATAATAATGATATTTAGGAACAATATTATTAATAATACTACATAAATATGTACATACATATTAAAAATAAATACATAACAATATTAATAGTATGTACATAATATAGTGTTAAAAATATATACATAATATAGTTATTAAAAAATATATACATAATATAATAAAATGTATGAATAATATGATATTTTAAAAAACTATACATAATATATAAAAATATAATATTTAAAAAAATATACATAATATAATATTAATATATATGCGTAATATAGAGTATAATATATATATTAAAAGAATATATATATATATGACGTACGAATATATTAACAAAAATAATAATATTAAAAACTATTAATAATACTATATAATATATGTATATAAGTATTAAGTAAAAATAATAATAATAAAATGCTAATAAATAAAAATAAAATAATAATAACAGTAATAAAATATAATAGTATAAATAATATTAAAGTTAAAATAAAATAATGAGAAAAAGTGAAAAAAGGATGAAATTGAATTAAAAATGAAATTTTTGAGGCAAATTCGAAATAAAAAAAGGAAAGGGCTTATTTGAACGCGCGTGGAACAACGGAGAGCCTAAAGTGCAATAACTCCCCTTTCTAAAACGCACAACATCAGCTAGGATTAAATTGAAAGGCGCGATAAATTTTGGGGCCCAATTAAAAGTGAAAAAATTTGATTGCAAAAGCATGAAAAAGCGGAGGGGCTAAATGCGCAAATAGCCCCTCCAATAGAAACACGTGGATCCTGATAGGTCGGGTTGGATTGGTCCGACCCAGGGCAAAACGACATTGTTTTGGGGTTTAATGGCCAACCCCAAAACGACGTCGCTTTTGGGGCTATAAAAGGCCTATTTTCTTCAAAAAAAAGTTCATTTCTGCATTTGAAAAAAAAAAGAGAGAGAGGGAGAGGGTGGGTGATTTCTGGCCACAAGGCCGGTCACCGTTCGGTCACCGGACTGCCGTCGGCCGCCACCGCGCACGGTGGCCGAAAAATTCAAAAAGGTATATTTTTTTATTTTTTTTTCTAGTTTTATATCTAAATGTATATACTGTTTTTTTTAAATAAAATAGAGATTAGTACGTATAAATGGGTTCAAAAAAGAAAGAAAAAATAAAAGGAAAATAAATCAACCTTCGATTCTATTTTTGGTGTTTCTCGCTGCAATTTTGTGTTTGTATTCGAGATCCTTTGATGGTATTTTCACCTTGCTATGTTTGAGCCTTTCGTTTTTTTATTTCTAAGCAAAAAAATCCCCCAAAATTTTACAATTTTTGGGGCTTTTATAGCCCGATTTTATTACAAATTTTTTACTATTTGTTTGCTGTCATTTCTTCTCTGATGTTTTACAGGTGCAAGTGGCGGTGGCAGGTGGCTGACAAGCGGTGGAGCAGGTGGCTGACAAAGCTAGGGCGGCTAGGGTTTTTGGTTTCTAACAAAAGGTTGTGGGATAGTTGGGTATGTGATGGGTTTTTAATTGGGCCATTAGTTTGGGTTTGGGTATTTGGTTGAGTTTAATTGGGTTGGTTTGTACCTGGGCCAAAATTGGGCCTCAACAGCTGCCCCTCTTTGCTCATTATCGTGTAACGAGAATAGAGCAAAGACATATAGAAAGGCCAATTTTGTCCAGTCTTGTTGAGTATTAACTTCTTTGGTGCTCCTCTTCTTTAGGTAGCTTCATTCCAGTCCACTATATCTTGTTGCTTTGATCTGCAACTTCAGAGGTATGACTCGTAGCTTCACTTTGCTCGCTTCTTCAGGGGTATGAGGTTCCTAGCTTCGATCTGCTTCACTACAACTTTAGGGTTCCATTACAACTTCATGGATAGAAGACTTGTAACTTCAACCTGCTTCACTGCAACTTCAAGTAGGCAAAATCTGTGTCTTCGATTAACTCTAATCTTTATCTTCGGCATGTGACCCAAGGCTCAACTCACCTCAGCATATGACCTATTGCAATATGAGCTTGATTTTTTTTTTGAAAAACAGAAACTGAAAATACCTCAGCGTGTCCCGAGGCTCAACTCACCTCTCGCAATATGAGTTGATTTTTGAAACATAAAAAAAAACAGAAATTGAAAATACCTCAGCGTATCCTGAGGCTCAACTCACCTCTCGCAATATAAGTTGATTTTGACAAACAGAAATTGAAAAACAGAAATTGAAAATACCTCAGCATGTGAGCCGAGGCTCAACTCACCTTTCGCAATATGAGTTGATTTTTTTGATAAACAGAAATTAAAATTACCTCAGCGTGTCTTGAGGCTCAACTCACCTCTCGCAATATAAGTTGATTTTTTTGAAAGACAGAAGTTGAAAATTACCTCAGTGTGTCTTGAGGCTCAACTCACCTCTCGCAATATGAGTTGATTTTTTTGAAAGAGAGAAATTGAAAATACCTCAACGTGTCTTAAGGCTCAACTCACCTCTCGCAATATGAGTTGATTTTTTTTAAAGACAGAAATTGAAAATTACCTTAGCGTGTCTTGAGGCTCAACTCACCTCTCGCAATATGAGTTGATTTTTTTGAAAGACAGAAATTGAAAATACCTCAACGTGTCTTGAGGCTCAACTCACCTCTTGCAATATGAGTTGATTTTTGAAACAGAAATAAAAACATCAGAATACCAAAACATGTCATCTGGTGGAACTTAGGTGTCTTTTCCTTTGATTCAGTACAGCTATCATCACATCCTCTTGCTCTACTAGAGTACCTGTATATGTCATGCATGATCTTATCATGATATGCACATATTTGTATCAAATGCCTTTATGCCTACATGATTATGCTATGCGCCTTAGGCATGTTTGTCGTACGTCTTTTTTTGTCACGATTTTTATGATTATCTGCATTCATTACTTCGGCTCTTGACTTTCTCTTTAGGCCCTGTACCAGTCCTCAAACTTTACGAGTAATCAACGTTTCTCAGATATCACTCTTTTGCCCCTAGTTGAACTTTGTCCTTACTTTGAGACTCTTGTACTTATCAAATTCTTATCCGAGTAATGCTCAACATTTCTTTTGTCTAGAGTATGTCAGTTCACTATTTATCATTTAAATAAACCACATAATGAGATGCATGAAAATGATCAAGTAGGTACAAAAGGGGTACCTCACATTTATTTATTTCAAATGTAGCAAACAAAGAAAGTTAACCAATGATAGTAAAAAAGTGTCATAAAGAGAAAAAGGGATCGCAATCAATGAATAAAAATGCTCTAGATATTCAACGCATTAACTCTTCCACGTTCCTCAATCAAGAATCTTTTCAAGCATGGCTTCTTGCGTAGAAGATCTCGAGTTTTCAGAAATGCTTCAAATACTGTAGTCTCACTGTTTGACCCACCGTTCAAAACACCTTGCTTTTTTAAGCCCAGTGTTTGCTTCATTAGAACGCCCTTACGGGTTTTCATCCTAATCTTTTGTGTTAATCAAGACGCCCTTTTCGGGTTTTCACCTTGATCTTTTTTTTTCAAGCATAATATTTCTTCACAGCATCTGAGTTTACTGGATTCAGTAACTCCTTCCCATCCATCTCAGTGAGAATCAAAGCTCCACCCGAGAAGGCCTTCTTTACGACGTATGGTCCTTTCCAATTTGGTGTCCATTTTCCTCGCAAGTCTTTTTGTATTGGGAGAATCTTTCTTAGCACGAGTTCTCCTTCGTGGAATTCTCTTGGCCGTATTTTCTTGTCATGGGCTGCGATCATTCTCTTCTGGTACATCTGTCCATGACAAATTGCCTTCAAACGTTTTTCTTCGATAAGGTTTAACTAGTCATATCGAGCTCGAACCCACTCTGCTTCCTCTAGTTTTGACTCCATTAAGACTCGTAGAGAAGGGATCTCAACTTCGATGGGTAACACAGCTTCTATTCCATAGACCAGGGAGAAAGGAGTTTCTCCCGTAGATGTCCACACAGATGTACGATATGCATACAAAGCGAACGGTAGCTTCTCGTGCCAGTCTTTATATGTCTCGGTCATTTTCCCAATAATCTTCTTAATATTCTTGTTAGCCGCTTCAACAGCTCCGTTCATTTTCGGGTGATAGGGTGATGAGTTATGATGCTTTATTTGAAATTGCTCACACACTTCCTTCATTATCTTGTTGTTCAGATTCAAGGCGTTATCTGAAATGATTCTTTCAGGCAAACCATATCAATAAATGATTTCCTTTTTCAAAAACCTGCAAACTGTAGTCTTCGTCACATTGGCAAACAAAGCGGCTTCTATCTATTTTGTGAAGTAATCAATAACCACAAAATTGAACCGGTGTCCATTAGAAGCTTTTGGGGAAATTGACCCTATAAAATCCATGCCCCACATAGAAAAAGGCCACGGAGAAGTCATGACATGAAGAGGTGAAGGGGCTGCATGAATTTTATTGCTGTAAATTTGAAACTTGTAGCACTTTCGTGTATAACTAATACAGTCGCTTTCCATTGTCAGCCAGTAGTAACCGAGTCTCATAATCTTCCTGGCCATAGTGAAACCATTGCATGCATCCCACAATTCCTTCATAGACATCTTCAAGTATTTTTCTAGCTTCAATATCATCCACGCATCTCAAGAGCACTTGATCTTTTCCTCTTTTGTACAAGATGTCCCCATCAAGAACAAATCCTACTGCCATTCTTTTGATTGTTCTTTTATCGTTCTCATTTGCTTGTTCGATATACTTTTGATTCTTGACATATTCTAAAATATCATGGAACCATGGTCGTCCATCTGGCTCTTTCTCAATGTTGAAACAATGTGCAGGGACTTTATATATGCTCATTTGAAGAGGCATTGTTTCTGTTTCTCTGTTTGCTTTGAACATTGAAGCCAAAGTGGTCAGGGCATCAGCCAATTGGTTTTCTTCTCGTGGGAAGTAATTAAAAGTTATTTCTTTGAATTCTTTAATCAGTCCTGCCACTAGATTGATGTATTTGACAAATTTTGAATCTCTCACTTCCCAATCTCCCTGGATTTGGTATATCACTAACGCTGAGTCCCCATACACCTCTAAGATTTCGACGTTTCGTTCAATAGCTGCACGAAGTCCCATGATACAGGCCTCATATTCCGCTATGTTATTGGTACACAAGAAATTCAGCCTAGCAGTGAATGGATAATAGTTCCCTTCTGCTGATACTAAGACTGCTCCAATCCCATGCCCCAATGTATTCAATGCGCCATCAAAGCTCATCTTCAATGACTTCTCTTTGGATGACTCACATTCTTTTCCCATAATGCACATCAAGTCTTCATCTGGGAAATCAAATCTCAATGGCTTGTATTCCTCTGTTGTTCGAGTTGCTAAGAAATCAGCTATTGCACTCCCTTTTATCGACTTTTGGCTCACATAGACGATGTCGTATTCTGATAGTAGGATCTGCCATTGTGCCATTCTTCTTGAAAGTACAGGTGATTCCATCATGTACTTTATTGGGACCAGCTTTGAAATTAACCATGTCGTATGATACAACATATATTGTCTGAGCCTCTGAACTACCCAAACCAAAGCGCAACAGAATTTTTCAATTGATGAATACTTTGCTTCATACCCTGTAAACTTTTTGCTGAGATAGTAAATCGCATTTTCTCTTTTCCCTGACCCATCATGTTGCCCCAGTACGCAACCCATTGAATTTTTGAACACAGTCAGATACAATATTAACGGTCTTCCTGGAATTGGCGGTACTAGCACCGGGGAACTAGAAAAATACTGTTTTATCTTGTCAAAAGCCACTTGGCACTCTTCGTTCCATTCGCTCGAATTATGTTTTCGAAGGAGTCGAAAACTTGGGTCACACTGGTTAGTAAGTTGAGTAATGAACCGAGCGACGTAGTTCAACCTTCCTAAAAATTCTCTAACTTCTTTTTGCGTACGTGGAGGTGGTAGTTCTTGTATGGCTTTTATCTTATCTAGATCGACTTCAATGCCTCTCTCACTGACGATGAAGCCTAGCAATTTTCCCGAGGTAGCCCCAAACGTACACTTGGCTGGATTAAGCTTCAGCTAGAACTTTTTCAGTCTTTTGAACAACTTCCTGAGGTTCCCAACATGTTCTCTTTCTCCCTTAGATTTGGCGATCATATCATCGACGTAGACTTCTATTTCTTTGTGCATCATGTCATGAAACAACATCACCATGACCCTCTGATATGTTGCCCCAGTGTTCTTTAATCCGAACGGTATCACTTTATAACAGAATGTTCCCCACATCGTTATGAAAGTAGTTCTCTCCATATCCTGAGGAGCTATTTTTATCTGATTATAACCCTAGAATCCATCCATAAACGAAAACAATGAATGTTTGGCTGTGTTATCCACCAATGTATCGATGTGTGGCAAAGGAAAATTATCTTTAGGACTTGCTCGATTTAGATCGCGATAATCCACACACATTTATACCTTGCCATCTTTCTTCGGTACTGGGACTATGTTAGCTACCCATTGTGGGTATTTGGAGACTTGTAGGAAGCTAACATCGAATTGTTTCTTGACTTCTTCTTTTATCTTTAACAGCATTTCAGGTTTCATTCATCTTAGCTTCTGTTGAATGGGTTTGCATTCTGGTTTCAGTGGGAGTCTATGGACCACTACATCCTCATCTAATCCTAGCATGCCCTGATACGACCATGCAAATACATCTTTATACTCATGAAGCAAAGTGATCAAATCATGTTTGGTGTTATCTGAAATGGAGGTCCCAGTCTTTACTTCTTGCCTCTTTTCTTCATTTCCCACGTTTACTATCTCAACAGATTCTTGATGAGGTAGAATCTGTTTATTTTCTTGTTCTACCATTCTTAGTAAGTCAGGAGACGAGACATAGTATTCAGCATTTTCCTCAGCTTCAAACTCTCCTAAACAAATAGCCTTCTCAAAATCGATTTCAAGATTTGTAATGGGTTTGTTCATATCATTGATATCCGAGCACCTGAAAGTTGAATGGAAAAGAAAAATGTAGAGGAGCATCAAAGTATTGGGACCAATAAGCATGGAATGATGTGAGATATATGCAATGACAGGCTGTGAGAAGAGGGAAAAATTATGAATTTAATGAGAATGAAAGGACCATGACAGAATGCATCTCCATTAATGTTCATTTAAATGATAAAGAGCAAACATAAGCTCTTACAAAAGAATCCCACTATTACTTAGGGACACATAAAAAAAGAGTGTTAACATTGAGCATTACTCTGGAAGAGACTTAGAAACTACAAGAAGGTCCACATCAGTCCAATTGTTCAAAACGAATCCAGGAGGACAAGGGCGTATCATTGAAACATCTTTAATTGCATCATCTCCTTTTTCAATGACATTTATACTGACATTCTGAAGACCCCTTTCAATTAATAACAGCGTGCTTCGTAGATTATCTTGCCCGGGGTATATCATTCCTGCAGATGTAAATGTTTTTGACAAAGGAGGGTACGTTATGGGCTCCCATTCTAATTCTCGGCCTAAGGCTCTTGCAATCCGCCTTTCTCGATCTTTTTGCAACTGTTTTCTTCTTTGTCGCATATCCGGTTCGAACCCTAAACCATATCGAGCCTTATGGGGCGCTGGTTTTAGAGCTCTAACTATCCATTGCTGATATCTTCCCAAACCTTTCCTCGCTCGGGCTCTCTTTCCCACAGTCAGCTTAATTCCCATCTTGGTATTCCTTGACAGCTTAGGCATGGGAATTTTATTTCCCTCAACAACGAATGTAGCATTGATGAATTCGAAGGAACGGAAGGAACATTCTACCGTATCATTGCTTACTTCGAGGTATGGTGTATCAGTAGAGATAGATGCGATAATGTCTTCCTCACCCACGACAGTGACCAAAAGACCATCCATGATAAACTTTACTTTTTGATGGAGAGATGAAGGAACTGCCCTAGCAGAATGGATCCAAGGCCTTCCTAAAAGGCAATTATAAGAAGGCGTAATGTCCATGACCTGAAACTCAATATCGTATATATAGGGGCCCACTTCTAGAGGAATTTTGATTTTTCCCATGACTTCTCGTCTTGTCCCATCGAATGCTCCTACTGTAGAGTGACAATGCCTCAGATAAGATATATCAATTGGAATTCTAGAAAGCATGGCCAAAGGCATGACATTGAGTGCTGACCCGTTATCAATGAGCACATTCGATATTATATAACCCTTGCAACAAGTTATGATATGTAATGATTTTACGGAGCCCCTACCATTTGGTGGTATTTCGTCATCACTGAAAGAAATAAAATTATCCGCGTTCAGGTTATTCACCCACCTATCAAGTTTTTCGACAGATATATTACTTGCCACGTAAGCTTGATTTAACACTTTCAGCAAAGTATTCCGATATCGTTCTGAATTCAACAGTAAGGATAATACCGAGATTTGTGCTGGTTGTTTGCTTAACTGTTCCATAATGTTATATTCACTATGCTTGATAAACTTCAAGAATTCATGTGCTTCCTTTTCATTCACTGGCCTTTTAACTTCTTGTTTGGACGGAGTCTCAAATTCGACCTCGACCTCATGCATCGCTGCCTTTCCTCTCTGCTTCAAGTCATTAGTCTTCTTCATTGGTTCGATCGCTTTAGAATAACACCTCCCGCTGCGGGTGAAGTGTCCTACTTCGCCAACATTTCCGGTCATGACTTTGGATTTTTCATGTTCAGGTATGATAATGTTGACATCATATTTCCATGTTACTGCCTTATTGTCTTTGTAAGGGAAAGGGGATGGTACTTCAATTATTATTTTTGGTTTCACTTGCTCCTTTGCATCGTAATAAATCACCAATGGTTGATCAGCACTATAAGGGAAACCTGATGATTAATTATCAGAAGTGCATACTTCTCCTTCATCGGCTTCTTTCATTTTGTTAAAAATCTTGACTTCCTTGTTGTCCATCATGTCTTGAAGTAGTTTTCTAAATCCTTCGCAAGATTGGATGTCATGCCCCTCGATACCATGAAAATTACAAAAACACTTGAAAATTCTGTTGGGATGACAGAACAGCCCCTTTTCAACCATTACCTCCCAAATCTTTCGCAGCGGTGTCTTTATTTCAGAAACACAACTTTTGGCAGCCACCTGTCTTCTTTTGTCACCGTGCTCACGTTCTTTTCAGTATGGTTAGGGAGTGGATTTCCAGCCGTATTGCCCGTACCATCAAATCATAGAATGCCTACATCGATAAGACCTTGAACCCTCCTTTTAAAGGCCAAACAATTTTCTGTAGAATGCCCCTGGTTTCCAGCGTGGTACATGCAACTAGCATTAGGATTGTACCATTTTGGGTATGGCGGCTTCAGGGGTGCCATATAATGTGGGGATATTAATTGCTTTTCCAAAATTTTTGGGTAGAGCTCTCTGTATGACATGGGGATAGGGGTGAATTGAGGTTTTTTAGAATTGGGTTTTGCCGGTCTTGGTTCATTTTTGGGTTAGTTTTGAGTAGGCATGGTATTTGGTGGGAACATGGCAAATGGTTAGTTTTAAACAAGCATGGTATTTGGTGGGAACATGGCAAATAGTCTTTGGTTATCTGTGGCGTAGATGAGGTAAGGAGGAGGTGCTTGATAGTAAGGGTCTTGGGGTGGATAATAAAATTTTGGAGGTGGGCGATATCGAGGTCATGGCTAGACTGGGTCAGGATTAGAAGTGTGGTGGCTCTCAGTTCCCACCATATGGGCTTCTGCCTTTTTTTTCTTTACAGGTGCTGCCCTTTTCGAGCTCTCGAAACCTTCCATCCTTCCACTTTTGATGGTATTTTCTATAAGTTCCCCGGATATTACAATATCTGCGAAGTCTTTCGTGGCACTTCCTACCAACTTATTATAAAAT
Source organism: Gossypium hirsutum (assembly GCF_007990345.1). NCBI lineage: Eukaryota > Viridiplantae > Streptophyta > Magnoliopsida > Malvales > Malvaceae > Gossypium > Gossypium hirsutum. Next base: position 109,694,809 of record NC_053426.1, read on the forward strand.
GGTGCTTTTAAAGTGTTGATGAAGAGGATCGTTATTTCAGTTTTAGTCAATGAGGGTTCTACTTGAGCCGAGATATCCCTCCACCTTTGTGCGTATTGCCTAAAAGTCTCCGTCGGCTTCTTTTCCATCATCTGCAGAGTTAGTCGATGAGGCAACATATCGGATACATGCTTGTATTGTTCAAAAAATGCTGATGCCAAGTCTTTCCAAGATCGGATCCTTTTTCTACTAAGTTGATTATACCATTGAAGGGTCGATCCGACCAAGCTGTCCTGGAAATAGTGTATTAACAATTTATCTTCGCTCACATAACCAGTCATCTTCCGGCAAAACATGACAAGATACGCTTTTGGACATTTCGTTCCATCATATTTTTCAAAATCTGGCACTTTAAATTTTGGAGGCAGAACTAGATCGGGCACCAAACTAAGCTCTTTGACACTTAGTGCAGAGAAGGTTTCAGCACCTTCTATCGCCTTGAGCCTTTCTTCCAAGCTCCTATACTTATTCTGGGTATCATGATAATCCATTTTCAACCTGGCTATTTCTACCGGATCATCTAAATCTGGAACATTGGGATCAGCAGGATTAGCTCCGGGGTTCGATACGAATATACCTTGCCCTAGATGAGCAGGGGGTGCATGTCGTTACTCCAAGCTTGCAGGTTCCCCTTGAGGATATCCTCTTTGCGTTGCATGGGCGTGAGTTGGAGTGAATCCTGGGGGATAGAGCGGATCCTGATCATGATTAGTTCTTGGCTGAGGCTTCATAGTGTCAGGGCTCTGCATAAGTCCCTTTCCTTTGACCAAAGCTGTCATCATCTCCATCATTTTGGCCATCTGATCTCTTTGCTTGAGTTATTCCTCTCGAGATCTTAACATCAGATCTCTTGCTTCCTGTTGTGACTTGGTCAACTACTTTTTCAATTCTCTTTGGGTCATTTCCATCCTTTCAATTCTCTCATTGAACTCGGCTTCCATAATTCTAGCTTTTCGGCGCGTCCTATAAGAATGGCGTGATTCCAGACTTGGAGTGTCGCAGCTGCGGATTATACGATTTTAGCCTTAATGAATGATTATGGTGATATGTACATGCAATGAATGAACCCATGAATGTCAAATGAATGTTAGTCATGAATGTGCAAGAATTTGGTGTTGATTTCAAGATGACCCCTACTTAGGCATTTCATTAATCAAAAGAGTCTATTACAAAACGTTTCACTGTCTTTGATTCAACAGTTACATAAATTTTCTAGCCACATCGCCTTGTTTCTTTACTCGTTCTAAGAATTCTGATATGCTTGATCTTTGACTCGGAGGGAATTGGCAACTGAGAGCCTCGACTTCATCTGATAACTGCACAACTTGCATAGTCGCCTTGTGAATTTCATTGATAAAAAAGCCAAGTTGCATTTCTTTTTGTTGGAGAGCTCTTTCATAAGTGCGAGTGTCTCTGTCATACTGATCATTCTTTTCTTCTAGAGCTTTTAGAAGAGTATCTAACTGTTGCTGACGAGATTGCAGAATATTTTCTAGATCTCGTATTTTCCTTCTTAGCTCTTGACGTTCAGGCTGACTAGTCACAAATTATGCAGTCACAGTTTCATACTCGGCATTCTTCTTTCTTAACTCTATCATAGCACGCGCAGCTTTTTCCTCTTCTTTTTTTGTTTTCCCTTTCTAGAATTCCATCCCACCTTTGATGTTGCTAATTTCTTCTTTCCATTCTGCTGACGATTTGCCCAACCCACTATTTTTTATGGTGCTTCTTAATTTCTTATTTTCCAAATGAACGTCCCTTAAGTCATTTCTCATGATCTCAGCTTCTCTTTGGATTTTCACAGTTTGGAACTTTTCAATCTAAACCTCGATCTTTAGCTGGTAGTTTTCCTCTTGAAAAGAGCTGATATCCCGTAACAACTTAGCCTTTTATGTTCAAATTCGTGTCTTGTTACTTCTAGCTCGGATGGCATTTCTTCTGAGAAAGGATTCTGGAAAGTGTAATTTGTCGATGAGACGTGTTGACTATTCACTCGTCGTTTTCTCCATATGTCATAATCTTGAATGATAGTATCAGCATAGAGAGCTAACTCTATTAGGTGAATTTCTTTCCAAGCCTTTGCAGTATCCCGGACTCTTTTTATGTAACCTTCTCCTGTAAAGGCAAACTCTGACTGTGCCAACCCTCTGGTGGCGGGTATGAACTGTCGTGAAGCAAACTGCCTTTGAACCATGGAGCATATCCAACCCCTCCCCATAACCTGAGTAAAGGCACCCAACTTGGCTTCCGTATTTATATATCAGAACTGAAGGACGAATCCATGGTGCTCTCCAGGTTATCTCTTTAGCGCGAAGGTTTTGAAAAACCGAAACCTAGTGCTGCTCGGTGACATATTTCGGCCAATCTTTCTCAAAGTAAGCCTTTAATGGGGCGAATGTTTTTGAGAACATGTGGAAAGGTGTGCGCTCTACTTTCCAGAAATGGCTCAGAATCTAGACATTAAGTAACTGTACGCATCTGATAAAACGTCCTTCCCCTTTTCTCCTACAACTACTCAGATATCTAAAAGTCTCAGCCAAGACAGTTGGGACGAGGTTGATCCCTTGCCCCAACCTTTTGAAGAAATCCATTACCGAGACTTCTATATGCCCGAGAACTTTTGGGAAGACAATTAATCCATAAATGGCCAAAGCAAACAGATCCATCCTCTTCACAATATCTGGATGGTTTTGAACTAAATCTCGCAGAGAAAACCACGAGACACAACTAACTTCGTTCTTTTTTTTTATTTGTTTTTCAGCCCACATATTAGTCATTCCCGTCAACCTCACTAACTTTTTTCTTGAAGGTCATTGGTTTGGGCTCTTTCACATATATCTTGCTGAATTGTACATTGTCAATGCGAAGCAAGGCAGAATACTCTTCTATGGTCGGAGTCATATCTTCCTGATTGAAAGTGAAACATTGGTAAGCCGGATCCCAGAATCGAACCATGGCTTGAATCAATTGTTCGTCTACATTGACAACGATCAAGTGAGCTATATCCCCGTACTTTTCAGTGAAAATGCCCCTAGTATCTGAGTCCTACTGTTTCCAAATTCGAGTCAAATCCTCGAGGTTATTCTGACGAACATTTGTAGCTACTTTCTCGGGAAGATTGGAGATACATCCTTCCGTTAAACTGTCCCCTTTTGCTTTTTGAATTTTCAAAGACCAATCTCGAATCACGGCATTTTTCTCGGTCACTTGGGTAATTAACTCTACCATCAGAAACCCGTTTTTGGCAGCCAAACTCTAATCAACACCTTCCTAATCAAGATGCTTATGATGCATGATGAAAAATAAAAATAAAGACAAACAACCTTGGTTAGTAATCACAACAAATATGAATTGAGAAAAACTATGGAAACTTCAACAAATTAAGCTACACGGTTTAATTCTTTTGCATAAACAGTGTAAATGTAAAGGAAATGAAAAGGCGTTTCTCCCGTGTACTTATTTTGGTGACTATTAACGGACAGAGGTTCGGCATGGCTCTAATTAGGTGGCTCATATGGTTCACTATATGTGGTTTCGGTTCTAGATAAGTACTCAAATTGTCCATGCTGTTATCTGCTAAGATTAGTTCGAAGCCTCGGTCATTGCCTATCATAGGCTTACGAGTTCAATTCGAGGGATCACATTTACTTATGCCTATGCAGAGGGACAAGTTAACTCACGAAAGCATAAGTCATATGTAACCCGAAAGTATTTACTAGCCTGTGCGGAGGGACGAGTTAACTCACAAAGGCATAGCGTTTACTTACACTTAAACGGACGGAGCCCCAGTAGAAAGCTCATGTTATGCAAAATGCAAGTGCTCGGTGTGGAGGGAGAAACTCACAAACCCTTTCGTTTTTATTTAAAACTAAAAGAAGCTAAAACTATAAAAACTTAGAGCTGAAAAACAAAAGATAAAACAAGTTAGAAAAATATTTACAACATGATGCAAATGCGTGATTTTTTGAAAACAAAATTTGAGGATCACGACTAAATATTAATTTGAACAAGGAAATTCGAAGATTTTGACAACACGCGTTTAATTCGACTCGACTCTCAAAAATGGGTCCCCAGCGGAGTCGCCAGCTGTAGCGACGTAAAAATTTTTCTTTGCTTTCAGTCGAGAAAAAATAGGGTTCGGGAGTCGGTTACGCACAAGGAAGGTATTAGCACCCTTGCGACGCCCAAAATTGGTATCTCGTTAAACATGCGTTGTCTTGAATTTCAAAATTGCGAGTTCAATATAACATTTAATCGTGATCCGGTTAAAACACGAGAAATTTCAAGTTTTTTGGTTTCTTTTGAGAAGGATGTTCCGTTTTTAACACGAGCCGATTGATATTCACCCAACATAGTGATGAAATCACGACTTAATGTTAAATCGGTACGTTGCCTTATTTGTTGAAATTAATTAAAAGGTATGAGTAAAACATTACTATAATAAGAATTCGTAAATAATGCAAACAATGATGCAATTAATAATAAAAAATATTAAAATCTAAGAATATTAAAATAACAATAACAATATTTACAAGAAAATAAAAATAATGTACTATTAATATAATAAGAAAAATAATGTATTTATAACAATAATAGAAAATAACAATATGTATATAAAAAATATATATACATATATGTAATAGCCCAAATTTGAACGGGCCTTAAAACCAAAAACTTAAAATAAATAAATAAATGTTTATTTATTTAAACAGTCCATACACAGAGCCCAAAAATTAAACTCCAGCAGCTCAAATACCTAAACCCTATGCCCGGTTGCAACCTGATAGCCCACACCTTAAAATACTACCCCATAGCCCGTTACAGTGACCCGTTACACCCATACCCAAAAACAAACGAGGCCCAAGTGGCCCAATTTGTTAACAAACAGCAGAGAGACCTAGGGTTTCAGAAACCCTAGGCGCCGCAAGCATCCCAAGCGTCATGACCGTTCGTCTTGTGCCGTTTGAGTAGGCTCCATCGGCGCCGTGACTTTGGCCTCGTACCACACCGCAATCAATGCGTGAATCGACACCACCGTGATGTTCTCGTGAATACCTGCAAGACAGAACAAAAGAAACCAACAGACACAAAGCAGAAAAGGAAACCAAATAGCAGCAGATAAACTGAAATCAATAAAGAAAGAAATCAAAGATTTCTTTCCTAAACATGTATAGTCTAAAGGCTATAAAGCCTTTCTTCTGATTTGTAAAAAAAAGGGAGTTTTTTTTAATACAGAAAAAGATTCAATAAAGAACAAGAGTATTTTATACACAAAGTAATCAGCAGTCGTAAGAGAATATAAAGGTGAATACTTTATCTATCTTTTAATATATACTGGTAGTAAAAAAAGAAAAGGGAGACGAACCTTTTCTAATCTGCGTGGAAACGGAAAATTTTCCAGTTTTCGACCGCCACATGAGGCGATGTTCGCGATGGCGCGTGGGCGCGTGAATGCCTGAGAATGGAGGCTCGACGGAGCTCCGATGCCGGTCCTAGATCCTCTTTCAGAGGATTTCTTTCCTTTTTTTTAGAACCGGATTAAAATGATTTTAAAACTAAAATTAGGGCTTATATAGCCCTACAAAAACGGTGTCGTTTTGCTTAATTCAATAAGCATTAAAACGGCACTGTTTTGGTAAAGGATCCGCGTGTTGACCCGATTATCCGGGGAGGATCCGCGTGTTTTTGGAAAATGGGCAAATTGCCCAATTAATCCTCCCGTATTTTTAAATTTTTAAATTTTTTTTTATTTTAATTTGACCCTAATCTTTTATATTTGTTTCAATTTAATCCTCATAGTGACTTTAAAATTGTATTTGGAGAAATGGTGTCGTTTTGGGATTAGGGCAAAATTGCCCAGTGAGTCACTCGGCTTTAGTCCGTGTTCCAATTTGGCCCAGTTTTCTTTATTTATTCAAATTAACCCTAAATTCCTTAATTAAATTTAATTTTAATCCCTATATACCTTGAATTTAATTTATTTAAAATACTTTATATATATATTAATAAACATTAGTTATGTATATAATAGTTATATTATTCTATTTCTATTATTTGTAACATTATATATATAAATTTTATTATATGTTATATATTTTTATTATATTACTTATTTTATTATATTTTTATATGTAAAATATTTGTTACATTATTATTATTATTATACATATTTCATATTATATTTCATTATATTTATTTAAGTTTTTCATTACATATATATTATCTATATTATTATCATGAATTATTAAATATTTTATTTTAATTATATATGTATATTTTTTAAATAATTACTCACTTTATTTTATATTTTAAATACATATTAAATCTTTTATATATTGTTATATTTTATTAAATGCTAGTTTCATAATATTATTAAGTGTTGTTTGTTTGATATATTTATGTTTCTACATTATTATTATTTTTATATTATTATCACATTTGATTTGTATATGTATTTATATGTCTAATTGTATATCATGCATCATTTTTTTATTAATTATTACTTTGTATGTTCATATATTTTGCTTATCCATCTTCAATATATGTTATGTATATCTTAATATGTATGTTGTTATGTAACTAAGATTTGCTATATTTATGTATGTATCTGGTATAGGACCTTTATATTATTGGTATCATATTATTTAAATGCATGTTTTAGCTACCTATTATTGTAATATGCTATCTTACATGTTATAATGTATATATATGGTTCTTCATGCGTTAATTAAAAACGAGATTCAAAAGTTTTCAAAAAATAAAAAGGCAATGCTTGGTATTTGGAAACTTCGAGAAAGGTAGTTCCCTAACTTACTGGGTTGCGACTTTTCTCGTTGAATTCGAATAGTCAAGCACCCTTCTAAGTGATTTTGAGTTTTCAAAACTTAAACAATTATTTCGAGATTTCAAAACCTAGTGTCCTAACTTACTGGATATGACGTTTTATTGTTTCAAGATAGAAATTTTCGAAAGACGAGCTTAGTTTCAAAGGTTTTAAAATGTTGCGTCCTAACTTACTGGATGTGATGTTTTGACTCCTTTAAAATAAGTGAGCCTTAATTTTCAAAATTGAGACATTCTAATTAAAAGAGGTTTGCATCTTAAAACTTTCAAATTTCCGACATTAAAGACACTTGATAATCAATTAGGTACCAATTTTTGGGCGTTACGAGGGTGCTAACCCTTCCTCATACGTAACCGACTCCCGAATCCGTTTTCTCGACTTTTGTAGACCAAAATTAATGTTTTAAAACAAAACATTTTATAAGGTGATCCAATCACAACTAAAAAGATTGGTGGCGACTCCCGTTTTTGTTTTTCTTAAAGTCGATTCTCATTTTCCAAAATTCGATTTAAAAATGGTCTCGACAGCTTGGGGACTCCACTGGGGACTAATAAGAGAGTCAAGCCGTGTAATTGATTATCTCTTGTCTTAATGTCGGAAATTAAAAATTTTAAAATTTAATCCTCTTTGCATTACATGTGTTTGTATTATTGCATGTGTTGCTATATTCTGATACGCATTGCATTTGCATGACCGTTGTGGTCACACCCTTAAGTGGGAGTGAGAAGCTATGCCTTTGTGAGGTTTTCGCCTCCATGCAAGATAGTGGATCACTTTCGAGATACATCCGTACCTATGGTTTCGTGAGATTTTCATCTCCGTGTAGCCATAGGTGAGGATCGAGGAATCTGCTAGTTCGGGTACCTTAAACTTTGGAACTAAAACCTCATATAGAAAAACCGTAAGAGTTCAATTTGGATAGTGGTACTCTAGATTATTACCCTCATAAGTTATTTATGATACTGACAATTTGTTTTTTTTTTGTTTTGTTGCATGTCATATTCGCATTTAAAAGGTATCGATTATGGTCAGTTTCTAAGTTAAAAAGTTTTATTATGGAGAACAGACTTCTTGATAGAGTGGAGGGTAACGCTAACGTCCATAAATGGTCGGAGCAAACTCAGCTAGGAAAAGCGGATAGCATAATTGCGGGATATGTGTCAGAGCTGTCAGACTACACTCACATCAGTGTTACACAGAATAATCTGCAGGTTAAGGCGATTTGGGATCAGTAGGGCAATGAGACCAAGCAATCATTCTATGGTAAGTACGAAGATTTTCCCTATTTGTTTGATATTCAGGTTGATGAGAACTTGTTTCGAGCTCTCGCTCAGTTCTGGAACCCAGCATACAGTTGTTTTACCTTTGGGGAGGTAGATTTAGTGCCTACTGTGGAGGAATACACAGCCTTACTTCGGTGTCCTAGATTTCAGTGTGATAGGATTTATTCTCGAGCTGCTTGTGTCCCAACCTTTGGTAAGAAGTTGATGACTATTACGGGGATGAGCGAGCAGTGGATCATGGCTAGAATTAAGGAAAAAGGTGAGAGTAAGTGCATCCCGTGGGGATCTTTGAAAGATCTAATCCAGACACATCCAGACGAGGCGAAGAGGGTAGAATTTTTTGCCTTAAGCTTATACGGATTGATGGTTTTCCCCAAGGCCTTGGGATATGTGGACGAGGAGACCACGGATCTCTTCCATCGACTTATCAAAAGGGTCACTTCTATTCCTGTGATTTTGGCGGATACATTCAGGTCCTTGAATGCATGTAGGAGGGCCAGTGCGAGCGGGTTTGTTGGTTGTGCTCAGTTACTTTTAGTTTGGTTCTACAGTCACTTCCAATTGATAGATAAGGTGGTTTGTCGGGTCTTCTTCAAGGATTACTCTCCGTTGAAGGACATAGCAGCTTCAACTAGGAAAGTTGATGTTCCTGAAAAAAATTGGATAGCGCTTCTTCAGAATTTGCAGTCAAAAGACGTAGAGTGGAGGGCTCCATGGATGATTCCTGGTGAGATCCTTTACCGATGCGGTGGTTTTGATTGGGTCCCTCTGTTGGGAATTTGGGGTGCCATCGGTTATGCCCCTTTGCTGATGTTGAGGCAGCATGGATTGAGGCAGTTCGTACCAGCAACTCATGGACTGGCTCAAAGTGAGTTCTTGTATAGAGGAGCTGATTACAAGAAGAAAGTTAGTGAGATCTCTAGTGCTTGGAACCAGACTTGTAGATTTAAAGGAGTAGCCATTAACCCTGCTACGACCCCTGAGTACATTGAGTGAAAAAGTAAAAAAATTAATGATAATATCCCTAGGCCAAGCATGGAAGAAGCTCGACCGATGGAGCAATACTTGTAAGTGATGCCCTCGGAATTAGAGATCATGAAGCAAGAGTTCGAAAGAAAGAACTTAGAGCTCGAAAAGAAGATAGCAAAGCTCGAAGAAGAAAAGATGTATTTGACCCTAGACGTTGACGTTCTAAAGATAGAGGTCGAGAAAGAGAGGAAAGAAAAAAGGAAGATCGAGGAGGACCGAGATGATTTAAAGGAGCACTATAAAAGGGCACAAATAACTTTGAAGAGAGCAGGACTAGAAAGGTTTTCAGATCAGGGGCAGAAAGAGGTCCAAGAGGAAAAAGCTAAAGCTGAATATTGGGAGAAGAAGTTCTAAGAGATGCAATCACGGAATTTGACCTTAGAAAAAGAAAATCAAGGTTTAAAGACTAAAGTAACTGAGCTCGGGCGATCCCTTCATCTATATTGAAGTCATGATTCTACGATTGAGGTAAAGAAATTAAAAGGCAAAGTTGAGGAGTTGGAATCAGCATTGCAGGATAGTAAGCTCAAAATCAAGTAGCTTGGGGTACGGGAAGATCATTTGAAGGGAGAGCTTCATCAGTCTAGAGGACAGGTCAAAGAAAGGGATCACGTCATTGGAGAATCCGTAGCCCAGATTCGAGAGGTTGCTGAACACGTGCAAGACTTGGCAATACGAGCTGAAGTATTGAGTTTGATGCATGAGTCATCGTCGGATATAGGACGAGGGTTAGCCCTTTTATTAGATAGAGTTAAACTTTGGGCAATAGGGCGAAAGCGTATTTGTAATCCTCTTATATGTAAACATATTCTTTTTCTAAATAAAGTTTTCTAAATGAGATTGAATCAGAATCGATGTCCTTTTGGCATTCATGCATTTACATCTCATAGCATTTCATCGTATCATTTGCATTCAAAGTTATAGAAAGACCCTAATTAGTTAAAACTACCACAGAAGTAGAAAAGAAAATCTGGAAACCATGCATCGGTACGGAACTCGTGCAAAATCTAGGAATATGGATCAAAGGTTTGAACAGCTACAAAAGGACATGCAGGACCAATTGCAAGAACAATTGGCCAAAATGCAAAACGACATGAGGGAGCAAATGCTAGAGGCTCAGAGGAATATGATAACTGAGATGGCTCAGTTGATGAGGGTCACTAATAAGGGAAAAAGCCCTATGGCAATCACTGGTGAGGAGGAAGAGGATCATCCTCCAGGCTTTACTCCACCCCACGAGCCTACACAAACCGAGGCACTTCCTAAGAGGTCGTCTGTCACTATAAGGCCTCAACATGGATTGGTTGATGCTAGGATCCACATGTATAACCCAACTGGTTCGGGATTCAATTTGGGTGACAACCCCACCAATCCTCTCATTCCTGACTTGGACGTGGCCGAAAAGGAAGATTTGAGAGCCGAAGCTGCAAAACAATTGGAGGAACGTTGTAGATGGTTGGAGGAGAAATTTAAGGCTCTAGAGAGTGCTGATAGGCATCATGGAGTTGATGCCAAAGACTTGAGTTTGGTCTCAGACTTGGTGCTTCCCCATAAATTCAAAATTCCAGAGTTTGAAAAATACAACGGGACTACTTGCCTAGAGGCCCACATTACGATGTTCTGTAGAAGGATGACTGGATATGTGAACAATGATCAACTGTTGATTCATTGTTTCCAAGATAGCTTAGTGGGAGCAGCAGCCAAGTGGTAGAATCAGTTGAGCCGGGCCAGAATAAATTCGTGGAGGGATCTTGCACAAGCCTTCATACAACAGTACAATCATGTGACTGACATGACACCGGATAGGATCACGTTGCAAAACATGGAGAAAAAACCTAATGAGAATTTTAGGCAATATGCTCAAAGATGGAGAGAGGTTGCCATGCAAGTTCAACCACCATTGTTGGAGAAAGAGATCACCATGTTGTTCATCAACACTTTGAAGGCTCCATTCATTACTCATATGATTGGAAGCACTACCAAAAGTTTTGCCGACATAGTCATGGCGGGAGAGATGATTGAGAACGCCATAAGAGGTGGAAAAAGTGAGGGGGAAGCGGCCAAAAGATCGACCCCTAGGAGAAAAGACAATAAGGTGAACAACACAAGTAGCTTCAACTCAAAGGCAGTTACAGTTGGTCAACCCAAAGTAGCTGCGGTTGGGCAACAAGGTTCTCAAAGGCAGGAATTTGGCACAAGGCACGAAAAGATGCAATTCACACCTATCCCTATGACGTATCGTGAGCTTTATCAAAGTTTATACGATGCACATGCTATTGCCCCTTTCATTTGAAACCATTACAGCCTTCATATCCTAAATGGTATGATGCAAACGCTAGATGCGAGTACCACACGGGAATATCGGGGCACTCAATTGAAAATTGTACCGGATTCAAGAAGGTTGTAGAAAGGTTGATCAAGATGGGGGTTGTAAAATTTGATAGTACCCCAAATACTGAAAACCTTTTGCCAAATCATGACAATCAATGAGTGAATGCCATTGGCGAAGCTAGTGAGAGAAGGATGAAGGAAAATGTTGCTGAGGTGAGGATGTCTATGAAGGTGATTTGGGAAGAAATGATGAATGGAGGGATGATAACCTCTAGGAGAGAAAGAGAAAAAACGGGGAACTACTGTGAGTTCCATGGAGAAGAGGGTCATGAGACCTAAAATTGTGAAGAATTCAGAGCCTTGGTGCAAGGCTTTATAGATAATAAAGAGCTACAAATTTTTGAAAGTAGCTCTTATAAAAGAGAAATAAGTGTGCTGGAAGGTGAACAAAAAGGAACCAGCCGGCTAAGGATCAGTATCTCCCTGCCAGGGAATAACGAAGTGGGGACACCAGCAGTGCCCAAGGTCATTATTCATAAACCTACTCCTTTCTCTTACAAAGATAGCAAGAGAGTACCATGGAGTTATGACTGTAGTCTGACAGTGCCGGAGGAAGAAAATATAGCCAGTGCATCTAAAGACGTGCAGGTGGAAGGTTCCCACACGCGGAGTGGGAAGCGTTATGATACAGGAGGCGTCAGAGTGGAGGCCATAAAAACAAAAAGTGTCGAGGTTGAGAAAGAGAAAGAGACCGAAGTACCCATCAATGAGCCAGAAAATGAGGAGGAGGTTAAGGAATTTCTAAAGTTCCTTAAACATAGCGAGTATAGTGTGGGCGAGCAGTTGCATAAGCAGCCGGCTCCTATATTAGCATTGGCTCTACTTTTGAGTTCTGACGCGCATAGGGAAGCATTGATGAAGGTGCTTAACGAAACATATGTCACCCATGACATATCCGTTAATAAGCTGGATCGATTGGCGAACAATATTAGTGCGGATAATTTCATCTACTTTAATGGTGATAAAATCCCACCGGAGGGCAGAGGGTCAACTAAGGCCTTGCACATTACCACTCGATGTAAGGGGTACACACTCCCAAGCGTGCTCGTTGATAATGGATCGGCTTTGAATGTTCTACCGTTGTCTACATTAAACAAATTTCCCATTGAAAATTCTCACATGAAGACATGTCAGAATGTGGTAAGAGCCTTCGACGGTACAGAAAGGAAGCTGATGGGAAGAATTGACATTCCCTTGGAAATTAGGCCGAACATGTATGAAGTAGATTTCGTGGTAATAGATATCAAGCCTTCCTACAATTGCTTATTAGGCAGGCCATGGATACACTCAGCAGGAGTGGTGCCCTTGTCGTTGCACCAGAAATTGAAATTAGTGACCGATGGACGGTTAATAACCATCAATATTATAGCCGCAATCACTAGTAAGGTCCCTTATGTCGAGAAAAATGAAGAATCTATTGAGTGTTCCTTTCGCTCTTTAGAATTCGTAAATACAACTTTCATTTCGGAAGGGAGTGAGCTACCAGTGCCAAGGATAGCAAGAGCTACGAGGATGGCTCTACAAATGATGGCAGGAAAGGGAGCCTTACCAGGAAAAGGTTTAGGAAAGTATCTGCAAGGAGAGACTCAGATCCCAAAGTTGATTGAGAAGAAAGACCGCTTTGGTTTAGGCTTCAAGCCAGACTATAAGCAAAGGAGGAAAAACGTCGAGAAGCGCCAAGAAACGAGAAGAGCGCGTTTAGATGGAAGAGAAGTGGGGTGGGAATCAATGACATTCCCTCTTATATCCAAAACCTTCATATCAAGAGGATTACTTGTAGAGGAGAGTTATCAGATTAATGCTGCACACGACGAAGGATCGGAGCAAAGGAACCTTGAGGGCATTCGCCCTTACGAACTGGGAAGCTCTCTGAACAATTGGACTGTGGAGGAACTTCCTGTAGTCTTTAGGAATTCTTTAGAGTAATTCTCAAAACATTCTTGTTACTCTAGAGCCTAGGAGTAGTAGGATTACATTTGTGAAAATAGGCTTACGATCATCTATTATTTTTTTTAATAAAACATAACTTTTATCAATTTGAACGAGTGTTGTTTCATTTTTGTCAACCAATATTCCTTTAAATTTTGGCAATTCTTATTATTTCATTCATAGCACGTAAATAATCATTCTTAAATTCATTCATTCTTTGAATATTCTTTATACTTCACAGATCTCTAGATATCAATGACATGAGCACTGATATTACAAATCCTAATTTCTCTCGTGTGCAAGACATGTGTTTAGAGGAATCTCAGGATTTTGAAGATGTCCAGGATTGTGATGTATCTCCAGATCTGTTGAGAATGGTAAAACAGGAGGAGAAACAAATCATGCTACATGAGAAAGAGGCAATAGAGAATGTAGCCCTCGAGGAAGGGAAAGAGGTGAAAATTGGGACATTTATTGCCAAGGACACAAGGCAAGGATTGATTGGGTTGCTACGTGAATTCAAGGATATCTTCGCATGGTCCTATCAGGATATGCCAGGGTTAAATACCGATATTGTGGTGCATCGTCTTCCAATAAGACAGGATTGTAAGCCAGTCCAACAAAAGTTGTGGAGAATGAGGCTAGATATTGTTCTGAAAATAATGGACGAAGTTAAGAAGCAATTCGATGCGGGTTTCTTACAAGAGGTAAAGTACTCGGAATGGGTAGCTAACATTGTGCCCGTTCCTAAGAAGGATGGAAAGGTACGAATGTGAGTTGATTACAGAGATCTGAACAAAGCTAGCCCAAAGGACAACTTTCCTTTGCCACACATCGACACTTTAGTAGACAACACGGTAGGATATTCGTTGTTCTCTTTCATAGATGGTTTCTCGGGGTACAATCAGATAAAGATGCATCTAAAGGACATGGATAAAACTACCTTCATAACCTTGTGGGGCACCTTTTACTACAAAGTGATGTCGTTTGGGTTGAAGAATGTAAGGGCAACATACCAGCGGGCCATGGTGTACTAGTTCCACAAGATGATACATAAGGATATTAAAGTGTATGTTGATGATATGATTGCCAAGTCACGTACAGAAAAAGAGCACATTGAGGTCTTGAGAAGATTGTTCTTGAGATTGAGAAAGTTTCAGTTGAAGCTCAATCCAGCAAAGTGTACCTTTGGAGCTAGATCGGGAAAGTTATTAGGCTTCGTAGTCAATGAATAGGGAATTGAAGTTGACTCAGACAAGGTCAGAGCCATACGAGAATTACCTCCACCACAAACTCAGAAGGAAGTTCGAGGATTTCTAGGAAGACTGAATTACATTGCTCGGTTTATTTCACAACTAACTGAGAAGTGTGATCCCATCTTTCGCCTTCTTAGAAAGCACAATCAAGGTACTTGGGATAAGGAATGCCAGAATACTTTTGAAAAGGTCAAACAGTACTTGTTGAATGCTCCGATGTTATCTCCGTCCAGTCCAGATAGACCACTAATACTGTACTTATCAGTATTCAGCAATTCCATGAGATGTGTGCTTGGCCAACATGATGAGTCAGGAAGAAAGGAGAAGGCGATATATTACCTCAGTAAGAAATTAATCGAATGTGAAATGAGATACTCGCCTATCGAAAAATTGTGTTGTGCTCTGATTTGGACAACTCAGAGGTTAAGACAGTACATGCTATATCATACTACTTGGCTTATTTCAAAAATTGACCCTTTGAAGTATATGATGTAGTCAACAGCGTTGAATGGGAGAATGGCGAGATGGAAAATTCTGCTTTCAGAGTTTGACATAGTCTATGTGAGTCAGAAGGCTATAAAAGGAAGTGTGATAGCGGAATTTCTAGCTAGTAGAGCTCTAGAAGACTACGAGCCGTTGAATTTTGATTTCCCAAATGAGGAGTTGATGTGTGTAGCAGTTACAGAGGATCATCCTTGGAAGTTGAGCTTTGATGGGGCATCCAATGCAGTGGGAAATAGAATTGTGGCAGTCCTGATATCTCCAAGTGGCGATTATTATCCATTCATGTGCAAGTTAGATTTTGATTGCACAAACAATATGGCCGAGTATGAGGCAAGCATCATGGGACTCCGAGCGGCAATAGCGCGAGGAATAGGAACCTTGGAAGTATATGGAGACTCTGCATTGGTAATTTACCAGCTTAGAGGTGAATGAGAGACAAGGGATCCTAAATTGATGAATTATCGAAAGATAGTTTTGGGGTTACTTGAGGAGTTTGATGACATCACTTTCAATTATATCCAGCGAAACGAAAACCAGATGGCAGACGCTCTAGCAACCTTGGCTTCAATGATTAGAGCTAATAAAGAGGAGGAGATGAGACTCATTCAGATGAGTATTTTTGAGGCACCAGCTTGTTGTTGTAACATTAAGAAAGAAGAAAAGGATGATAACCCTTGGTATCAGGATATATTACGATATGTGAGAGATCGTAAATACCCAGAACAGGCAACTAAAAATGATAAGCGAACTTTAAGGAGATTAGCATGTAATTACGTTTTAGATGGGGACATCTTGTATAAAAGGAGAAAGGACCAAGTACTTTTGAGATGTGTTGACGCCGTGGAGGCTAAGCTAATTTTAGAAGAAGTTCACGAGGGTGTTTGTGGGACACACGCTAATGGTTTCATGATGGCTAGACAAATCATGAGGTTTGGATATTATTGGTCTACCATGGAAGAGGATTGTATCAACTACGCCAAGAAATGCCATAAATGTCAGATTTATGGAGACAAGATACATGTACCACTTTCACCTCTACATGTTATGACTTCTCCATGGCCCTTTTCCATGTGGGGCATGGATGTCATTGGGCCAATATCACCAAAAGCTTTGAATGGACATCGGTTTATCTTCGTGGTTATTGACTACTTCACAAAATGGGTAGAGGCCACTTCTTATGCAAATGTTACTAAGTCAACTGTGAGTCGATTCTTGAAGAAAGAGATCATTTGTCAATATGGGATGCCTGAGAGAATCATATCAGATAATGCATTGAATTTGAACAACAGAACGATAGCAGAAGTTTGTAGTCAGTTCAAAATTAAGCATCATAACTCTTCTCCGTATCACCCAAAAATGAATGGGGTAGTAGAAGAAACCAACAAGAACATCAAGAGGATAGTGGGAAAGATGACTGAGACCTATAGAGATTGGCATGAGAAACTATCATTTGCACTCCTAGCTTATCGAACGCCCGTCAGAACTTCTATAGGGGCAACTCCTTTCTTATTGGTTTATGGGATGGAAGCAGTGTTACCTATTGAAGTAGAGATACCGTCTCTCCTAATCTTGTCAGAAATAAAGTTGGATGAGGCTGAATGGATACAATCGCGATATGATCAGTTGAACTTGATTAAGGAAAAGAGGCTACGGGCCATTCGCCATGGTTAGATGTATCAGAAGCGAATGATACGAGCTTATGATAAGAAAGTTTGTCCAAGAGAATTTCATGAGGGGGACCTTGTGCTAAAAAAGGTCATTCCCATTCAGAAAAACTTTAAAGGAAAATAGATGTCAAATTGGGAGAGGCCGTATGTTGTGAAGAAAGCTTTCTCTAAAGGTGCATTGATTTTGACAGAAATAGATGGGAAGAGTTTACCTAACCCAGTGAATTCAGACTTAGTCAAAAAGTACTTTGTCTAAAGGAGAGGAGAATCCAAGGTGAAAACTCGCAAAGGGCACCTTGAGTTTTCGAAAAAAAATTTCGGAGAGGCCAAGGTGAAAACCCGCAAAGGGCGCCTTGTGACCAAAGGAGTTTTGAGTTGAAAACCCGAAAGGGCAGCTCAAATTTTGAAGGGCATACAGTAATCTTGCTATATTTGATTCAAAAAAATTGCATACTGGGGCATCAACAAAATACTTTGGATCTTTTAAACACATGTTGAACTCAAGAAAGTCTTCTTGGAGCTGGTGTATAGACGTTCAAGCAGCGATATCAGGGGCATCTAACTTTTGTCTTGTTTGCTATCTTTAGATTCTATATCTTCTCAAAGATAGACTTTCAGATTAATTTCCCTTGTATTTTTGACAAATTCATTCAAATCTAATTATTCTCAAGATTAATTCAGCTTCCATTATTCTTAAAGTATGTTGCATTGAAATAGTGATAGATGAACTAAATAATTTTCACAAATAAAGTTTTGCGCATTACTCTGGAAATTTCTAGAGGATACAGGAAACTAAAGCAGGACAATTGTTCGAGAAATTCACGTAAGTAAGGGTTGAAAAAACTTAAGGAATTTCTTTCTTCCAGTACGAAATGATGATTAGACAAATCAAACGATTCGATTCTAAGAAAAGATCATCTTACAGATATTCTCGGTGGGTCATAGCATTTGAAGAATGATACAAGCCTACAGGTTGAGCAGGAATAATACTTTGAGAAAAGTAAAGATAAACGAAGGAATGAGTGGTGACGTCTAGAATAGAAGTCATATTCATAACATTTTGCATCACAACATGTCTAATTAGGAGCATTTGACTCACTTCAATTATAGCATCCTAATCATTAGGCATGAGCACATATGCATTCTATAGGTTATGCAGATCAAAGATGATGCGCCTTAAGCCCCTAAGCAGTAAGGTAACAGACCAAAGTATAGTAGATCTGGCCTTCACGTGTTTACATTGAAGCGGATCCAAGATAACAAGATTTGGCTTTACTATCTTCGACGAGGAGCAAATCGAAGACATAGCAGATCTGACTTTTAGATGTTTTTCACATCAAAGCAGATCCAAAATAACCGATCTGGAGTCTCCATATTCGACGGAGAGCAGACACATAGCAGATCTAACCTTCAGATATTTATACTGAAGCAGATCCAAGATGATTTGGCATTCTTGTGTTTACAGGGAACAAATCAAAGACATAGCAGGTTTGACTTTCGGATGTTCTCACACCAAAGCAGATCTAAGATAACAGATCTGACATCTCCATTTCGACGGAGAGCAGATATATAGTAGATCTAACCTTCAGATGATTTTACTGAAGCAGATCCAAGATGATTTGGCATCCTTGTGTTCACAAGGAGCAAATCGAAGACACAGTAGATTTGGCTTTCAGATATTTATACTGAAGCAGATCCAAGATGATTTGGCATTCTTGTGCTTACAAGGAACAAATCAAAGACATATCAGATTTGACTTTCAGATGTTCTTACACCAAAGCAAATCCAAGATAACAGATCTGGCATCTCCATTTCGACGGAGAGCAGATACATAGCAGATCTAACCTTCAGATGATTTTACTGAAGCAGATCCAAGATGATTTGGCATCCTTGTCTTCACAAGGAGCAAATCGAAGACACAGCAGATTTGGCTTTCAAATGTTTATACTAAAGCAGATCTAAGATGATTTGGCGTTCTTGTGCTTACAAGGAACAAATCGAAGACATAGCAAATTTGACTTTCGGATGTTCTTACACCAAAGTAGATCCAAGATAATAGATCTAGCATCTCCATTTCGACGGAGAGCAGATACGTAGTAGATCTAACCTTCAGATGATTTTACTGAAGCAGATCCAAGAGGATTTGGCATCCTTGTGTTCACAAGGAGCAAATCGAAGTCATAGCAGATTTGGCTTTCACGTGTTTACGCTGAAGCAGATCTAAGATGATTTGGCATCTCTGTATTGTCAGAAAACAAATCGAAGAAGCAGATTTGGAGTCTCTGTGCTCGATGGAGAGCAGATCAAAGATATCAACATAACAGTCTTGAGTTTGCAATGAGCAGATTGAGGACCATGATCCGATAAGGCCGGGCAAATTTGGTCTTTCTATGAGTCTTTGCTCGATTCCTGTTACACAGCAATAAGCAAAGAGGGGCAGCTGTAATAGCCCAAATTTGACCGGGCCTTAAAACCAAAAACTTAAAATAAATAAATAAATATTTATTTATTTAAACAGTCCATATACAGAGCCCAAAAATTAAGACCCAGCAGCTCAAATACCTAAACCCTATGCCCGGTCACAACCTGATAGCCCATACCTTAAAATACTACCCCATAGCCCGTTACAGTGACCCGTTACACCCAGACCCAACAACAAACGAGGCCTAAGTGGCCCAATTTGTTAACAAATAGCAAAGAGACCTAGGGTTTCAGAAACCCTAGGCGCCGCAAGCATCCCAAGCATCATGACCGTTCGTCTCGTGCCGTTCCAGTGGGCTCCATCGGCGCCGTGACTTTGGCCTCATACCACGCCGCAATCAACGCGTGAATCGACACCACCATGATGTTCTCGCAAATACCTGCAAGACAGAACAAAAGAAACCAACAGACACGAAGTAGAAAAGGAAACCAAATAGCAGCAGATAAACTGAAATCAATAAAGAAAGAAATCAAAGATTTCTTTTCTAAACATGTATAGTCTAAATGCTATAAAGCCTTTCTTCCTATTTGTAAAAAAGGGAGTTTTTTATTAATACACAAAAAGATTCAATAAAGGACAAGAGTATTTTATACACAAAGTAATCAGCAGTCGTCAGAGAATATAAAGGTGAATACTTTATCTATCTTTTAATATATACTGGTAGTAAAAAAAGAAAAGGGAGACGAACCTTTTCTAATCTGCATGGAAACAGAAAATTTTCTAGTTTCCGACCGCCACATGAGGCGGCGTTCGCAGTGGCGCGTGGGCACGTGAATTCCTGACAACGGAGGCTCGACGGAGCTCCGATGCCTGTCCCAGATCCTCTTTCAGAGGATTTCTTTCCTTTTTTTTTAGAACCAGATTAAAATGATTTTAAAACTAAAATCAGGGCTTATATAGCCCTACAAAAACGGTTTTGTTTTGCTTAATTCAATAAGCATTAAAACGGCACCGTTTTGGTAAAGGATCCGCGTGTTGACCCGATTATCCAGGGAGGATCCGTGTGTTTTTGGAAAATGGGCAAATTGCCCAATTAATCCTCCTGTGTTTTTAAATTTTTTAATTTCATTTTATTTTTATTTTAATTTGACCCTAATATTTTATATTTTTTTTCAATTTAATCCTCATAGTGACTTTAAAATTGTATTTGGAGAAACGGTATCGTTTTGGGATTAGGGCAAAATTGCCCAGTGAGTCCATCGACTTTAGTCCGTGTTCCAATTTGGCCCAGTTTTCTTTATTTATTCAAATTAACCCTAAATTCCTTAATTAAATTTAATTTTAATCCCTATATACCTTTAATTTAATTTATTTAAAATACTTTATTTTTTTTTAATAAACATTAGTTATGTATATAATAATTATATTATTCTATTTTTATTATTTGTAACATTATATGTAATAGCCCAAATTTGACCCGGCTAAAAACAGAGTAAAATTAAATAAATAAGTATTTATTTATTTAAAGAGTCCATTTAAAAGTCCAATTACAAAGCCCAAGTGTTTTGGTTCAAAAGCACTACCCGTGACCCTACCCAGCAGACCCAAATACATCCGTAGCCCAGTTTAACCTAAACCATCAGCTAGATTTAACCCAATACTTAAACCTACAGCAGACTCAAACCCAATAACCCGTTACACCCATGACCCAGTTAAACTACCCAAAAACCCATTTATACCCAGACCCAAAAATAAACGAGGCCCAAGTGGCCCAATTTGTTAACAGACAACAGAGAGACCTAGGGTTTCAAAAACCCTAGGCGCCGCAAATGGAAGGCTCCAGAAGTTAAACAGTGCAATCAATGCGTCAGTTCGTCTTACGCCATCAGCACCGTAATTCCAGGCCGTGATTCCAGGTTTCGAATCATGCCGTGGTCTATGCCTGAGTCAACGCCGATGTTCGTTGTTGCTAAATCTTTCTGGATACCTGCAAAAGAAGGAAAGAGCCACAACAGCAAGCAAAGTAAATATGGAAAGATATAAAAAGATTTCTTTCTTAGTTTTTGTAATAACACAGTGGATATAAAAGCCCGAATCAAACGATGTAAAGGAATTTTTTTTTATAGAGGTTTCTGAAATACATACATAGATGCAATAAAAATCTTATTTTTACATACGTATACAAAGCAAGATACTACAGTTAATTGAGATACACAAAGGTAAAGTATTTTACATATATGTACTTATATACTGTAAATAATGAAAAGGAAAAGGTCGAACCCTTTATTTGCCTGGAAAAATCGAGATTTCGGGTCTTCGGCCACCGAACGGGGAGGAATCGGCGACGACGCGTGAGCGCGTAAAGCCGAGGACCGAGGGTCGGCTCGACGGAAATCGGAGTCAAGTTCCCTCTCTCTCTCCTCTCGTTTCAGAGAGAATTTTAAGTTTTTTTTTAAAACCCAGTGTAAAATGATTTTTGGGCTAAAGCTTGGGTTTATATAGCCCCAGCGAAACGACGACGTTTTAGACCCTCAGGATCCGCGCGTTGACCCGATTACCCGGGGAGGATCCGCGCATTTTTAGAATTGGGTTAATTACCCGATCAATCCTTCCACCCTTTTTTTAGTTTATAATTACATTTTATTTTATTTATGATTTGGCCCTATTATTTTGTTTTAGTTTTAATTTAATCCCAACGGTTATTACATCTTGGAAACGGCGTCGTTTAGGATTAAGGCAAATTGCCCAGTGAGTCCTTTGCAGTTCTAATTCTCGCAAATCAGGCCCAGAACTTGTGCTATTTTGCAAATTAGCCTTATAATTCTATTTAAATTCAATTTTAACCTTTATTTTACTATTTTTAAATTATGTTATTTTATATAATTTATTTATAAAAAAATTTATACATATATTTTTATTAAATATACTATTTATATTTTTATCATATATTATTTTCCTATATATATATCTATACTATATTTTATCACTTAATGTTTAAATATCTTTATCTTTATATTATCTTACGCTTTAACAATATATTATTTTGTAGTATTATTATTTTACATCACTATTTATATATGGATATTATATTTTTACTTATATTAATTATTTGCATATATACTATACGTTATCTTTACATACATATTATATATTATTCTATATTATTATGT
Source organism: Gossypium hirsutum (assembly GCF_007990345.1). Taxonomy (NCBI): domain Eukaryota; kingdom Viridiplantae; phylum Streptophyta; class Magnoliopsida; order Malvales; family Malvaceae; genus Gossypium; species Gossypium hirsutum. The sequence continues at coordinate 109,717,343 of NC_053426.1, forward strand.
CATTTTGTATACTATTATATATTTTTATCTATATATTATCATTATTAAAGGATTTAACTTGTATTTCATACTTATCTTTATTTATACATTAATAATTACTTTATTCGTATTCTATTATTACATATTTTGAAGATATTATAATATTATAATTTGTATAACATGTATATTTCATCATTAATTACTTATTTTATATTATGCTAAACTTACATTAAAATCATTTTATTAAATATCAATTCTTTTACATTTGATATTTTATATACCAATATATTTTATATTTTTCACATAATTATTTTTCTTGTAAATATTTTTTATCATATATTATACTATTAAACATCACATTTTTATGTATGCTCATTCTATATATTCTATATATTTTTAGAACCTATGTTTTATTATTATACAATATTTGCTTTTACTTTAGAATAAATTGCTATGTTATGTTTTATATGACTTTTATAGTTTATTTACAAATACATTATATATATATGTATTAGAATTATATTTCATGCATCATTTGCATGTTTAAATATATATATGTTGGATTATATGTTTAGGTTTTTACACTTCTTTATGTCTTGCGGTTTGTGTATATTTTTCTTATTTAAAATTTGTCATATTTTGTTGCTTATATATATGTTAGTGAGTGTATGATACTTATGCTTTTATGCTTTTATTTACCTATTGTTAGAATATGTTATCTCGTATGTTATGTTAATATACTCCTTCATACATCGGTTTAAAAATGAGACTTTAAAGTTTTCAAAAATAAAAAGGCAATGCTTGGTGTTTGGAAGCTTCGAGAAAAGTAGTGCCCTAACTTATTGGGTTGCGACTTTTCTCATCGAGTTCGAATAATCAAGTATCCTTCTAAGTTTTTAAAAGGCTTTCTAAATGCAAGCCACTATCTTGGAATTTCAAAACAATATGTCCTAACTTATTGGATATAGCGTTTTGTTTTTTCGAGGTAGGAATTTCCAAAAAAGGTTAACTTAGTACTTTGATACGACTGAACCTTAATTTTCAAAATTAAAATATTTTAAAGAGGGCTACATCTTAAAATTTTTGAATTTCCAACATTAAAGGCATTTGATAATCAATTTGGTACTAATTTTGGGCGTTACGAGGGTGCTAACCCTTCCTCGTACGTAACCGGCTCCCGAACTTTTTTTCTGATTTCGTAGACCAAACATAATGATTGTAAAACAAAAAAATGTTTTAAAGGTGATCCAATCACACCTAAAAAGATTGGTGGTGACTCCCGTTTTCGTTTTTTAAAGTCTATTCCCATTTTACAAAACTCGATTTAAAAATGGTTTCGACAGCTTGGCGACTCCAGTAGGGACTCCATAAGAGAGTCAAGCTGTGTAATTGATTATCTCTTGTCTTAATGTCAGAAATTAAAAATTTTAAAATCTATTACTCTTTGCATTACATGTGTTTGTATTATTTCATGTGTTGCTATATTTTGATGCGCATTGCATTTGCATGACCGTTGTGATCACACCCTTAAGTGGGAGTGAGAAACTACGCCTTCTTGAGGTTTTCGCCTCTGTGCAGGATAGTGGATCACTTTTGGGATACATCCGTACCTATGGTTTCGTGAGATTTTCATCTCCGTGTAGCCATAGGGAAATGTATTCCCCTGAACTGAACTCAATTCAAATGAGCCTATAATGGGTGAGAATCGAGGAATCTGCTGGTTCAGGTACCTCAAACTTTAGAACCAGCCTCATATAGAAAAACCGTAAGAGCCTAACTTGGTTAGAGTTAAACTTTAGATATTACCCTTATAAATTATCGTTGAGATTTATTGATATCATGTGATACTAACTATTTCTTTTCTTTTGTTCGCATGTCATTTTGTATTTACAAAGGTATTGATTCACGGTCAGTTTCTAAGTTAGGAAGTTTTATTATAGAGAACGGACTTCTTGATAGAGTGGAGGGCAACGCCAACGTCCATAGATGGTCTGAGCAAACTCAACTAGAAAAGGGAGATAGTATAGCTGTGGGATACGTGTCGGAGCTGTCAGATTACACTCATATTAGTGTCACGCAGAATAATCTCCAAGAGCTTAAGGAGATTTGGGATCAGTGGGGCAAAAAGACCAGGCAGTTATTCTACGATAATTACGGAGACTTACCTCACTTGCTCGATGTTCAGGTAGATGAACACTTATTCCGAGCCCTTGTTCAATTTTGGAACCCGGCATACAGTTGTTTCACTTTTGGGGAAGTAGACTTGGTACCTACTGTGGAGGAGTACACTGCCTTGCTTCGTTGTCCCAAGTTTTAAAATGATAGGATCTATTCTCGAGCTGCTTGTGTCCCTACTTTTTGGAAGAAACTGATGATTATTAAGGGAATGAGTGAGCAGTGGGCCACGGCCCGAATTAAAGAGAAGGGTGAGTGCAAGTGCATTTCGTGGGATGCTTTGAAAGATTTGATCCTGACATACCCTGATGAGACGAAGAAGGTAGATGTTTTTGCCTTAAGTTTGTATGGATTAATGGTTTTCCCTAGGGCTTTGGGATATGTGGATGAGGCAACCACGGATCTTTTTCATCGACTCAGTAAAAAGGTCACTTCTGTCCCCACAATTTTGGCGAAAACATTCAGGTCTTTAGGTGCATGTAGGAGGGCTGGTGCTGACAGGTTTATAGGGTGTGCTCAGTTACTTTTGTCTTGGTTCTACAGTCATTTCCGGTTGATAGATACGGTGGTTTGTCGGGTCTTCTTCGAGGATTATTCACCGTTGAAAGACATAATAGCTTCAACCAGGAGGGTTGATGTTCTAGAAGAGAATTGGATAGCGCTACTTCAGAACCTTCAGTCGAAAGATGTCGAGTGGAGGGCTCCATGGATGATTCTTGGTGAGGTTCTTTACCGATGCAGCAGTTTTGATTGGGTCCCCCTATTGGGAATTTGGGGTGCCATTGGTTATGCCCCTTTGCTCATGCTGAGGCAGCATGGATTGAGACAGTTCGTACCAGCGACTCAGGGGTTGGCTCAAAGTGAGTTCGTATATAGAGGAGTCGATTACAAGAGGAAGGTTAGTGAAGTTTCTAGTGCTTGGAAAAAGACTTGTCTATTGAAAGGAGTAGCTATTAGTCCTGCAACCATACTAGGATACATTGAATGGAGAGGCAGAAGGGTTAACGATAACATCCCTAAGCCAAGCGTGGAAGGAGCTCGACTAATAGAGGAATATTTGCAAGTAAGGCCCTCAGAGTTAGAAATTATGAAGCAGGAGTTCGAGAGAAAGAACTTGGAGTTCGAGAAGAGGGTAGCAAAGCTTGAAGAAGAAAAGATGTATTTGAGCTTAGACGTCGATGTTCAAAAGATGGAGGTCGAGAAAAAGAGGAAAGAAAAGAGGAAATTGAGGAAGATCGAGATGATCTAAAGGAGAATTACAAAAGGGCACAAGTATCCTTGAGGAGAGCGAGAGTAGGAGGATTTTCAGATCAGTTGCAGAAAGAGGTCCAAGAGGAAAAGGCTAGAGCCGAGTATTGGGAGAGAAAGTTCCAAGAGATACAAGTGCAGAATTTGGCATTAGAGGAAGAGAATAAAGGGTTAAAGACTAAGGTAGCTGAGCTTGGAAGATCCTTACGTTGGCACCAAAACCATAATTTTGCAGTTGAGTTAAAGGAGCTAAAAAGCAAGGTTGAGGATTTGGAAGTGGCATTGCATGACGGTGAACTCAGGGTTGAGCAGCTCAAGGCGCAAGAAGATTATCTGAAGGGAGAGCTTCATCAGGCTAGAGGACAAGTTAGAGAAAGGGATCATGTCATTGGTGAGGCTGTAACCCAGATTCGAGAGGTTGCTGAATATGTGCAAGACTTGGCAATTCGAGCTGATGTATTGAGTCTGATGTATTCATCGTCGTTGGATATAGGACGAGAGTTAGCCCTTTTATTAGATAGAGTTAAAACTTTGGGCCTTAGGGCGAAAGTGTATTTCTAATCCTCTTATATGTAAAGATATTCTTTTTCTAAGTAAAATTTTCTAAATGAAGTTGAACCAGAATCAATATCCTTTTTGCATTCATGCATATGCATCTCATAGCATTTCATCACATCGTTTGCATTCAAAGTTATAGAAAGACCCTAATTAGTTAAAGTTTACTTCCAAAGGTAGAAAGGAAAATCTGGAAATCACACATCCTTACAGCACTCGCACTAAAACTAAGAGTATGGATCAAAGGTTCAAGCAATTACAAAAAGATATGCAAGACCAAATGCAAGAACAGTTGGCCAAAATGCAGAATGAAATGAGGGAGCAAATGCTAGAGGCTTAGAAGAGCACGATGGCTGAAATGGCTGAGCTGCTGAGAGCCACTGATAAAGGAAAAGCTCCCATGGCAATCACTGAAGAAGAGAATGAAGGTCCTCCTCCGGGTTTTACTTCACCTCATGTGCCACTGCAAATCGATGCACCTCCTAGAAAACCATATGTCACCATGAGGCCTCAACATGGGCCAGTGGATGCTGGAATCCCCATAAATTTCCCATCTGGGTTGGGAAATAATTTGGGTGATAGCTCGATCAACCCTATCACTCTTGATTTAGATTTGATGGAGAAGGAAAGAATGGCAACTGAATCTGCGAAACAATTGGAAGATCGTTACAGGTGGTTAGAGGAGAATTTTAGGGTTTTGGAAGGCACAGGCAATTATCATGGGATTGATGCCAAAGACTTAAGTTTGGTTCCAGATTTGGTGCTTCCTCATAAATTTAAGATGCCGGAGTTTGAAAAGTACAACGGGACTACTTGTCCAGAGGCACACATAACAATGTTTTGTAGGAAGATGACTGGATATGTGAACAATGATCAATTATTGATCCATTGTTTTCAAGATAGCTTAGTAGGAGCAGCGGCTAGATGGTACAATCAGTTGAGCCGTGCAAGAATCGGTCTATGGAGAGATTTGGCACAGGCCTTCATGTAACAGTACAACCATGTGACTGATATGACGCCAGATAGGATCACACTTCAAAATATGGAGAAAATACCTAATGAAAGTTTTAGGCAATATGCACAACAATAGAGGGAGGTGGCGATGCAAGTACAACCACCATTGTTGGAAAAGGAGACCACCATGTTATTTATTAATACTTTGAAGGCGCCATTCATTACTCATATGATTGGAAGTACCACGAAAATTTTCGCGGATATAGTTATGGCAGGTGAAATGATTGAGAATGCCGTGAGGGACGGTAAGATTGAGGGGGAAGTGGCTAAAAGGTCGGCCCCAATGAGAAAGGACAACGAGGTGAATAGCCTCAACTTGAGAGCAGTTACAATTGGTCAACCCAAAGTTGAGCAACAAAGTACTCAAAGACAGGAATCGAGTACAAGACAGAATTCGGAGAGGATACAATTCATGCCTATCCCTGTGACGTATCGTGAGCTTTATCAAAGCTTATGCGATGCACATGCCATCGCTCCATTTCACTTAAAACCACTGCAACCACCATTCCCCAAATGGTATGATGCAAATGCTAAATGTGAATATCACGCGAGAATATCGGGGCATTCAATTGAAAACTGCACCGGATTCAAGAAGGTCGTGGAGAGACTTATTAAGATGGGGGTTGTGAAATTCGATAGTACCCCTAATACTGAAAATCTGTTACCAGATCATGGCAATCAATGAGTGAATGCCATCAATGAAGCAAAGGAAGGAAAGATTAAGGAAGATGTTGCTGAAGTGAAGACACCCATGAAAATAATATGGGAGGAGATGGTGAAAAGGGGTATGTTGACCTCCGGAAAAGGTAGAAGAGGAATAGAGAATTATTGCGAATTCCATGGAGAGATGGGTCATATGATCCAAAACTGTGAGAAGTTCAAGGCCATGGTACAAGGCCTTATGGTTAATAAAGAGCTACAGATTTTTTAGGGTAGTTCTGGCGAAAGACAAATATGCGTACTTGGAAATGAACGACAAGAAACCCATCGACCAAGGATTATTATTTCCTTACCAGGGAATAATGAAGTGGGGGTGCAAACTGGGCCCAGGGTTGTCATCCACAAACCCAATCCTTTCCCTTACAATGATGACAAGAGGGTGCCATGGAGTTATGATTACAGTGTAACAATACCTGAGGGGGAGAGTATAGCCAGTACATCTAGAGGTGTGCAAAATGAAGATTCCCATACACAGAGTGGGAAACGTTATGATACAGAGGGCAGCAGAGTGGAGCCCACAAAGACAAAAGGCGTCGAGGTTGAGAAGGAGAAAGAGGCTGAAATACCCATCAATGAACCAATGAAGGAGGAGGAGGCTTGGGAGTTTTTAAAGTTCCTTAAGCATAGCGAGTATAGTGTGGTCGAGCAGTTGCGTAAGTAGCCAACACGTATATCAGTATTAGCCCTACTGCTGAGTTCTGAGGTGCATCGGGATGCATTATTGAAGGTGTTTAACGAAACATATGTCACTCACGATATATCCGTTAACAAATTGGATCAGTTGGTAAATAACATCAGTGCTGACAATTTCATCTATTTCAATGATGATGAAATTCCACCTGGGGGCATAGGGTCAACCAAAGCCTTGCACATCACTACTCGATGCAAAGGATATACGCTACCAGGTGTACTCGTAGATAATGGGTCTACTTTGAACGTCTTGCCGCTATCCACCTTGAACAGATTACCCATTGACAGTTCGCACATGAAAACATGTCATAACGTGGTAAGAGCCTTTGATGGAACTGAAAGAAAAGTGATGGGGCGAATCGACATCCCTTTAGAAATTAGGCCAAATACATATGAAGTTGATTTCTTGGTGATGGATATCAAGCCCTCCTATAATTTCTTATTGGAGAGGCCATGGATACACTCGACAGGAACGATACCTTCTTCATTGCACCAAAAATTGAAGTTAGTGACAGATGGATGCTTAATGACCATCAATGCGGAGGAGGACATCATAGCAGCAATCACCAGCAAGGCCCCTTATGTCGAGGCAAATGAAGAGGCTATCGAGTGTTCTTTTCACTCTTTAGAAATCATTAATGCCACCTTCATTTTAGAAGGAAGTGAGGTGCCGGCACCTAAAATGTCTAGAGCTACAAGGATGGCCCTGCAAATGATAATGGGGAAGGGAGCATTGCCAAGAAGAGGGCTAGAGAGACAGTTGCAAGGTGGGATTCAGATCCCAAAACTGATTGAGAAGAATGATCACTTTGGCTTGGGCTTCAAGCTAGACCACAAGCACGAAAGGCAAGAAATTGAGAAGCACCAAGAGAGAAGGAAGGCGCATTTGAATGGAGGAGAAGTGGAGTAGGAACCGATGACATTCCTACCTATATCCAAATCCTTTAAGTCGGGAGGATTGCTGATAGAAGAAAGTCATCAAGTTAATGTTGTACACAATGAGGGATCAGAGCAAAGAAGCCTCAAGGGCATTCGCCCTTACGAACCGGGGAGCTCTCTGAATAATTGGACTGTGGAGGACCTTCCTGTAGTCTTTAGAAATTTTTCAGAGTAATTCTCGAAACATGCCTGTTACTTTAGGGCCTAGGAGTAGTAGGATTACGTTTGTGAAAATAGGCCTATGTTCATCTATAATTATTTCAATAAAACATAACTTTTATCAATTTAAACGAATATTGTTTTATTTTTATCGACCAATATTCCTTTGAATTCTGGAAATTCTTATTCTTTTATTTATAGCACATAAACAATCATTCTTAGATTCATTCATTCTTTGTATATTCTTTCATACCTCCATAGGTCCTTAGATATCAATGATATGAGCATTGATACTGCAGCTCCTGATTTCTCTTGCGAGCAAGACATGTGTTTAGAGGAACTTCAGGATTTTGAAGATATTCAAGATTGTGACGTATCTCTCGATCTGTTAAGAATGGTAAAGCAAGATGAGAAACGAATCATGCCACATGAGAAAGAGGCAATAGAGAATGTAGCCTTAGAGGAAGGGAAGGAGTTGAAAATTGGAACCCTGATTACCGAGGACACAAGGCATGATCTGGTTGAGTTGCTTCGAGAGTTCAAGGATATCTTCGCCTGGTCATATCAGGATATGCCCGGATTGAGTACTGATATTATAGTACATCGTCTTCCAATAAGACAGGATTGTAAGCCAGTCCAACAGAAGTTGCGAAGAATAAGGCCAGATATTGTTCTGAAAATAAAGAATGAAGTCAAGAAGCAGTTCGATGTAGGATTCTTGCAAGAAGTAAAATACTCCGAATGGGTAGCTAACATTGTACCAGTTCCTAAGAAATATGGGAATGTACGAATGTGTGTTGATTACAGAGATTTAAATAAAGCTAGACCCAAAGATAATTTCCCTCTGCCACACATGACACTTTGGTGGACAATACAGCAGGATATTCGTTGTTTTCCTTCATGGGTGGTTTCTCAGGATACAATCAGATAAAGATGCATCCAGAGGACATGGATAAAACTACCTTCATAACCTTATGGGGCACATTTTGCTACAAAGTAATGCCGTTTGGACTAAAGAACGCAAGGGTAACATACCAACGGGCTATGGTAAACTTATTCCATGACATGATGCATAAGGATATTGAGGTATATGTTGATGATATGATTGCCAAGTCGCATATATAAAAAGAGCACATTAAGGTCTTGAGAAGATTGTTCTTGAGATTGAGAAAATTTCAGTTGAAGCTCAATCCAGCAAAGTGTACCTTCGGAGCCAGATCGGGAAAGTTATTAGGCTTCGTGGTCAGTGAAAAGGGAATTGAAGTCGACTCAGACAAGGTCAGAGCCATACGAAAGCCACCTCTACCACGCACTCAGAAGGAAGTTCGTGGATTCCTAGGAAGGTTGAATTACATCGCTCAGTTCATTTCACAACTAACCGAGAAATGCGATCCTATCTTTCGTCTCCTCAGAAAGTACAATCAAGGTACTTGGGATGAGGAGTGCCAGAATGCTTTTGAAAAGGTCAAGCAGTATTTTTTGAATGCTCCGGTATTATCTCCACCAAGCCCAGATAAACCGTTGATACTGTACTTGTCAGTGTGCAGTAATTCCATGGGATGTGTGCTTGGCCAGCATGACGAGTCAGGGAAAAAGAAGAAGGCAATTTATTATCTCAGTAAGAAATTCACTGACTGTGAGATGAGATATCCACCGATTGAAAAGTTGTGTTGTGCGCTGATTTAGACAACTCAGAGATTAAGACAATACATGCTATACCATACCACTTGGCTCATCTCAAAGCTTGATCCATTGAAATACATGATGGAGTCAACGGCTCTAAATGGGAGAATGGTGAGATGGAAAATTTTGCTTTCTGAGTTTGATATAGTCTACATAAGCCAGAAGGCTATAAAAGAAAGTGCGGTAGCAGACTTCTTGGCCAATAGGGCTCTAGAGGATTATGAGCCATTGAACTTTGATTTTCCAAATGAAGAGCTAATGTGCATAGCAATGTCCAAGGATTCTCCTTGGAAGCTAAATTTTGATGGAGCTTCTAATGCAGTTGGAAATAGAATTGGGGCAGTCTTGGTATCCCCGAATGGTGATCATTACCCTTTCACGTACAAGTTGGACTTTGATTGCACGAACAATATGGCTGAGTATGAAGCATGCATCATGGGACTTCAAGTAGCTATAAAGCGAGGTATAAAAACCTTAGAAGTATATGGAGATTCTGCGTTGGTAGTTTATCAGATTAGAGGTGAATGGGAGATAAAGGACCCTAAATTGATCAATTATCGAAAGGTAGTTTTGGGGTTACTTGAGGAGTTTGATGACATCACCTTCAATTATCTCCCACGAGACGAAAATCAGATGGCAGATGCTTTAGCAACCTTGGCCTCAATGATCAAGGCGAATAAAGAAGAAGAGATGAAGCCAATTCAAATAAGTGTCTACGAGGCTCCAGCTCATTGTTGTAACATTGAGAAGGAAAGAAATGACAATAATCCCTGGTATCAAGATATATTGTGATATGTGAGAGATCGTAAATACCCTAAGCAGGCCAGTGAAAATGACAAACGAACTTTGAAGAGATTAGCTTGCGACTATGTCTTAGATGAAGATATCCTGTACAAGAGACGGAAAGACCAAGTACTGTTGAGATGTGTAGATGCTGTGGAGGCTAAGCTAATTTTAGAAGAAGTTCATAAAGGTGTATGTGGGACACATGCAAATGGGCTCACGATGGCAAGGCAAATCATGAGGTATGGCTATTATTGGGCCACTATGGAAGGAGATTGTATCAACTATACCAAAAAATGCTATAAGTGCCAGATTTATGGGGACAAAATTCATGCTCCACCTTCACCCTTGCATGTTATGACTTCTTCATGGCCCTTCTCCATGTGGGGCATAGATGTTATTGGACCAATATCACCAAAAGCTTCGAATGGACATCAGTTTATCTTCGTGGTAATTGACTATGTAACACCCTAAACCCGGCCCAGACGTTATGGCCGAATCTGATGTGCCACATTGAAGTTAAAAACCCATGTTTCGTTTTAGTGCTTTAAAAACCGACTTTTGTTAAGCTAACAAAGTGAATGGGAGCTGAGCACCAGGTAGGAATCCATAACAGAGGAGGTGAGCCATGAAGGCTGCTTAAGTACCAAGCTCTTCTAATGGATCCAATCCTAGACATGCCCACAACCATTGCCACACTTGGTTAAATCGAGTTGTAATTTATTTAAGTTGAAATCTTTGATAAATCAGATAATCGTGGCGTGGTGTTATTTTGAAAACAATTATCATTTTGAAAACACGTCCTAAGTCTAGCCCATTTATTAACAAACAGATTAAAGTTATTAAAAATAAAATAATCCCAGAAAAATAATTAAAATGGCCTTATTACAACCCAAAACCAAACAATAATATTAATAAGATAAAACTTATAAAGAAATAAATTGGCTACTTATTGCAATTAAAAGAAACAGAAACAGTAGTGTGGCCATCTCCGAGTCCCTCGCAGCTCCAAACCATCTAAGCTTAGGGATTACCTGCACAGTTAGAAACGGGGTGAGTTTACGAAAACTCAGTGTGTAATCCCAATAACAAACAAACAGTGAAAACACAACATCAGTACAATCTGGGTCAAAGCCCTATTTAGTCTTGACATATACTGGGCTGAAGCCTTTCGTTTAACGGTTATTGGGCCGAAGCCTTTTCATAAATCATTTCACTAGGTCGAAGCCTTTAGTGTAAACGGTATGGCCCATAGGCCCATTTCAATATCACATGTAATGTCAATGGATGTATGCAAGCCCATTTCAATATCATATGAAATACCAATGAATGTATGCAAGCCCATTTGGGGAGACTAGTCAACCCACCATCCGCTACTCTCCACCCGTACCAACCAACACACCATGTGGGGAATGATTCAACCCACCCAACAAACACACCACTGGCAGCATAGCTGCTTTATCATATATCTGGAGGCCTAGCCTCTTTTAATAACTGGGGCAAAGCCCTTTTCGGTAAACTGGGGCAAAGCCCTTTTCGGTAAACTAGGGTAAAGCCCTTTTCAATAAACTGGGGCATAAGCCCTTTTCGGTAAACTGGGGCATAAGCCCTTTTCAATAAACTGGGGCATAACCCCTTTTGCACTTCCTCCATCCATATAAAAACCCAACCCAATGCAACATGTCATGTATGCAGAATGCCATGCCCATATTTGAATTAAACAATCACAGTCAAGTCATTCATATCACCAACATATATTCACAATCAAATCCGTCAACTACACAATCCAAGTCAGTCACTTGCCCACAAGGGCAAAATAGTCATTTTTCACATTATAAGGGTATTTTCGTAATTTTACCAAATATCGGGGTTTTCCATGTTCGTTACAATTATCAATATTTCTGAGTGTTTAAACAATGATCTTTAACCCACTTTATCAAATTCGGGCTTTTGGGCCCAAAACCCCTAATGGGCCCTACGAATGCTGATTTAGCTTACTTAACCCAAATTTTACAACAATACTAACCGTGTTAACGTGCAACTTTTCCAAATTCCATTTTCTATCAATTCTACCCAAATGGGTCCGAAAGCCCATTGGGCCCAATTTCAACCCATTAAGGCCCAACTTACCATCGTGCACAAAATTGAGTTCTTACCTGTTCCATCGATTCAAACACCGATCTTATCGTATTTATCGCATCTATACCCAAACGCAACATTACAAGTTCCTAAAATACCGGTATTTTAGTATTTCGGCTTCTCAGCAAATATTAATCTAAGCTATTACGAGGGTTAGTACATACCTATTATGGGTTGAAGTTGAAACGTTTCCAAAATCAATCGCCTATGATAACCACCACCTGTCACTCAAACTTAACTAATCCAATATCAATATATGTAAATCCTAAGCACATCAGTCATACAGAACATAAGGGCATATTCGTCATTTTACCATACAGGGGTATTACGGTCACTTTACCCTACAGGGGATTTACGGTCTTTTTACCTAATAGGGGTATTTTAGTCATTTCATCCTACAAGTGTGTTTTGGTAAATCTACAAACCAAGGGTATTTTAGTAATTTTGTAAACTAATGGTATTTCTATAATTTTTAATTTCACAAACCAGTGGTATTTTGGTAATTTTACAAACTAGGGGTATTTTGGTAATTTTACAAACCAAGGGTATTTTAGTAATTTTGTAAATCAAGGGTAAAACAGTAATTCTATAAATCGAGGGTAAAACGGTTATTTTATAAATCGAGGGTAAATGGTAATTCTGTAAGTCGAGGGTAAAACGGTAATTATGTAAATCGTGGGTAAAACGGTAATTATGTAAATCGGGAGTAAAATGGTAATTATGTAAATCAGGGGTAAAACAGTAATTCTGTAAATCGGGGGTACTTTGGTAATTTTACAAGTCGAAGGTATTTCAGTAATTTTACAAATCGAGGGTATTTCAGTATTTTTACAAACTAAGGGTATTTCGGTAATTTTAGTAAACTAAAGTATTCTAAACAGGGATAACAATACGAATGGGCCTAAAGCCTATTCTCGGCCCAAATGGGCCCACACGCTCGTGTGGCCCTTTTAGCCCAAATCTACCACAAATATAAGATTCACCTAGCCTAGTCCAATATTTACTACACAATCAAACAACTTATCCAATTGGGCCCGTAGGCCCACATGACCCCTTTCGGCCCATCGCGGTCCGAAGTAGTCATCCTACAGCTACAGTAGCGAGAAAATACACACCTGATAGGAGACTGGAGTTAATCCACGCTCCGAGCACTCTTAGCCGACGCCCAACCCAAACGAGCACGCCATACAGCGAAAGGGATCAGCCAAGAAAGGTACCTTTACTCTCCTCATGGTTCCCTCTATTTAAAGCCAGCTTTGTAACCACTCTTATGTTAGCTTCCCGATGTGGGATCCCTCCAACATCAGAGTTTAAATTCAACACCAACTCTTGCCGCCCCCTGTTAGCAAAATAAATGCTCATTGCTTGCCATGGGATTCAAACCCATGCCTCCCCTCAGATGCTCTACACGCTTCTTGCCACTAAGCCACAAGGCTTTTTGTGTCATATTTTATCCCCAATTAATTATAAGGTCTAAAGGCCAAAGTCCAGGTTCCCTTAAAAAAACAAAATAAATTGCAAGAGCCAAGACTTGAACCCAGGCTCCCATACAACCTTAATGACGCCACAACCACTAGACTACATGCTTCCTTGTGTCATTTATTTACCACAATAATTTAAAAGGCCCTCATCCAAGCATCCAGGTTTTTTTCACTTAATACCAAAATTTTTGCTAAAGCCCAAGTTTAAACCCAAGATTTCTCCAACACTTCTCAAAGCCATTAACCACTAAAGCAATCATTTAATTGTTTCATTTCATTGCACAATTAAATACCTATATACAACCTCCTTACGGACCCCTACTCAAGGCCCAATACTTCTAGGCCCAAATTCGGGGTGTTACAGACTATTTTACAAAATGGGTAGAGGCCGCTTCTTATGCGAATGTTCTAAGTCAACTGTGAGTCGATTCTTGAAGAAGGAGATCATTTGTCGGTATGGATTGCCTGAGAAGATCATATCTGACAATGCATTGAACTTGAACAACAAAACAATAGCAGAGGTTTGTGACCAGTTCAAAATCAAGCATCACAATTCTTCTCCCTATCGTCCAAAAATGAATGGGGCAGTGGAAGCCGCCAATAAGAATATTAAAAAATAGTGGGGAAGATGACTGAGACCTATAGAGATTGGCATGAGAAGTTACCGTTTGCACTCCTGGCTTATCGAACATCTGTCAGAACCTCTACAGGGGCAACCCCATTCTCGCTAGTTTATAGGATGGAAGCAGTATTACCTATTGAAGTAGAAATACCTTCTCTTCGAATTTTGATGGAGGTAAGGTTAGATGAAGCTAAGTGGGCTCAATCCCGATATGACCAGTTAAACTTAATTGAGGAAAAGAGGCTAAAAGCCATCCGTCATGGTCAGATGTATCAGAAGCGAATGATGCGAGCATATGATAAGAAGGTTCGACCAAGAGAGTTTCATGAAGGAGACCTGGTGCTGAAAAAGATCCTTCCTATTCAAAAGGACTTTAGGGGGAAATGGATACCTAATTGGGAAGGGCCGTATGTCGTGAAGAAAGCTTTCTCCGGTGGTGCATTGATCCTAACAGAAATGGATGGGAAAATTTTACCCAATCCAGTGAATTCAGACTCAGTTAAAAAATACTTTGTCTAAAGAGGGAGAATCCAAGGTGAAAACCCGCAAAAGGCGTCTTGAGATTTCAAAAAAGAAAAAGAAGTGGAGAGGCCAAGGTGAAAACCCGCAAAAGGTGCCTTGTGACCAAAGGGATTTTGAGTTGAAAACCCGAAAGGATGGCTCAAATATTGAAGGGCATACGGTAATCTTGTTGTATCTAATGCAAAAAAGAGCGAAGGATGCTGCAAACTGGGGCATCAACGAAGTACTTTAGATCTTCTAAACACATCTTGAACTCAAGAAAGACTTCATGGAGTTAGTGTATAGACACTCAAGCGGCGATATCTAGGGCATCTAACTTCTATCTTGTTTGCTATCTTTATATTCTATTTCTTCTAGAAGATAGGCTATCAGATTAATTCCCTTTTGTATCTTTTTGATAATTAATTCAAATCCAATTATTCTTAAAAAATTATTCATCTTTCGTTATTCTTTAAGTATGTTGCATTGAAATAATGATAGATGAACTAAAATATCTTCACAAATGAAGTTTTGCATATTAGTCTGGGAATTTCTAGATAATACAAGAAACTGAAACAAGACAATTGTTTAAGGAATTCCCATATGTGAGGGTCGGGTGTACTCGGGGAAACTAAAATTTCTTCTTCAGTCTAAATGATGATTGAACAAATCAAACGATTTGATTCTAGGAGAGGATCATCTTACAGACATTTTCAGCGGGTCATAGCATTTGAAGAATGGTACAAACCCACAAGTTGAGTTGGAATGAGACTTCGAGAGAAGTAAAGATAAAATTCGATGAAGGAATGAGTGGTCCGAAATAGGAATCATTTTTATAAAATTTTGCATTATAACATGTCTAACTAAGAGAATTTGACTCACTTCGATCATAGCATCTTAATTATTAGGCATGAACTCATATGCATTCTACAGGTTATGTCTTTTATGGGACAATGTAGATCAAAGAAGCAAGATTTGGCATCCCTGTGTTTATAGGGAACAGATTGAAGATAGCAAATCTGACATTCCTGTGCTTACAGCAAAACAGATTGAAGATTTCAGCATGGCATCCCTGTATTTATAGGGAACAAGTTGAAGATAGCAGATTCGGCATCTCTGTATTGTCAGAAAGCAGATCTAAGATACCAGATTTGGCATCTTTGTATTGGCGGAGAGCAGATCGAAGACATAGCTGATTTGGCTTTCACGTGTTTATGATGAAGCAAATCTAAGATGATTTGTCATCTCTGTATTGTCAGAGAACAAATCGAAGTCTGGCATCTCCACTTCAATGGAGAGCAGATACATAGCAGATCTAACCTTCAGATGTTTATACTGAAGCAAATCCAAGATGGTTTGGTATCCTTGTGGTTACAAGGAACAAATCGAAGACATAGCTGATTTGGCTTTCACGTGTTTACAATGAAGCAAATCTAAAATGATTTGGCATCTCTGTATTGGCAGAGAGCAAATCGAAGTCTGGCGTCTCCACTTCAATGGAGAGCAGACATATAGCAGATTCAAACTTCAGATGTTTATACTGAAGTAGATCCAAGATGGTTTGGCATCCTTGTGCTTACAAGGAGCGAATCGAAGACATAGCCGATTTGGCTTTCACGTGCTTACGATGAAGCAAATCTAAGATGATGAGTCATCTCTGTATTGTCAGAGAACGAATTGAAGAAGCAGATTTGGCGTCTCTGTGTTTGGCAGAGAGCAGATCGAAGATATCAACATGACAGTCACAAGAAGATTGAAGACTAATGATTTGATAGGACCGGTCAAATTTGGTCTTTCTAAATCTTTGCTCGATTCTCGTTACATAGCAATGATAAAAGAGGGTTAGCTGTAATAGCCCAAATTTGACCAGGCTAAAAACAGAGTAAAATTAAATAAATAAGTATTTATTTATTTAAAGAGTCCATTTAAAAGTCCAATTACAAAGCCCAAGTGTTTTGGTTCAAAAGCACTACCCTTGACCCTACCCAGCAGACCCAAATACATCCGTAGCCCAGTTTAACCTAAACCATCAGCTAGATTTAACCCAAGACTTAAACCTACAGCAGACTCAAACCCAATAACCCGTTACACCCATGACCCAGTTAAACTACCCAAAAACCCATTTATACCCAGACCCAAAAACAAACGAGGCCCAAGTGGCCCAATTTGTTAACAGACAACAGAGAGACCTAGGGTTTCAGAAACCCTAGGCACCGCAAATGGAAGGCTCCAGAAGTTAAACAGTGCAATCAATGCGTCGGTTCGTCTTACGCCATCAGCACTGTAATTCCAGGCCGTGATTCCAGGTTTCGAATCATGCCGTGGTCTATGCCCGAGTCAACGCCGATGTTCGTTGTTGCTAAATCTTTCTGGATACCTGCAAAAGAAGGAAAGAGCCACAGCAGCAAGCAAAGCAAATATGGAAAGATATAAAAAGATCTCTTTCCTAGTTTTTGTAATAACAGCAGTGGCTATAAAAGCCCGAATCAAACGATGTAAAGGAATTTTTTTTATAGAGGTTTTTGAAATACATACATAGATGCAATAAAAATCTTATTTTTACATACGTATACAAAGCAAGATACTACAGTTAATTGAGATACACAAAGGTAAAGTATTTTACATATATGTACTTATATACTGTAAATAATGAAAAGGAAAAGGTCAAACCCTTTATTTACCTGGAAAAATTGGGATTTCGGGTCTTTGGCCACCGAATGGGGAGGAATCGGCGATGACGCATGAGCGCGTAAAGCCGAGGACCGAGGCTCGGCTCGACGGAGACCGGAGTCAAGTTCCCTCTCTCTCTCCTCTTGTTTCAGAGAGAATTTTAAGTTTTTTTTTAAAACCCAGTGTAAAATGATTTTTGGGCTAAAGCTTGGGTTTATATAGCCCCAGCAAAACGACGACGTTTTAGACCCTCAGGATCCGCGCGTTGACCCGATTACCCGGGGAGGATCCGCGCATTTTTAGAATTGGGTTAATTACCCGATCAATCCTTCCACCCTTTTTTTAGTTTATAATTACATTTTATTTTATTTATGATTTGGCCCTATTATTTTGTTTTAGTTTTAATTTAATCCCAACGGTTATTACATCCTGGAAACGGCGTCGTTTAGGATTAGGACAAATTGCCCAGTGAGTCCTTTGCAGTTCTAATTCTCGCAAATCAGGCCCAGAACTTGTGCTATTTTGCAAATTAGCCTTATAATTCTATTTAAATTCAATTTTAACCTTTATTTTACTATTTTTAAATTATGTTATTTTATATAATTTATTTATAAAAAAAATTTATACATATATTATTATTAAAGATACTATTTATATTTTTATCATATATTATTTTCCTATATATATATCTATACTATATTTTATCACTTAATGTTTAAATATCTTTATCTTTATATTATCTTATGCTTTAACAATATATTATTTTGTATTATTATTATTTTACATCACTATTTATATATGGATATTATATTTTTACTTATATTAATTATTTGCATATATACTATACGTTATTTTTACATACATATTATATATTATTCTATATTATTATCTCATTTTGTATACTATTATATATTTTTATCTATATATTATCATTATTAAAGGATTTAACTTGTATTTCATACTTATCTTTATTTATACATTAATAATTACTTTATCCGTATTTTATTATTACATATTTTGAAGATATTATAATATTATAATTTGTATAACATGTATATTTCATCATTAATTACTTATTTTATATTATGCTAAACTTACATTAAAATCATTTTATTAAATATCAATTCTTTTACATTTGATATTTTATATACCAATATATTTTATATTTTTCACATAATTATTTTTCTTGTAAATATTTTTTATCATATATTATACTATTAAATATCACATTTTTATGTATGCTCATTCTATATATTCTATATATTTTTAGAACCTATGTTTTATTATTATACAATATTTACTTTTACTTTAGAATAAATTGCTATGTTATGTTTTATATGACTTTTATAGTTTATTTACAAATACATTATATATATATGTATTAGAATTATATTTCATGTATCATTTGCATGTTTAAATATATATGTTGGATTATATGTTTAGGTTTTTACACTTCTTTATGTCTTGCGTTTCGTGTATATTTTTTTTATTTAAAATTTGTCATATTTTATTGCTTATATATATGTTAGTGAGTATATGATACTTATGCTTTTATGCTTTTATTTACCTATTGTTAGAATATATTATCTCGTATGTTATGTTAATATACTCCTTCATACATCGGTTTAAAAATGAGACTTTAAAGTTTTTAAAAATAAAAACGCAATGCTTGGTGTTTGGAAGCTTCGAGAAAAGTAGTGCCCTAGCTTATTGGGTTGCGACTTTTCTCGTCGAGTTCCAATAATCAAGTATCCTTCTAAGTTTTTAAAAGGTTTTCTAAATGCAAGCCACTATCTTGGAATTTCAAAACAATATGTCCTAACTTATTAGATATAGCATTTTGTTGTTTCGAGATAGGAATTTCCAAAAAAGGTTAACTTAGTACTTTGATACGAGTGAACCTCAATTTTCAAAATTAAAATATTTTAAATAGGGCTACATCTTAAAATTTTTGAATTTCCAACATTAAAGACATTTGATAATCAATTTGGTACCAATTTTGGGCGTTACGAGGGTGCTAATCCTTCCTCGTACGTAACCGGCTCCCGAACTTGTTTTCTGATTTCGTAGACCAAAACTAATGATTTTAAAACAAAAAAAATGTTTTAAAGGTGATCCAATCACACCTAAAAAGATTGGTGGCTACTCCCGTTTTCGTTTTTTAAAGTCGATTCCCATTTTACAAAACTCGATTTAAAAATAGTTTCGACATTATATATATAAATTTTATTATATGTTATATATTTTTATTATATTACTTATTTTATTATATTTTTATATGTAAAATATTTGTTACATTATTATTATAATTATACATATTTCATATTATATTTCATTATATTTATTTAAGTTTTTCATTACATATATATTATCTATATTATTATCATGCATTATTAAATATTGCATTTTAATTATATATGTATATTTTTTAAATAATTACTCACTTTATTTTATATTTTAAATACATATTAAATCTTTTATATATTGTTATATTTTATTAAATGCTAGTTTCATAATATTATTAAGTGTTGTTTGTTTGATATATTTATGTTACTACATTATTATTTTTTTTATATTATTATCACATTTGATTTGTATATGTCTTTATATGTCTAATTGTATATCATGCATCATTTTTTTTATTAATTATTACTTTGTATGTTCGTATATTTTGCTTATCCATCTTCAATATATGTTATGTATATCTTAATATGTATGTTGTTATGTAACTAAGATTTGCTATATTTATGTATGTATCTAGTATAGGACCTTTATATTATTGCTATCATATTATTTAAATGCATGTTTTAGCTACCTATTATTGTAATATGCTATCTTACATGTTATAATGTATATATATGGTTCTTCATGCGTTAATTAAAAACGAGATTCAAAAGTTTTCAAAAAATAAAAAGACAATGCTTGGTATTTAGAAACTTCGAGAAAGGTAGTGCCCTAACTTATTGGGTTGCGACTTTTCTCGTTGAATTCGAATAGTCAAGCACCCTTCTAAGTGATTTTGAGTTTTCAAAACTTAAACAATTATTTCGAGATTTCAAAACATAGTGTCCTAACTTACTGGATATGGCGTTTTTTTGTTTCGAGATAGAAATTTTCGAAAGACGAGCTTAGTTTTGAAGGTTTTAAAATGTTGCGTCCTAACTTACTGGATGTGATGTTTTGACTCGTTTAAAATAAGTGAGCCTTAATTTTCAAAATTGAGTCATTCTAATTAAAAGAGGTTTGCATCTTAAAACTTTCAAATTTCTGACATTAAAGACACTTGATAATCAATTAGGTACCAATTTTTGGGCGTTACGAGGGTGCTAACCTTTCCTCATACGTAACAGACTCCCGAATTCGTTTTCTCGGCTTTCGTAGACCAAAATTAATGTTTTAAAACAAAACATTTTATAAGGTGATCCAATCACACCTAAAAAGATTGGTGGCAACTCTCGTTTTCGTTTTTCTTAAAGTCGATTCCCATTTTCCAAAACTCGATTTAAAAATGGTCTCGACAATATATATGTGTATATACATGTGTAATAATGATGAAAAGAATAATAATTATATTAATAATAGTGGTAATGGTAATGATCAAGGAGTAATGAAATAAGTATAAGTATGTACAAAAATAAAAATAATATAATATAAAGAGGAAAAAATAATGATAATAATAATAATATATTTATAAAAGAATATATATGTATATATACATACATACATATACCGAAAATATATTCGTAATAATAGTATTGAGTATTAAAAGTATATATATAATATAGACAAAAATATATGCATAATATAGTATGGAAAGTATTTACATGGGATAATATAAAAATGCATGAATAATGTGATATTAAAAATATATACATAATATATATAAAAAATATAATATTAAAAATATATATACATAATATATATAAAATATATACATAATATAGTATTAAAATATATACATAACATATACATATCAGAAATAATAATGATATTTAGGAACAATACTGTTAATAATACTACAAAAATATGTACATACATATTAAAAATAAATACATAACAATATTAATAGTATGTACATAATATAATAAAATGTATGAATAATATGATATTTTAAAAAACTATACATAATATATAAAAATATAATATTTAAAAAAATATACATAATATAATATTAATATATATGCGTAACATAGAGTATAATATATATTAAAAGAATATATATATGACGTACGAATATATTAACAAAAATAATAATATTAAAAACTATTAATAATACTATATAATATATATATAAGTATTAAGTAAAAATAATAATAATAAAATGCTAATAAATAAAAATAAAATAATAATAACAGTAATGAAATATAATAGTATAAATAATATTAAAATTAAAATAAAATAATGAGAGAAAGTGAAAAAAGGACGAAATTGAATTAAAAAATGAAATTTTTGAGGCAAATTCGAAATAAAAACAAAAAGAAAGGGCTTATTTGAACGCGCGTGGAACAACGGAGGGCCTAAAGTGCAATAACTCCCCTTTCTAAAATGCGCAGCATTAGCTAGGATTAAATTGAAAGACGCGATAAATTTTGGGGCCAAATTAAAAGTGAAAAAAATTGATTGCAAAAGCATGAAAAAGCGGAGGGGCTAAATGCGCAAATAGCCCCTCCAATGGAAACACGCGGATCCTGGCAGGTCGGGTCGGATTGGTCCGACCCAGGGCAAAACGACGTCGTTTTGGGGTTTAATTGCCAACCCCAAAACGACGTTTTTTTGGGGGCTATAAAAGGCCTCTTTTCTTCAAAAAAAAGTTCATTTTTGCATTTGAAAAGAAAAAGGGAGAGGGTGGGTGATTTCCGGCCACAAGGTCGGTCACCGTCCGGTCGCCGGACCGCCGTCGGCCGTCACCACCAGCCACCGTGCACGGTGGCCGGAAAATTCAAAAAGGTATATTTTTTTATTTTTTTTTCTAGTTTTATATCTAAATGTATATACTATTTTTTTTTAAAATAAAATAGAGATTAGTACGTATAAATGGGTTCAAAAAAGAAACAAAAAATAAAAGGAAAATAAATCAACCTTCGATTCTATTTTTGGTGTTTCTCGCTGCGATTTTGTGTTTGTATTCGAGATCCTTTGATGGTATTTTCACCTTGCTATGTTTGAGCCTTTCATTTTTTATTTCTAAGCAAAAAAGATCCCCCAAAATTTTACAATTTTTGGGGCTTTTATAGCCCGATTTTATTACAAATTTTTTACTATTTGTTTGCTGTCATTTCTTCTCTGATGTTTTGCAGGTGCAAGTGGCGGTGGCAGGTGGCTGACAAGCGGTGGAGCAGGTGGCTGACAAGGCTAGGGCGACTAGGGTTTTTGGTTTCTGACAAAAGGTTGTGGGATAGTTGGGTCTGTGATGGGTTTTCTAATTGGGCCATTAGTTTGGGTGTGGGTATTTGGTTGAGTTTAATTGGGTTGGTTTGTACTTGGGCCAAAATTGGGCCTCAACAACATTTTATGGAGGAGGCTCATTTTTTTGAGTCAATCAAGAAGATGAGTCATGTCCCGTAAGCTAGGGGCACAACATCTTGAATCCCCAAAAATAAAGAATATTCATCGTCTAATTATTACCTAAACCGTATACGTTTTTAATTTTAAATAGGATATTTAATTAATTCGGTTCAAGGAGAAAGCCATATCCCGTAAGTTAGGAGCACAACCTCTCATATTACCTACATACAAGAACATTGCCTTGGCCTTAAGAACTACTTATGCGGTACGCGAAAATGGATGCTGCATTAATGTGACATGCGATAAGTCTATTCGAACTTGGTATGTTGTACCAAACAGGTGAATATATGTAGGCATAATATAATAATAACAAAATTATGATATTATAATTATAGCAACAAAAATAATAAAATAACACTATAATAAAATAACAAAAATAATAATACGAATAATAATACTATTTAATAATGATAATAATATATAGTAAAATAACAGAAAAAGATATGATGATGTTATAATTATAACCGTGTAATATTAACAATAATAAAATTTTAGCGGAAATTAACAATAATCATCTAATAAAATAAATGGTAGAAGGACTTAAATTAAATAAGATAGAAATTTAAAGATGAAAAACATGAATTGCGTAACTTGAAGGGTAAAAATGCAAATAACAAAATTAAAAGTGTTCGAAATAAATCATTTTTACTAACTCATGTGTTTTTTCAAAAATAGACTAATTTTTATTTATAAATAATAAATGTTTTAAAATCGACTGTTTTTAAACCCTGATTGTTATTAGGCCATCTCGGTGGCCGATGTAATCTCCTATATTCAAGTCTAGCATCTAGCCGGGTGAAGGAGATTACAAATTAAGATAATTAAGAATTTAAATTAAATCAGGATATTTAAAGTTTTAATTTATATAAGATAATTAGGAGTTTAAATTAAATTAATAGAATTAAAATTTTAATCTAATTAAAAAGAGTTCTAATAATATGATAAGAATAAAAATATTTAAACTGAAAATTTTAGGGATTATAAGTTAGACCCTAATTCACTTAAGAATATGGTACATATTATATTACAATATTATAACAATTATTTGATATTTCATTTTATTTATTTCATTTTTGGTTGTGTATTATATTACAATAATTATTTTTTATTATTTATTAAAATTTTAAATGGAATTTTTTTAAATGTAATTAAGATTGAATCATCAATAACATACTAAGATAGCGAACATTGAACTAAAACTTGTAATTATATTGTCATATATTTATACATGTCTTAACTTGTAAAAAGTTTAAACAAGACGATGCAATTTATAATTAACAATAGAAGAGTATAATAATCAAGCTATGTTAAATTAACAATACATGGAATATCATTAAAGTAAAATACACAACATAAACTTCATTAAAACATAAATCAAGCCAAGTGATGTTAACATTAGATACAACATTCAAAATTAATTTCACTAGAACAAACGATATAACATAAACTATAACCATTCAGAATCTCTATGCATGCAAAGAGATTCAGCATTGCTACATGGATGAATGCACACACACATTTCCCACTCACCATCTTTTTATTAACAATATAATTACGATATCCCATGAAATTACTGCATGATGATGGCACATGCACCAGTGTCATATGGCTTAAGGCTTAATGCTCGAGCCAGACTGAGTAAACATGGACTTCGGCCATTCAGGCATTTTAACCCACTCAGGGTACTCTGCCTTTCTCAGGTTTCTTCTCCTCTTCTTTTTCATGCTTTGGGAACTCATGTTTATCTTCCTTATCCTCATCTTGTTTTTCCTTGCACTCGGGTATTTTTGGATATTCGGCTTTATGTTTCTCGTGCTCTTTAGGCTTTTCCCATTTGAAGAAATTGGGTTTTTCTTTCTCGTACTCTTCGTGATCTTTCGATTCGTGTGACTCGTGGCACTCTTCATCTTTATGTTCCTTACTCTTATCTTGCTTTTCCTTGTACTCGGGTATTTTCGGATATTCGACTTCGTGTTTCTCGTGCTCTTTAGGCTTTTCCCATTTGGGGAACTCGGGTTTTTCTTTCTCGTATTCTTCGTGCTCCTTCGATTCGCGTGATTCATGGTACTCTTCATTTTTATGTTCCTTATCCTCATCTTGTTTGTCCTTGTACTCGGGTATTTTCGGATATTCAACTTCGTGTTTCTTGTGCTCTTTAGGCTTTTCCCATTTGGGGAAATCGGGTTTTTCTTTATCGTACTCTTCGTGCTCCTTCGATTCGCGTGACTCGTGGTACTCTTCATGATGTTTGCAGGGTTTTTGTTTTTCCTCCTTGTGCATTTTAGGCTTCTCATGTTTTGGGTACTTTTCGTGATATTTTGGTTGTTTGTATTCAGACTCTTTGTGCTTTTCGTATTTTGAAGCCAATTGTGGCAGCTCTGATGAGGTTGTTTGTGTCTGGAATAAATGTCGAGCCGCTGACGAGACGGTGTGACTACCGATTATTAGTGAGACAGTAATGAGTAAAAGTTGGAAAAGGAAGAAAGGATGACAAAAGTTATGAGCCATGGTTAACCAAATAGAAAGAAAAGAATTTTGAGTGTATTTTTGTGTGGATTGTTGTCTATGTGTAGCAAGCCTTTTATAGGAGAGGATGAGAGATGGTTTGGTGGGATTTGGCTCCACGTTGTTTGTACCAATTTCTCATCTACATAATTGACTTATGGTGGGATTATGTTAAGAAGGTGCTCAATCTATGTCAAATATTTTTACGTAAATATACAAAATATAATCTTTCAAATATATGAAAAAATGTTATAAAAATTAAGTGTTTTTCTTTATTTAGATAATAGTTTGTGAGAGCATTTAATTCGAGTAATATAAGATTACTTTTCATAATAAGATTACGGGGATGTAAGATTATAAGTGGGATGTTCCGTATGTTATATTATCTTATTTGGTTAATTTGATTTGAATTTTTGATTTTGGTTAAGAGTACTTAAAATTACCTAAAAGTACATTTTTACTAAATTGTCTTTGTTATAGAATTTATTCTCTTAATGTTTCTTGGTCTCAATTTCTATAAAATTATGATAAATTCGACTAACCAAACATCACATTAATATTTTATTTTTTAGTGTGACCAGCCCACCTTATTTTAATTTCATTTTAACATTATTCTGTGAGCAGTTGAACTAGACAAAGTGCCTTTATCCATTATAGGCAAAAATTGGCTCATTGAAGGCAGCTCAAAATTTGATCACTCTTGGGTAGACCAGCCAACTGCTTGCAAAAAGTATAATGTTATATACTTTACGTATATCCCCACTGTCACATTCACCAAAGTATAATTATGATTAAATTATTAATATTATATGTTAAAACATAATAAAAAAAGATATGGTCAATCTTCATTTCCCTCTTCTCTCCACCGTTTGCAAGAAAAAGAAACAAAAGAAGCCATTTTTAAGCTCTTAGCATTCGGCTAACCTCTGTTTTTGAAATTGATAAGTGATTTTAAGCTTGTTTTTTTATAATTTTTATATTTTTGAAGTCTTATAAGCTTGATTTAACTAATCATGAATTGGTGTCATTTGGTTAGATTTGATGCTTAGATATGAAAAAGGATTAATTTCTAAAGTGAAAATTTATAGTTTTGAACTTAAGGATTAAAGTGTAAATATTTCAAAATTGGTTTGAAATTTCTGTAATTATAGATGATAGAGGGTTATAGAAGTAAGAAATTGAAATCAGATTGAAAAAATGAAACTTAAATTTGAAAGATATAGCTATTTCAGGGAATAAATTTAATAAATTTTAAAACTTTAGGAAACTGAATTGAACTGATTTATATTTATAATAGG
Organism: Gossypium hirsutum; assembly: GCF_007990345.1. Lineage (NCBI taxonomy): Eukaryota > Viridiplantae > Streptophyta > Magnoliopsida > Malvales > Malvaceae > Gossypium > Gossypium hirsutum. The sequence continues at coordinate 109,744,069 of NC_053426.1, forward strand.
ATGATATAAGGTGATTGGAATTGATAAATTGTAATAAATTATTATAGGTCGCAACTTTAATAAACCATATGATAATTGAAGAAAAACGAAAAATTGTAGATTAAACCCTGACGTCATGTCGTTGTGGTTTTGTCAAGTAAGTTTATATGGACTTACTATTGCAATACCCCAAACTCGGTCTAGAATTTATGACCGGATCTTGAGGGTTACACTGACTACTTAAAGCTAGATTATTCGCTTCCCAAAACATTGCTTGATCTTGCATTAGTAATTTTGTAATAAAAAAATCATTTACATTTATTTCCTAGAAAACTTAATTATTATGAAATAAGTATTTTTGAAAACATATATTACTTCCCACCAAATCAAATTGAAAGTCGTAATATTAACTTATTTACTCTTTTTGAAAAATAAATTCACTTATTCTGAATTTGCAGCGGTAAAAATTTTTAAACATTTCCATTTTGAAAAAACAATCGAACATCCTTTTCAAATAATAGAAAATTTATGCAGATTATTTAAACTAATTATCTAAAAAACTCAACAAAACTCAAAACCAAAATAAAATTCCAAAAATTAGTCCGACGGTCCAAAAGTACGTAAATTTTAATTAATAATTATTTAATAAATATTATGTAAAACCGTGTTTACCTAAAAACCGTTACAGTTACCACCTTTTACTTAACTCAGAAATCATATATATATTGATTAATTTGCTTGGAAACATTTCTTAGTTCGCGGAAGCTTAAGAACAAATAAAGTTGTAGTTCCAAAATCCATAAACAATATTTTCAAATTCTAAACTTAAACCAAATAGCCTGAAACCAAAAATTTCATAATTACTCCCAACTATAGCAAATAAAATAATAAAAGCATTAAAAACCTTTAAAACCAGAGTGTATGTAGCAATGGTCACCGTCGAGCCCTCCGCAGCACCGATCCACCTACTGCTGGGGATTACCTGATAGACAAATAAAAATAAGGGGTGAGTTTTCAAAAACTCAATGTGTACATCCCTACAGCAAGCACGCATGTAAATGGATAGCAGTCAAATAGTCATAATCCTGAGTTCTTAACAGAATCAATGTAGGTTTTAGCCCACTCAGAATAGTATTAGATATATTCGGGCCTTCGCCCATACAGACATACATGCATATCGATTAGAACAGTAATGCTCACCAACCCAGCACACCATTTCCGTCCAACCTAACAGACCATGTGGGGATGAAATCTACCTACCCAGCCCTACACACCAAGTATGGGGATAAAATCAACCCATCCAACCCTACACACCCAGTGGTACCGTATACGGAACGTATCAGATATATACAGCATAGTTGCCCGATGATAGGTCAATAGCCTTTCAGTCTTCCTTCTCTTCAACAACAAACCCAACCTAACCCAATACAATGCAATATAAATAATATGGCATGCTTATGTGCAGACATCAAATCATAACATTGTCATCAAATTAGAATAGATACACATGCTTTAATTATCATACTCTTACGTACATCTTAGTATCAGATCAGAGTATAGGGGTCTAAGTAACGCTTACCGACCCTACCAACAGGTTACAGTCGACTTAGGTGACTCGTACAACCTTGCAGAACATTCCAAACAACTCGGGCTCACACATCCATGTGCCTTGCCCATGTGGGCTCACATGCCCGTATGGCTCACACGGCCCAGATTGGCCTTACCCATGTCGATCACATGGCCTGGCCCAAGATCTCACACTCTCGTGTGGTTCATCCGTGTGGCCCACACGGCCCAATTGGTCAAGCCCATGCCTCACACACGGCCTCGCTAGCCTCACACGCCAGTGTTCGTCGTGCCCATATGGCGTGCGCATGGTCTACTTCTTCGACCACACGGTCGTGTCTCGCCACACGGCCTCCACATGGGCAGTCTACACTCCCATGTGGCATCGACAGCAGCGTTTTCGGCTTTCGCCGAAACGCGACTTCAGATTGATTGGAGTACACACCTGGTTTTGATTGAAGCCTAACGCAATCCTGAGCCCTTTAGAAGCTATATTCAACAATGTCAAAACCCATTTCAGTCACTTAAACAATGTTTGATTGAAACTAAACAAGGTATTCCGCGCCGAAATCGGTAAATTTTGTACCTCGAGCAAAAACCAGCAAATACTACGCGCTTAACTCGCTATTCAGGAACGAAGAATAGCCCCTTGATCTGTACCTAAACACCCAAACAAAATTTCCACTTAATCTCTTAATAAAAAAGATGCTTACGAACGACAAGAAGAAACTTACCAATGAGGAGAATGTCAATGAAATGCAGAAGCCCGTTAATACGAAATCAAAATGAATGAGAGGAAGGCAAGGGAAATTTCGGCAAAAAGAAAAGAAATAGAATGTGGAGAGGAGAACAATAGTAGAGAATTTCGACAAAGAGAGAGTTCTTTTGGGGAAACTACTCAGAAAAATCTGATAAACCCCACCACTTCAGAGTTTTAGTTCACCTCCAATTTTATCACGGCCTTAGTGGCAAAAGTAATGCCCAAGCTAGGATTCGAACACAGGACTTCTAGCATAAACCCTTTCCAATTAACCCTTTCCAATTAACCACTAGCTTATTAACCAAAAGCCAAGCTTTACTTAAACAAAAAATTTGCCCAAGTTGAGACTTGAACTTGGGACTTCCCTAACACACCCTCAAAGCACTTAAACACAAAAGAAGACAAATATTATGTAAATTCATGCAAAAACATATTCAGATATTTTCCTATGCTACAATTTCACAAAAACCGAAATTACAAAAATCTGGGGTGTTACAACTTTACCCCCTTAAAGAAAATTCGTCTTCGAATTTTACCTGGTCAGAAAAGGTGAGGATATCGCTGACGCATTGAATCCTCTGGCTCCCAAGTAGCCTCCTCAGTGCTATGATTCTGCCACAGCACCTTCACTAAGGGAACAGACTTCCTACGCAGAACTTTGACGTCGCGATCCAAAATTTGAACTGGCTCCTTCTCGAATGTCAGATCTGGTCCAACCTCAATTTCCTCCATAGGCACAATGTGCGTGGGATTAGAGCGGTAACATCTCAACAACGAAACATGAAAGACATCGTGAATACGATCTAACTCTGGAGGTAACTCCAACTGATACGCAACTGGCCCCACTCGCTTCAAAATTCGGTACTGCCCAATAAACCGAGGACTCAACTTACCTTTGCGACCGAACTTCAGAACCTTTCTCCAAGGCGAGACCTTAAGGAAAACCAAGTCCCCCATAGAATACTCGATATCGTTCCTCTTCAAATCAGCATAGGACTTCTGTGTATTTGAAGCCGCTTTCAGTCGATCCCGAATCAAACAAACCTTATTTTTAGTCTCTGAAACCAACTCCGAACCCAGAACACGTCGCTCACCCAACTCAATCCAACACAAAGTGGTGCAACACTTACGACTATAAAGTTCCTCATAAGGAGCCATCTGAATACTAGACTGATAGGTGTTATTGTAAGCGAACTCTGCCAAAGGCAAGTACTCCTCCTAACTAACTTGGAAATCCATAACACAGCCCCTCAACATATCCTCCAGTATCTAAATCACCCTCTCCGGCTGACCATCTGTCTAAGGATGAAATGCAGCACTGAAGTCAAGTCGTGAACCCAAAGCCTCATGAAGCTTCTGCTAAAATCAAAAAGTAAACTGAGGATCTCTATTGGAGATAATCGACACTGGAACCCCATGTAGTTTTACTATCTCTGAGATGTAAAGTTTAGCCAACTTCTGTAAAGAGAAGTCTGCCCTAACAGGAATGACGTGTGCAGACTTGGTCAATCGATCCATGACGACCCAAACAGAATCCTTCTTAGTGGGTGTTAGTGGCAACCTACTAACGAAATCCATCGTTAATCGCTCACATTTTCACGTAGGTATCTTAACAGGCTGTAGCAACCCCGAAGGCAACTGATGCTCAGCCTTAACCTGCTGATAAGTCAGACAGCATGCAACGAAATTGGTCAACTCACGCTTCAACCCTGGCCACCAGTACAACTCTCGGAGATCTTTATACATCTTATTTCCACCAGGATACATAGCTTACGGACTACTATACGCTTCCTTTAAAATCGACAGCCTCAAATCCTCATCATTAGGTACACAGATCCTACTTCAGAAGCACAATACCCCTTCACTATTCAGCCCAAAATCTGTAGTAGTCCCACTCTAAACCTGACGAAATTGCATCTCGAGAGTCTTATCTTCTAACTGCTTAACTCTAATCTACTCAATCCATGTCGGCTTCACTTGAAGCTCTGCCAGAAGACTCCTATCATTATAAAGACTCAGTCGAGCAAAAAAAGCTCTCAAATCAGCCACAACACTATGGCTTAATGCTCGACCACCACATTGGCCTTTCCAGGGTAATACTCTATACTACAGTCGTAATCCTTAAGTAGCTCAACCCATCGTCACTGCCTAAAATTTAACTCCTTCTGAATAACTAGATGCTTGAGGCTCTTGTAATCAGTGTATATGGTACACCTCTCACCGTGCAGATAGTTCCTCTAAATCTTTAATGCAAAGATGATTGCAGCCAACTCCAAATCATGCGTTGGATAATTAGCCTCGTGAGTCTTAAGTTGTCGAGACGCATAGGCAACTACCTTACCATATTACATCAAGACGCAACCTAAACCCACATATGATGCACCACTGTAAACCACAAAGTCCCTACCAGGCTCAGGCTGTATCAGAACTGGAGCCTGAGTTAACACGGTTTTGAGCTTCTCAAAGTTCTCCCACTATGCATTAGTCCAAACAAAGGAAACTCCCCTACAGAGTAACTTAGTCAAAGGCGCTGCAATCAAAGAAAACCCTTCTTCGAAACGTTGATAATATCCTGCCAGTCCCCGAAACTACGAATCATCGACACATTCTTCGGCTGTTTCCAATCCAGCACAGCCTCAATCTTACGAAGATCAACATGAATCGCCCCAGCAGACACCATATGTCTCAAAAAGATTACTTCATGAAGCCAAAACTCACACTTAGAGAACTTTGCATAAAGCTGTTTCTCACGAAGGATCTGTAGAACAACCCTAAGATGCTCATCGTGCTCATCCTCAGATTTAGAGTAAATCAAGATGTCGTCGATAAACACCACCACGAACTGGTCTAAGTAGGGCTAAAACACCCGGTTCATCAAGTCCATGAATACCGCTGGTGTATTAGTCAACCCAAAGGGCATAACCAAGAACTCGTAATGTCCATAACGAGTCCTAAATATCGTCTTAAGCACATCAGCCTCCTAACCCTTAACTGATGATAACCTGATCGTAGATCGATCTTTGAGAACACTGAAGCCCTTTTGAGCTGATCGAATAAATCGTCTATCCCCGGAAGTGGGTATTTATTCTTAATCGTCAACTTACTCAACTGACGGTAATCGATACACATCCTCATCGTACCGTCCTTCTTCTTTACGAATAGAACAGGTGCTCCCCATGGAGACACACTGGGACGAATAAACCCACGATCTAATAGCTCCCGAATTTGAGCCTTCAGTTTTGCCAGCTCCTTTGGTGCCATTCGACAAAGGGCGATAGACACCGGAGCTGTACCAGGAATCAACTCAATAAAAAATTCTACCTCACGACTCGGAGGCAATCCCGGTAGTTCCTCTGGAAAAACATCTGGAAAGTCCTTCACAGTACGGATGTCCTTAACCGAAGAGTCCACAGAATCAGAAACACTGATGTAGGCCAAGTATGCCTCACATCCCTTTCTTACAAGCTTCTCCGCTACCAACGCAGATATCACATTACTTAGATAATTTCGTCATTCTCCAATCACGACTATCTCATCGTCCTCCTTGGTCCTCAGAACAACCCTCTTTTCAGCACAATCCAGACTTAAACGATGCTTCACCAACCAGTCCATGCCCAGAATTAAATCGAACTCCTTAAACGGAAGTTCCATCAGATCAACCAAGAATACCGTTACTTGGACTTCCAACGGAACGTCTCTAAACAATTTATTAACCCTAATGGACTGCCCCAACAGACTCACAGCTGAAATCTCACTAGAATTGCTCTCCTATGGAGTCCCTAAAGTCTCAGACACAGAACATGCAACATAAGAATGTGTAGAGCCTATGTCTATCAGTGCAACATAAGGTACATCAAGAATTAAAAACGTACTCGTGATGACATCCGAAGCATCTCCATCCTCACGGCGACAAGTAGCATAGACAAATGCAGGTTACCTCGCCTGAGTCGGCCCAGAACCTCTCCCTAGTGCTCTCTGACCTCGACCCATATCGTTACCACCCCTAGCCTGTCCTCAGCCCCTGGTGGCTGCTGTATAACTCTTTACGGCTGCGCAGCCTCAACAACTGAAGCTTGCATCTGATTACTCCTTAATAGACAATCCTTCACACGATGCTTAGTCAAACCACACCTCAAACAAGCTCCAGTAGCCCTCCAACACTCGCGTGGATGACATCTATTACAGAGCTAACACATCGCCATCCCAACAGGATTACAGAGTATTACCAGTCATTACAGTATATTTGCACATAAACAAGTATAAATGCAATATTATCCATCTAAATATAACTTTAATGGGTCCACACTACTTCACAAGTGTAATTAAAACAAACCGGGATTCAATCGGAATCTTAGGAAATTTTTCGTGAAATTTTAAATTTTCTTCCTTTGAACAGTACCACATGGCCGTGTGGCTAGTTTAACATGCCCGTGCGGCTTGGGACATGCCCGTGCCCTCAACCCTGTGCAACACTGACTTTTAAACACGGCTATGACACACATCCATGTGGCCTGCCCGTGTACTAAACTGGCTTTAGGACACGGCCGTGGCAACCAAGGCACACACCCGTGTATTAACTTGGTTGTAACAATTTAAGTGCAAGGGACACATGGCCTAACAACATGCCCATGAGCAAGCCGTGCACACGCCCGTGTGACAAACCATGTGAACTCAAAATGAACCTTGTATTTTAAAATTTACCAATCCTTCAAATTGTAGACAACAAGCATTTCAAAATTTCTCCATTCAATCAGTCCAGACATCCTAGGTACATGTCATTATCAACAATTAACATACTTTACCTTATTGAGTTCGGGATCGGCCTGGGATGCTGATTCAACGATCTGACTTTAACTTAACCTGCGCACGGAAACAAACCATACGCTGAGTATGAACTCAATGGTATTTCTATAATCCGAACATTTAAAACATAGCATACACTTATTGTCCTATAATAATCATAAATATTCATTTATTCATTTCATAGATAATTTCTTTACAACTCATTCAAATTTCATCATCTAATAACTTGATTAGCTTTTCCATTTAATTCACAACAATAATATTCTCTATTCATATGTCTTACTTGTGTTTCTATTCACTATTCAATATCAATAAACATATTTTAGTATCGATTAATTTATCAGTTCCTTTCAGAAACATTTAGTCATTCGATAACAATTAGTTATCCAGTAACGATTACTCGCTCAGTAGCAATCAATTATTCGATGACAATCAGTATTTTTCAATAACAATCATTTAATCACTATTATTTAGTATCAGTCATTCATTTATTCAGTAACAGTCAAATATTCAGTAGCAGTAAATTTTTCAGTACCTTTATTTGCCTTATTAACATAACTCAGACTTGGACAGATACACGGATCCGACCCACACACCGGGGATAGTATATAGTGTTTTATCGGCCGAAGCCAGAATACACCGTAAGGGTAACAGTAACAGTAACAGTAATAGTAGCGATACACAAAGTACTTCATTGGAACAAATCCAAAACAGTAACAGTAACAGTCACAGTCAGGTTCAGAGTATCTCTTTGAAACGAATCTGGAACAGTCACGGCAGTCAACACATATAGTGTCTCATCGACACACAGTCGGAATATCCCTGAACACTTCCAATTCTATGGCATACTAACTATATACGACTAGTCCGATACAATTAACAGGGTATTCAGTGAACTTTCAAATTTTCAATTTCATTTGTAATTTAATTTCAATTCAATTTAATACATTTTTCCTTATCAATCAACATGCAATTTAATTGCAATACAATATATATTTTGATTCATTTCAATAATCATAAAATACAATAATGCTTACCTGAATTACTTACCATAACATTCAATCAAAATATAATAATTAACAATTAAATTTCACTTTTCAATGCATCAACCTACACATTAAATAATAAATTCAACAATTAAATATTAAGTTCGGATTATAGAAACACAAACCGTGATTTCTGAGCTAACCCTCGTTGACCTCGTCTTTTCCTTTCTTAACCGAGGATTTTTCGGCACCCCGTTAGCTACGAAATTAATACAATTTATAATCATTAATATAGTAAAATTTTTGACATTGAATGTTTCAATTTTTATTCAACTTTTGTCTAAATTCCAATTTAGTCCCAAACCGAGACTAGCTTTTATTCTTCACATTTAACTCAATATTTTCATTCAATTTTCACTTTAAACTAATTTCAGCTCTCTAATTTCAGCATAAAATCATAATTTCAAAATTCTTTCAATTTAGTCCCTACCATTCAAAACTTATGAATTACTTTACAATTCAATCCTTATCTCACTTCTAACTTGAATTTCTATCAATTTAATCCCTAATTCATCATTTTATTCAACATAAACAATATTTAAAAATCTAATAACTTTCAATATATCAATTTAATTTCATCAAAAACTTATTCCAAAGCTTCTAAAACATCAAAATTAAGTAAAAAGGGCTAAATTGACTTACCTATTAAACTTCCAAGCTTCAAACCTTCAATTTTTCCTTTCTTCTTTCTTTCTCCTTTCCTTCCCCATTTTCGTTTAAACATTCTGTTTCTTTCATTCTCTTTTCCTTTTCTTTATTTCTTTTGTTTCATTTACTTTTATGTTTTAATTATATTATAATATAACATTATTATTAAATAATAAGTAAGTATACACGTATATTACAAATGTATATATATCATTGTTACACATATAAATTATTATTACGACACACTTGTCTTTATTTAATTATTTACTTTAATTAATTAATTATAAAATAATAATATTTACTTAAATAATAAGTAAATACATACATGTATTACAAATGTATGCACAATATTTATTACACATGTATTTTATTTTTATCACACACTTGGCATTCACCTTGGCTTATTTACTTATTTAGTCCCTTTAATTTTCTTTATTCTATAATTAAACTTTCACATTATATTCAATTTAATCCTTTTTACTAATCACTCTTAATTAAATTAAATTCACTTAATTAAACTCTAATTAACCACTCATTTTACTTCGTAAATATTTTTAATAAATATTTACGAATCCATTTTTAGAAACGGAGACCCAAAAATACATTTTTTCGGTAACAGTAAAATTTGGGTCATTACAAGTAAGCCCAGCTCTCACGGGCCCATCAGTCCTGGCCTTTTTCTTAGGCCTTATCCTAGTATTCGAAGGCTCAGAATCCCTCTTAGCCTTCCCTTTTTTACGGTTTTGGCGCTCAGAGCGCTTCACCTCCTCGGCTATGTTGGCCTTCCAGACCAAGGCGAAGATATCTCGCTCCCTCTGTGGAGCTATCAGAATCCGCAGACTATCACGGAAACAATCCTCAAATCGGACACAGCGCTCATACTCGGTCGCCACCATGCGCCTCGCATAATGGCTAAATCTAATGAACTCAGCCTCATACTCAGCCACTGAACGGTCACCCTGAGTTAGATTTAGGAACTCACGTTGCCTAGCGTCAGTGTAGCTAGCTCCCACGTACTTATTCTGATAAGTTGTCTTAAACAGATCCCAAGTCAGTCGATCGGGCTGAGTGCCCTCCTTAACGGTCAGCCACCACTGATACGCCTCATATCGTAGCAATGACACAGCCCCCTTAAGGTTTTGCTCATCAGAAAAGTCCAGATCGTCCATGATACGCTCCGTGGCCTCCATCCAATACTCAGCCAAACTCGGAGTAACTCTAGCGATGCTCTTGAATATCTCAGCCCCATTCGACCTGAGTCGTTCCGTAACCGACCCACGGCCTCCAGATCCAGTATTAGCCCCAGTGACCCTCTCTAGAATTTGCAGTATTTCCTGGGACAGTGCGTCGTCCCCAACTGAACGGTCCTGAGACTCAGCACCAGCCTCAGTAACAGGTGACACCGGTGTCTTACTAGTGTCTAGATTAGGGATTGTATCAGATGCAAAGGACTCAGCTCGAATCACTCTACGGCCTCTACCTCAGCCTCTAGTACCCCGTCCATGAGTACCACGTGTGTGCTCATCGTAACTATCGAATTAATCTGTATTTAGAATTTTTATGCACATCAGTTTACAGTTTCGATAATTATATGTTTATAGTTTCGATAATTATTAACAAATATTGCCTAATTTCCAATTTAGTCCCTAAACCAAGACTAACTTTTATTCTTCACATTTAATTCTTTATTTTCATGCAAATTCCATTTTAGACTAAATTCAACTCCCTATTTTCACATAAATTCCTAAATTTTGAATTTTTCTCAATTTAGTCCCTGTTACACAAAATTTACTATTTGTTCTACAATTTAATCATTTTTCATTTCTAGCTTAAAAATCTATCAATTTAATCACTAATTCTAAAATTATTCAACATAGACAACATTTAAAAACTCAATAATTTCTAAAATTTTGACATGGGCCAGGTAGTATTTAATACTGGGATTCCAAAAGCATAAAAATTACAAGAAAAAGGGGACTAAATTGACTAATGAATTGAGCTTGAAACTTTGAAACCCTTAGCTTTGGTCTTTCTCCTTTTCTTTCCTTTCTCTTTCTTTTACCCTTCTGTTTCGTTTGTTCTTTCTTTCTTTTCTATTTTTATTTCTTTTATTTTATTATTATAATATAATATATATACTTAAATATTAAGATTTAATATTATATAATATTATAATATATATTTTTACTTTAAATTTTATAATAAAATACACTTATGCCGCCTCATTTATAAGCAATGTCATAATTTCTTCTTTAGTCCTTTTAGTTTTTCTTTAATCTATAATTCAACTTTCACCCTTTATACAATTTAGTCCTTATACCTAATTACTCTTAATTCATGCAAATTCACCTAACCAAAACCTAATTAACCACACAACTAACTTTGTAAATATTTCTAATAAATATTTACGAGTCTAATTTATGAAAACAGAGTCTCGAAAATACATAAACTATTGGGTCATTACATGTACTTAGGAGTTTGTTTTGGTTTCCTTGTATAATGATAAGGCTTGAAATCCATGTTGATAGAGTTACGGCAGAGATAATGCTTAGTGGAAAACAAATGCATTAGTAAATGGATTGAATTGTGCATTTGGCATTTGAAATAACATTCGAGCATGCAATTAAATAGGTAATATAATGTCATGAAATGGTTAAAAGTCTTGGTTGATTCATGTGAGTTTATTTAAGTTAATTTGATATGTTTTGATGCCAAATTGTGGAAATATTGCATTAGTTTATTTGAAATGGTGATATATGATATTTTGACAATGGTATGAATTATGTGTTTATAATATGTTGTGATGTTTTGAATGGTTAACGAGTAAGAGATAACATAATAGGTTGGTAAAGAGTACTGGATGATTTTGATACCTTGTGTGAAATTTATGGTGGCACTTACATGATGATGAATAAATAGGTTTAGTAGGTGAGTTAATTTGAAGGATGAGTAGTAATAAATTAATTATTATAGTTATATGATAATTTAATTTGCAGTAGGAGAATGGAATAAACCTGGATATTGTCAAGTTGATTTGGTTGGTATATGTTTTAATGTTTGAATAGAGAGTGAAGCAATGAGTTCTTTGTAATTGACCATGATTGGAATAGCATAATATTTATTGAGTTTTGGCTGATGATATGTCTATTGTGGAAGCCTTTTTTTTGTCTTGAACTATTTTCTTTTTTAAAAAGGAAGATGGAATCGCAACCAATCTTTTTTATTAGATGTGATTGGATCACCTCAAAATTTAATCATTTTAGTAAAATGTCAAAATTATTAAGTGACGATTTCTATTACAAAATTCAAGAAGTGGGTTCGGGAGTCGGCTACGTATGAGGAAGGATTAACATCCTCATAACGCCCAAAATTGGTACCTAATTGATTACTTAATATCTTAGTGTTGGGAATTGAAAATTCGAAGAGAATCTAAAATGCGACCCTTGCATACATGATATTATTAGATGACATTGCTGAAAAACATCACTATCTAAATTACATTTTAAGGAGGAGGATCATTTTTTCGAGTCAATCAAGAAGATGAGTCATGTCCCGTAAGCTAGGGGCACAACATCTTGAATCCCCAAAAATAAAGAATATTCATTGTCTAATTATTACCTAAACCGTATACGTTTTTAATTTTAAATAGGATATTTAATTAATTCGGTTCAAGGAGAAAGCCATATCCCGTAAGTTAGGAGCACAACCTCTCATATTACCTACATACAAGAACATTGCCTTGGTCTGAAGAACTACTTATGCGGTACGCGAAAATGGATGCTACATTAATGTGACATGCGATAAGTCTATTCGAACTTGGTATGTTGTACCAAACAGGTGAATATATGTAGGCATAATATAATAACAACAAAATTATGATATTATAATTATAGCAACACAAATAATAAAATAACACTATAATAAAATAACAACAATAATAATAGGAATAATAATACTATTTAATAATGATAATAATATATAGTAAAATAACAGAAAAAGGTATGATGATGTTATAATTATAACCGTGTAATATTAACAATAATAAAATTTTAACAGAAATTAACAATAATCATCTAATAAAATAAATGGTAGAAGGACTTAAATTAAATAATATAGAAATTTAAAGATGAAAAACATGAATTGCGTAACTTGAAGGGTAAAAATGCAAATAACAAAATTAAAAGTGTTTGAAATAAATCGTTTTTACTAACTCATGTGGTTTTTCGAAAATAGACTAATTTTTATTTTTAAATAAATAAATATTTTAAAATCGACTGTTTTTAAACCCTGGTTGCTATTAGGCCATCTCGGTGGCCGATGTAATCTCCTATATTCGAGTCTAGCATCTAGCCGGGTGAAGGAGGTTACAAATTAAGATAATTAAGAATTTAAATTAAATTAGGATATTTAAAGTTTTAATTTATATAAGATAATTAGGAGTTTAAATTAAATTAATATAATTAAAATTTTAATTTATTTAAAAAGAGTTCTAATAATATGATAAGAATAAAAATATTTAAACTGAAATTTTACCGGATTATAAGTCAGACTCTAATTCACTTAAGAATATGGTACATATTATATTACAATATTATAACAATTATTTGATATTTTATTTTATTTATTCCATTTTTAGTTGTGTATTATATTACAATAATTATTTGTTATTATTTATTAAAATTTTAAATGGAATTTTTTAAAATGTAATTAAGATTGAATCATCAATAACATACTAAGATAGCGAACATTGAACTAAAACTTGTAATTATATTGTCATATATTTATACATGTTTTAACTTGTAAAAAATTTAAACAAGACGATGCAATTTATAATTAACAATAGAAGAGTATAATAATCAAGCTATGTTAAATTAACAATACATGCAACATCATTAAAGTAAAATACACAGCATAAACTTCATTAAAACATAAATTAAGCCAAGTGATGTTAACATTACATACAACATTCAAAATTAATTTCACTAGAACAAACGATATAACATAAACTATAACAATTCAGAATCTCTATGCATGCAAAGAGATTCAGCATTGCTACATGGATGAATGCACACACACATCTCCCACTCACCATCTTTTTTATTAACAATATAATTATGATATCCCATGAAATTACTGCATGATGATGGCACATGCACCAGTGTCATATGGCTTAAGGCTTAGTGCTCGAGCCAGACTGAGTAAACATGGACTTCGGCCATTCAGGCATTTTAACCGACTCAGGGTACTCTGCCTTTCTCAGGTTTCTTCTCCTCTTCTTTTTCATGCTTTGGGAACTCATGTTTATGTTCCTTATCCTCATCTTGTTTCTCATGCTCTTTTAGGCTTTTTCCATTTGGAGAAATTGGGTTTTTCTTTCTCGTACTCTTCGTGATCTTTCGATTCGTGTGACTCGTGGCACTCTTCATCTTTATGTTCCTTACTCTTATCTTGCTTTTCCTTGTACCCAAGTATTTCTGGATATTCGACTTCGTGTTTCTCGTGCTCTTTAGGCTTTTCCCGTTTGGGGAACTTGGGTTTTTCTTTCTCGTATTCTTCGTGCTCCTTCGATTCGCGTGATTCGTGATACTCTTCATTTTTATGTTCCTTATCCTCATCTTGTTTGTCCTTGTACTCAGGTATTTTTGGATATTCGACTTCGTGTTTCTCGTGCTCTTTAGGCTTTTCCCATTTGGGGAAATCGGGTTTTTCTTTATCGTACTCTTCGTGCTCCTTCGATTCGCGTGACTCGTGGTACTCTTCATGATGTTTGCAGGGTTTTTGTTTTTCCTCCTTGTGCATTTCAGGCTTCTCATGTTTTGGGTACTCTTCGTGATATTTTGACTGTTTGTATTCAGACTCTTCGTGCTTTTCGTATTTTGAAGCCAATTGTGACAGCTCTGATGAGGTTGTTTGTGTCTGGAATAAATGTCAAGCCGCTGACGAGACGGTGTGACTACCGATCATTAGTGAGACAGTAATGAGTAAAAGTTGGAAAAGAAAGAAAGGATGACGAAAGTTATGAGCCATGGTTAACCAAATAGAAAGAAAAGAATTTTGAGTGTATTTTTGTGTGGATTGTTGTCTATGTGTAGCAAGCCTTTTATAGGAGAGGATGAGAGATGGTTTGGTGGGATTTGGCTCCACGTTGTTTTGTACCAATTTCTCATCTACATAATTGACTTATGGTGGGATTATGTTTTTTGGTCTCAATTTCTATAAAATTATGATAAATTCGACTAACCAAACACCACATTAATATTTTATTTTTTTGGTGTAACCAGCCCACCTTGTTTTAATTTCATTTTAACATTATTCTGTGGGCAGTTGAACTAGACAAAGTGCCTTTATCCATTATAGGCAAAAATTGGCTCATTGAAGGCAGCTCAAACTTTGATCACTCTTGGGTAGACCAGCCAACTGCTTGCCAAAAGTATAATGTTATATACTTTACGTATATCCCCACTGTCACATTCACCAAAGTATAATTATGATTAAATTATTAATATTATATGTTAAAACATAATAAAAAAAGATATGGTCAATCTTCATTTCCCTCTTCTCTCCACCGTTTGCAAGAAAAAGAAACAAAAGAAGCCATTTTTAAGCTCTTAGCATTCGGCTAACCTCTGTTTTTGAAATTGATAAGTGATTTTAAGCTTGTTTTTTTTATAATTTTTATATTTTTGAAGTCTTATAAGCTTGATTTAACTAATCATGAATTGGTGTCATTTGGTTAGATTTGATGCTTAGATATGAAAAAGGATTAATTTCTAAAGTGAAAATTTATAGTTTTGAACTTAAGGATTAAAGTGTAAATATTTCAAAATTGGTTTGAAATTTCTGTAATTATAGATGATAGAGGGTTATAGAAGTATGAAATTGAAATCAGATTGAAAAATGAAACTTAAATTTGAAAGATATAGCTATTTCGGTTTTAGGGAATAAATTTAATAAATTTTAAAATTTTAAGAAACTGAATTGAACTGATTTATATTTATAATAGGATGATATAAGGTGATTGGAATTGATAAATTGTAATAAATTATTATAGGTCGGAACTTTAATAAACCATATGATAATTGAAGAAAAACGAAAAATTGTAGATTAAACCCTGACGTCATGTCGTTATGGTTTTGTCAGGTAAGTTTATATGGACTTACTACTGTAATACCCCAAACCCGGTCTAGAATTTATGACCGGATCTTGAGGGTTACACTGACTACTTAAAGCTAGATTATTCGCTTCCCAAAACATTGCTTAATCTTGCATTAGTAATTTTGTAATAAAAAAATCATTTACATTTATTTCCTAGAAAACTTAATTATTGTTAAATAAGTATTTTTGAAAACATATATTACTTCCCACCAAATCAAACTGAAAGTCGTAATATTAACTTATTTACTCTTTTTGAAAAATAAATTCACTTATTCTGAATTTGCAGCGGTAAAAATTTTTAAACATTTCAATTTTGAAAACAAAAATTGAACATCCTTTTCAAATAATAGAAAATTTATGCAGATTATTTAAACTAATTATCTAAAAAACTCAACAAAACCCAAAACCAAAATAAAATTCCAAAAATTAGTCCGACGGTCCAAAAGTACATAAATTTTAATTAATAATTATTTAATAAATATTATGTAAAAATCATGCAAAAATCATGTTTCAAATAGTTACAAATGCGTGACATATCTCACGATTCAACATGACAGATAGATCAATTACTAATACAAATGCAATATCAGATATAGATACAGATACAGGTCCGACCCCATCCGCTACACACTATCTCCATCCATCCTTACACAGCAAATGAGGTAATAAATACCCATCCAACGCCAAACACCAATAAGTAAGCGTATTTCACTTTTCAGAATATTGCAGTCATGCTGCTAGAAATAATGCGGTAATCCGTCAAAATAGATAAGTGCGGTCAAGCCACCAGAATTGCTGTCAAGCTGCCAAAACAGATATGTGGTTAAACCACCAGATAAGATAGATCATTAAATTGCCAACACTTCCTCCGTCACATAATTCTCTCACCCCAATGCACGTGCTGAAACATAATACATACTCAGATGCACAAAGATGAATCATGCTTTAGCATATTAGAAACATGATAATAGAATTCTCAAATTTGTAGATCAAATGCGAGATTATACTACTGACATGCTTACAGGTGATACACATACAATATCAATACCCCAGATTTATTATATCGGGATCATACATATCACATATCAGACCCAAAGAAGTAGCTGACCTCGAAATGCACTTCAAACACGACCCTAACTAAATTTTACTGAAAATGGGCCCACATAGCCGTGTGGCCCACATGGCCTGGCACACAGCCGTGTCGCTTCAACAGTAACTTTTTTAGCTTTGAGTCGTTTGTTATTTTTTGGGATAGAACGTACACACCTAGTCGTTTTTCAATGCAACCACAATAGCAAGGATTCCAAAACCTAAAATGACATTTAGAATGAACAATTTAGCAATCATACACTAAATCTAAGCAACTAATTCAGCCACAACTGTTAACATTTGGCCTTAATAAACAGAGTCAACCCCTAATCGAAAGCATTAATCACTTACCCAACAGAATAGTAGCCCTACAAATCCCTTAATTCGTTGGAGAAACATCGTACGCTTCATGATCTTCACTAACAAAAAACTCAAAATGATGAATATCGAATATTCAAATAGATCCCAAAATCTCCCAACATTCACATGAAACAAAATTAGTTAATCTTACCACCAAAAAATACACATAGTAATTGTAACGCCCTGAATAATTTTTTTTCATTTCTGTAAATATCTGACACAAATGTATATTTGTTTTAGTGGCTAAGTGTTTTAGGTGTGTGTGTGTGTGTGAGGTCTTGGGTTCAAGTTCCACTTTTGCCAAATTTTTTTTATTTTTCTGATCCTAGCCTTACCCTTGTTGAGTGGGCTTTTATAAAACAGCCTGTTAATCCATGTCAGAATGAGCTACTGGTTCGAGTGGTAAGGGTGTTGATGTAACACCCTAAACCCAACCTAGAAGTTTAGACCGAATTCTGGATGCTACATTGATCACCGAAGTGATCGTAGAAAAATTTTTACAAATCAGTTTATATGTCAGTTCATAATACTTAATCATTTAAAATCAGTCAGTAAAATTACAGCTGAGATAGTATATATATAAACGGAATAAAAACGATTAAAACTTTTACTTGAAATTTGTACCACAGCTTTATAAAAATCTTACAGTTCAAAACCAAATAATCAAATAGATACTGAAAATCCAAATTGATAATAATTAATTTTCATCAAGCTTGTCTAAGACATCCGCACACTGAGTCTAGTGTCAGATTTTAAAAAAGGTACCTGAAAAGGAAACACTAAAAGGGGGTGAGCTATTCGAGCTCAGTGTAAGTTTGAAAACTGTTAAAAACAAAGTTTAGAAGAGAACACCAGATGGTTGTTCAAAACAAACATACTTACAGAGTAAGTAGAAACAAATACTAGATAAGGAACCAATGTCCCAACACGCAATCAGAACAGATCACACCAAGTCACACACAGAATTCAAAAGACCAATCCAACCCAACACACCACATATGTGGACTAAGCCACTCAGATAATAATACACAGTAGAGCTGGCGTATATGTTGTATAGTGCAATGCAGTAATCTGCTGTACAGTCCTAGTATGTGGTAGCTCGTTGTGGTATCGGTTTAAGTGGCTAATGCGGTGTTTCATCGATCAGCTATAGGTTCTGGTGGTCTTGCAAAAGTGAACAAGATGTGTACCCGAATCACGAAAAATTGAGCTTCAGCGAAAGCGAAAAACTGTTTTGTCGATGCCACATGGGTGTGTGTCTGACGAAGGTGAGGCCGTGTGCAAGACACGACCGTTTGATGGTATGGGCGTGGCCGTGTGAGCCACACGGGCTAAACCGAGTTGGACGTGTGGATTTTGGACCAGGTCGTGTGGGCCACACAGGTAAGGCCAATCTGGGAGTGTGGGCCACATGGGCATGCCACACGGGCATGTGGGCCCATTTTTCTGACATTCTCCCTAAGGTCGCACAGGTCGTTCTAATTGACTGTGGGTCTACCGTAGGGTCAGTAAGGGCCAACGAAACCCTAAAATTATGGAATCTGATAGTATGATATTTTGTTTTGAGTATGATACTATTATGCATGTCTGGTTGTTCTGTTAGATGTATATCTGTTATATCTATTTAAGCATGTTGAGCATGTTTAATCTATTATTTTTGCATCTGTTTTGGGGTGGGATTGGATATATGTGGAGGAAGTGTAATAGCCTAAATTTTCAGTGGTGACAGAACAGTGATTCGAGATCACTAAATCCAGCAAATGAGTAGAAGATATTA
Organism: Gossypium hirsutum; assembly: GCF_007990345.1. NCBI lineage: Eukaryota > Viridiplantae > Streptophyta > Magnoliopsida > Malvales > Malvaceae > Gossypium > Gossypium hirsutum. The sequence continues at coordinate 109,763,252 of NC_053426.1, forward strand.
ATAATTTCGTGAATATAAGTTAAATGTGAAGTTAGGAAAATTTTTGAAATAGCGAATAGTGTACTAGAAATAAATATTTAAAAAAATTAGAATCAGAAACAAGGTATCGAGAGTTTGAAATTTTTAAAATGAGCCATAAATATTTTTATAAATATTTATGGAGTGTTAATAAGTTAGTATTAAAGTTTCGTCAAGAAATTTTAAAGTTCCGATAGTTAATTGAATAAAAAGGACTAAATTGTAACAAATGTAAAATTATGAAAAATGATTAAATAGCTTAAATGATAAAAGAAAGAGGGTTTAAAAGGCAAATAGACCCAAGGTCTATTTGGGCTGGATGGCAAGAGGCATGAAATCAGCAGGAAAATTGATGAATTAAGGGCAAAATTGGAATATTGCAAAATTTACTTAATAAAGCTAGGATTAAAGTGGAATTATCTAGATTTCTCTTTATTTTTTTGAATTCTCATCAGAAAAAACACCATAGAAGGGTTTCCTTAAGCTGGTTTTTCATATTTTTACTGCAAGTAAGTTCAATTCTTGATTATTTCTTGAATTTTTTTTGTTTTTATGACTTTTACAACTAGGTCCACTTGTTGAATTCACTAGTTTTTGATTCTATGAAAGAAATTGGAAGTTGATATGAATATGTTATGGAAGTATATGATGATTTAGCATGGAATTAGAGCTTTAAATTGTTTATATGCTGATTTTCTTGAAAGAATTGAATAGAAAGTGAATGTTTGGGACCTAATGGTGAAAGAGTTTGAAGTTAAGGTTTTATGTGGAAATTCTGAATTTTAATAGTTGTGAAATAACTTATAATGTCTAGGTAAAGTATTAATTAAGAAAAATCAGCTCAATTGAGAGGCTAATTGAGTAGGGATGAAATTGTTATTTATTAAAAGCTTGCACTAAAACAATTTTGGACAGCAGCAGTAGACTAACTTTGAAAAATCACCATAAATTGTATAAATCTAATTAAAAGATGAAAAAAATATTAAATTAAATCTTATTGAGCCTAGTTTCTCATAGAAGAAATTTTGTAAGCAATGGATTTGTAAATCATGAGATATAATGAATTTTGTGAGATAAGTTCAGAATGAAATCGAGTTCCCCTGTTCTGAATTTAAAAAATAATAAAAATTTAATAAAAAATTAGGGGCTTAAATTTATATGTATAGAATCCTAAATGAGTCTATTTTCAATAAAAACAATCTAGAATATCATCTGAATTCCGTACAAGGAGATAATTATTTTTTAGTGAAGAAGGGTCGGAACTGTCAGACAGCAGAATAGGGGTGACTTTAAAGAATAAACTGTACTTATTGGCTAAACCAAAAATTCTGAAATTTTATGATAAGAAGATATGTGAGTCTAGTTTTAGAGAAAATTAGCGGATCCTAATTTGGAGTTCTGTAGATCTAGATAAAAATAATTTAGCGACTATGACATGGACGGACAACATTGAATATACATAGATAAATAGTGAAATTGCAGATAATGTTACTTATAAGCGGGTTATAAACATTAAGGATGTGAAGTAGAATGAATGTGAAGTCAATACTGATAAGTGAAAAATTTTATATTATAGATCAAGAAATCGAGGATAAACGAGGAAAAGATAAAATTTCGGAATAGTTCCAGAAATCTCTACAACTACTGCAAATTGTTCCGGGTAAGTTCGTACGGTTAAATTATTAAATTTCAATATTATTTTATGAATGGTGATTAATATTTATGTATGTTAATTGTTGAAAATAATTAAATTGCATACAAAATTTATGAAATTGAATTGAGTATTTCGGAGGAACGGAACGCAGGAAATGAGTACGATTTTTCAGTGAAAAAGATGAATTGACGGTAAATTACCCAAGTAAACTGAGATTCAATATTTGTTGCGAATTCTCGTGTTTTCTTTCTGTTTAGCTCTTACGAGCTTCCGTTAACTCATATGAGTTTCAATTAACCCTTTTGGGGTTTCAGTTCAGCTCTGGTGAGCTTCAGTTAGCCTTCGGGCTTCTGTTTAGCACTTATGTGCTTCAATTAGTCTTCGGGCTTCAGATCACAATGTACTCAAATCCGTAAGTTGTTCCTTAAATGGACAAGTTGGTAAGTCATAATTGTAAGTGTGGAAAAAGAAATGTAAGTAATGTTATCATTATTTTTTAGCTCAATTAAGTAAATTATTTTTAAAATGAGATTATGACATACAAGATGAAAGTAACTTACTTGAAATGTCCATATGATTTGAATTTTGGAAACCAATATTTGGTAAGGTTTATGGTTTAAGCCGACGAACTTACTAAGCTATAGTCAGCTTACTTGTAATGTTTATTGCTCTTTGTAGATTAACGGGAGGGTCAGAGGATTGGATCATAACGCTCAAGTCACACTATCTCAATTTTCCAGTAGATTTTGTTATAAATACATTAAATGGTTTATATGGCATGTATTGGAGCTTATATGACTATGTTTTGTATCAACTCATGAATATATTAGTTAAGTTAATAGAAGTTGATATATGATATGAATGGAAATTAATTAAGATGTTTAAATATTACTTGAAAGTATGAATGGATATAATGTTAGATAAAATAAGGATTAGCGATATTGTTATGAAACGAATGTGATTTGGATGAAGATTGTATGTGTTGAGTTGTTGTTTTTGTATGGTACAAATTGATACAAATTGATAATAGGTTAGATAAATGTTCCATGATAATGGGTTAGGTAAATGTTTCATGATAAGAATTTCATGTCTTTTGTATTAAAGAATTAAATGGATGAAATATGAAGTTTTATTAAAAGAAAAAGGGGTGAAAAGAACAAAGTTTTGTCCATCTTTGTTCATCATAGCTGAAAGTTAGAGAAGAGAAAGGAGAGGAGAAAGCTCTTGAGTATTCGGTCATTAGGAGGAGGAAAATTGAAGGTAAGTTCTTGGTACCTTGCTTCTATTTTGAGGTTCATGAGTTCTTCTTGATTCTACCTTAACTCTTGAAGTATATTTTGATTTTGGTTGTGTTGTGAGCATTTGGTCATGAATTAAAATGAAGGAAATGGTTGTTGTTTCATGTTCTTTTGATGAAAAATGGAAGATATGTGAAGTTGAGCCAAACAAATGAGCATGCATGTGCCTTAGATGCTAAAGGGAAAAATCGGCTAACATGTTGTTCTTTAAAATGATGAAATGGAGATTATTCTTAAGTAAAAATCATAGATATGTGATGATTGATTGGTGATATACATGTTTAAATAACATGCATGCAAGTTATGTGTGAAAGAGTGATTTGGTAATAAATCTGCTTGGGACAGCAGCAGTAACGTGACTTTGGAAAATCACCATAAATTGTGGGAGATGAATTAGAAGCTCAATAAATTATGTAATTAAATATTATTGAGTCTAGTTTCTAATGAAATAAACAAGAACATATTTTGAATTCTGTACAATGAGAAATTTGATTCGTAATGAAGAGTGGTCAGATTAGTCAAACAGTGAAACATGGGAAACTTTGAGAAAAATCTGGTATTGATTGGCTAAACCAAAAATTCTGAAAATTTTATGGATAGAAGATATATGAGTCTATTTTCAGGGAAAATTAACGGAACTTGATTCCAGTTATAAATAATTTAGTGACTGTTGCTCAGGAAGACAGCTTGCAGTGAAATTATGATTATGTGGTAAACATTGACAAAAATTTGTTAATGAGTTGCTTATTGATTTCTTATAAGCTTACTATGATCTGTAGGTGTGGTTGGCCGAATATTGTAAGGGGTTAATACGTAGTTTGTATTTGAATAGTTAGATTAACATGTTAGTAATCCAATTGTAGGCGGTTCGTGTGTGGATCTCGTCAACATATCGTCGCAAACAGGTGTGTAACTAACACCCTCTTTCTTAGTCTAGATCGGCAAAAGTCGAAAAGCCGAAATGCCGAAAACCTGTATTTTGTAGATTTGTGAGTGTGCGAATGCTCGTGAGGTAAATCGATTAATGTTTTTGGTAAGCTGCAATGTTTGGACTGCAAAGTGCATGATTTCTGTGCCCTCGATATTTTTGGGCTTAATGGGCCAAAATTGGAATGATGGGCCAACGGACCCAATTCGGTAAGAACCCTCGGTACGTGATTCTGTTAGTACGTGAAAAGTAGGAATATGCATGAAAAACCCTAAAATAGATAAATTACTGAAATACCTTTAAAAGTGAAAAATTTACAGTTTTACCCCTAGGAGATAAATTACCGAAATACCCCTAGGGTTAAATTGACTTAAATGCATGTTTGACTGTTATTATTTACTGTATGCCATGTTGTTATCATCTGATGCATGGGATTGGGATATTGACGGAGGAAGTACTGAAAGTGGCTTGTCCACGTACTAGAGGCTTTGCCTCAATTTACTGTTAACTGAGCAGCAAGGCTGCAACTGTGGAGTGTTGGGCTGGGTGGGTTGAGCTATTCCCCACCACATGAAGTGTATGGCTGGTACGGGTAGAGTGTAGTGGTTGGTGGGTTGAGTAGTCTCCCCAAATGGGCTTGCATATGTTTACTGATGTTGCATGTATTTTGAAATGGGCCTATGGGCCATACTGTTATCTGAATAAGGGGCTAAGGCCCAGTTTATTGTAATCTGAAAAGGGCTCTGGCCCAGTACCACTGTTACCCAAATGGGCTTGCATATGTTTACTGATGTTGCATGTATTTTGAAATGGGCCTATGGGCCATACTATTATCTGAATAAGGGGCTAAGGCCCAGTTTATTGTAATCTGAAAAGGGCTCTGGCCCAGTACCACTGTTACCCAAATGGGCTTAGGCCCAATGGGCTTGAGCTGACTTGGGCTTTGGATGAGTTTTCCTTACACACTGAGTTTCCCCAAACTCACCCCTTTTATTTTCATCCACGCAGGAAATCCCCAACCATAGTGGGCTTGGAGCTGTGAGGGAATTCGGAGTGGCCACCCGTTCTGAAAGTTTGATTTTCTTCTGGTGAACTGGACATCCTTTTATTTACGTTTGAAGTTTTAGGTTTTTAAATGTAATAAGGCCGCTTAATTATTTTTAATGGTTTTAATATGTATTACTAAGATAGGTATTACTTATTTTAACTGTTGAAATTGGATAGCTTTAGGGCGCGTTTTCAAAAAGAACAGTTGATTTCAAAATAACACGACAACAAGCAAAGCTTCCGCAATGAAAGTATTTTCCAAAATTAATCACTTTTCCTAAAAATGACTTAATCAAATCGGTTTCCTAGAAATATCCATGACGTTAAGGTGTGGCAATAGTGGTATGCATGTCTAGGATTGGATCCGAAGGGAGCTTGGTACTTAAGCAGTCCGATGGACTCACCACCTCTTTCCGGTTTCCTACCTGGTGCACAGCTTCCATTCACTTTAACCTATAATGAAATTATCTTTTAAAACACTAAGTAGGTTTTTCTGGATCAACAATATAAAATGTTTTTAACGCTTCGATGTGGCATGTCGGATCCAGCCATAACGTCTGTGCCGGGTTTGGGGTGCTACAAAATAATATATATACAATTTAAAATAAATAAGTTATAAATAATTTTAAAAGGAATAAAGGGACTAAAATTAAATGTAAATAAAAATCAGTGGTTAATTTGATAATAAAAGAAGCGGATTTGGACTTAATTGAAATGCCCATTAAAATCTTACGGACTCATTGAGAAATTTTCCCTTGTCCCAGAACGGTACCGTTTTAACCTAGGCCTTAAAGTGGCCACAATTAGGATTAAATTAAAACCGAAATAAAACCTTAGGGATAATTTATAAATAATTAAAAATGAAATTTAAAAACAAATTAAAAAAAATTGGAAGGACCATTAGGGCAATTAGCCCTTTATTTAAAAACACGCGGATCCTAGGCCTTAAAACGACATCGTTTTTTGCTTATGGGACTAAACCAAAATGAGGCCGTTTTGAAAGGGCTATATAAGCCCGATATTAGGCCAAAAAATCATTTCGGTCCCCCTTTTTTTTTAAAAAAAGAACTGAGAATTCTCTCTGAGCCTTCCTGGCTCTCCTGAGCTCCGGCCCTTAGCCGATGGTCCTCGGTTCATCGGACCATAGTGTTTCCCCTCACGCGCCGTCACCGACTCCGCCATGTATGACGGTCGGGACCTAAAAGGTTCGTCTTTCCGAGGTGAAACAGAAGCTACTGTTCTCCTTTTCTTTATTTCTTTCCTTTGTAAAAAAAACTTAAATATGTTATGCATGCAAAAGAAGTAAACCAGTAAAACCGAAAACAAAATAAAAGAGACGATCTATTACCCTTTCAAAAAGATCTGCTTTATTTCTCTGCCTTTTGATCGAATACAAAAATTTTATGACGTTTTCTGTGTATAATTGTCTATCTATGCTTCTTGTTTTCTCTCTGTATATCTATGTGTGCGTATAAGCCTCCTCCTTTTTACAAGTGAAAGGGAAGGCTTTATAGCCTTAGTCCCTTACATATTCTGGGAAAGAAATCTATGATTTCTTTCAATTTCGTGTCTTCTGTATCTTTGACTGATATGCTGTGATTTTCTTGCCATTTCCTGCTCTGCTTTTTCCCGTATCTACTGTTTGTTTCCTTTTCTTGCAGGTAACTCGCGAAGATCTCGGTGGCTGGGCTTGCTGTCATGGATTCGAATCTCGGCAGATGCCTATTTGTGCACTGATGACCACAAGACAGTCTCTTTTGCGGAGATCTCGGCGTCAAAGGAGGTACCGAGGTCAGAGGTGAAGCCTAATATTATGGTGCACCGACGGTGGTGACGTTCAGAGTACCCCAGTATTTCTGGACAGCTTATTAATTAGGGCCAGCTGGGGTTACGTGAGGGGACAGGGCCATTGATGGCTCTTGCTTCGGGAGTTGGAACGGCCCTGATGACGTGGCGCAGCTTCTGGATCTTGTTACGGCGCTGAAGGAAAAGGCAGAAACCCTAGGGTTCCCTGCCTTAAAAAAATTTGGGCTAACTGGGCCACCTTATAATTGGGTTAGGGTATTAGGGTCTGGTAGGTATTGGGTTTAGATTGTATTTGGGTGTAACCGGGTATAAGGGTAGTGCTTCTGTATTTAACCAAAAACACTTAGGCTTCGTAATTGGACTTTTAAATGGACGTTTTAAATAAATACCCATCCAACGCCACACACCAATAAGAAAGCATATTTCACTTTTCAGAATAGTGCAGTCATGCTGTCAGAAATGATGTGGTAATCCGTAAAAATTAGATAAGTGTGCTCAAGCCACCAGAATTGCAGTCAAGCTGCCAAAACAGATATGTGGTTAAACCACCAGATAAGACAGATCATTAAATTGCCAACACTTCCTCCGTCATATAATTCTCTCACCCCAATGCACGTGCTGAAACATAATACATACTCAGATGCACACAGATGAATCATGCTTTAACATATTAGAAACATACTAACACAATTCTCAGATTTGTAGATCAAATGCGAGATTTATACTACTGACATGCTTACAGGTGATACACATATAATATCAGTAGCCCAGATTTCTTATATTGGGATCATACATACCACATATCAAACCCAAAGAAGTAGCTGACCTCAAAACGCACATCAAACATGACCCTAACTAAATTTTACAGAAAATGGGCCCACATGGCCGTGTGGCCCACATAACCTAGCTGGCCTAAGCCGTGTGGCCCACCTAGCCTGGCACATGGCCGTGTGGCTTCAACAGTGACTTTTTGGCTTTGAGTCGTTTGTTATTTTTTGGGATAGAACATACACACCTGATCATTTTTCAATGCAACCATAATAGCAAGGATTCCAAAACCTAAAATGACATTTAGAATGAACAATTTAGCAATCATACACTAAATCTAAGCAACTAATTTAGCCACAACTGTTAACATTTGGCCTTAATAAACTGAGTCAACCCCTAATCGAAAGCATTAATCACTTACCCAACAGAATAGTAGCCCTACAAATCCCTTAATTCGTTGGAGAAACATCGTACGCTTCATGATCTTTACTAACAAAAAACTCAAAATGATGAATATCGAATATTCAAATAGATCCCAAAATCTCCCAACATTCACATGAAACAAAATTAGTTAATCTTACCACAAAAAAATACACATAGTAATTGTAACGCCCTGAATAATTTTTTTTCATTTCTGTAAATATCTGACACAAATGTATATTTGTTTTAGTGGCTAAGTGTTTTAGGTGTGTGTGTGTGTGTGAGGTCTTGGGTTCAAGTTCCACTTTTGCCAAAATTTTTTTATTTTTCTGATCCTAGCCTTACCCTTGTTGAGTGGGCTTTTATAAAACAGCCTGTTAATCCATGTCAGAATGAGCTACTGGTTCGAGTGGTAAGGGTGTTGGTGTAACACCCTAAACATAGCCTAGAAGTTTAGACCGAATTCTGGATGCTACATTGATCACCGAAGTGATCGTAGAAAAACTTTTACAAATCAGTTTATATGTCGGTTCATAATACTTAATCATTTAAAATCAGTCAGTAAAAGTACAGTTGAGATAGTATATATATAAGCGGAATAAAAATGATTAAAACTTTAACTTGAAGTTTGTACCACAACTTTGTAAAAACAGTTCAAAACCAAATAATCAAATAGATACTGAAAATCCAAACTGATAATAATTAATTTTCATCGAGACTATCTGAGACATCTGCACACCGAGTCTAGTGTCAGATTTTAAAAAAGGTACTTGAAAAGGAAACACTAAGAGGGGCTGAGCTACTCGAGCTCAGTGTAAGTTTGAAAGCTGTTAAAAATAGATTTTAGAAAAGAACACCAGATGGTTGTTCAAAACAAACATACTTACAGACGTAAGTAGAAACAAATACTAGATAAGGAACCAATGTCCCAACACGCAATCAGAACAGATCATACCAAGTCACACACGGAATTCGAAAGACCAATCCAACCCAACACACCACATATGTGGACTAAGCCACTTAGATAATAATACACTCAGATAATAATAACGCACTTCAAACATGACCCTAACTAAATTTTACTGAAAATGGGCCCACATAGCCGTGTGGCCCACACAACCTACCTGGCCAGCCCGTGTGGCCTACATGACCTGGCACACAGCCGTGTGGCTTCAACAGTAACTTTTTTAGCTTTGAGTCGTTTGTTATTTTTTGGGATAGAAAGTACACACCTAGTCGTTTTTCAATGCAAGCACAATAGCGAGGATTCCAAAACCTAAAATGACATTTAGAATGAACAATTTTGAAACACCTTAAACCCGGCCAAGACGTTATGGCCGAATCTGACGAAGTCACATGAGAATGTATTTAAAACCGTGTTTACCCAAAAACCGTTACAGTTACCACCTTTTACTTAACTCAGAAATCATATATATATTGATTAATTTGCTTGGAAACATTTCTTAGTTCGCTGAAGCTTAAGAACAAATAAAGTTGCAATTCCAAAATCCATAAACAATATTTTCAAATTCTAAACTTAAACCAAACAGCCTGAAACCAAAAATTTCATAATTACTCCTAACTATAGCAAATAAAATAATAAAAGCATTAAAAACCTTTAAAACCAGAGTGTATGTAGCAATGGTCACCGTCGAGCCCTTCGCAGCACCGATCCACCTACTGTTGGGGATTACCTGACAGACAAATAAAAATAAGGGGTGAGTTTTCAAAAACTAAATGTGTACATCCCTACAGCAAGCACGCATGTAAACGGATAGCAGTCAAACAGTCATAATCAATCCTGAGCTCTTAACAGAATCAATGTAGGTTTTAGCCCACTCAGAACAGTATTAGATACATTCGGGCCTTCGCCTATACAGACATACATGCATATCAATTAGAATAGTAATGCCCACCAACCCAGCACACCATTTCCGTCCAACCTAACACACCATGTGGGGATAAAATCTACCTACCCAGCCCTACACACCAAGTATGGGGATAAAATTAACCCATCCAACCCTACACACCCAGTGGTACCGTATACGGCACGTATCAGATATGTAGAAGCCCAAATTGCTCGAGCTCGATTTCATCAAAACCTAACCAAACCTCTAAACCCACTAAAACCCTTAACCCATGACCCATTTACATCTACCCAAACCCATTACAAAATCCAAATATTAAACCCAATTCAAAAGCCCATTAAGCCCCCCAAAAAAAAACAAAAAAGAAAAACCTAACCCAAAAAAAAAACCAAGAAACCCTAGCCACCTAGCCACTTTCCCACTTGCCCCATTTTTCCTCCCATTTTTTATATCCATTGTCTACCACCACCACCTACAAAATAGAAAAAGAAATAATAGAAAATCATGTAAAAGATGGCTATAAAAAGCCATTCAAAAATCATGTTTGGGGGGGGGGATTTTGATCAATACAAAGAATTTATCTTCGTTTTTGCATCAATATTAGTAGATTAAAACCAAGAAAGAAAGTGGATAGTGTCAAATACAAATCAAAAATCTCAGAAATCGAAAGCTAAAAAATACCCAAAGGTGATTTTATCTTCTTTATTATTTTACTCTTATTTTTATTTTTATTTTATTTTTTCCTTTTTTTCGAATCTATTAATCTACATATATACATCATAATAAAAATATAATAAAAATATATATACAAAATAAATATTTAAAAAAATTACTTTTTTCGGCCACCGCGTGCGGTTGCCGGCGCCGGCGACGGACGGTGGCCGACGGTCGGACGGTGACCGGCCTTGTGGCCGGAAATCACCTCACCCCTCTCCCTCTCTCTCTCTTTTTGCTTTTCAAGTGCAAGAATGAATTTTTTTTGAAGAAAAAAAATGCATTTTATAGCCCCCCAAAACGACGTCGTTTTGGGGTTGGCCACTAAATCCCAAAACGACGTCGTTTTGACTTGGACCGGTTTGACCCGACCCGCCTAGGATCCACGTGTTTGTTTAAGGAAGGGCTAATTGCGCTTTTAGCCCTTCCGCTTTTTATTGTTTTGCAATTAAGTCATTATTCGTTTTTTTTTAATTTGGCCCTGAAATTTGTCGTGATTTTCAATTTAGTCCCCGCTAATGTGCTGAGTTTTGATGGGAAGGAATATTTGTTGTTTTGGCCCCCCACTATTTCCGCGCATGTTCAATATAGTCCTTTCCTTTTATTTTTATTTCAATTTTGCCCCAAATATTTTGTTTTTAGTTCAATTTAATTCTTTTTAGTTACTTTACTATTTAAATTAATTATTTTAGTATTATTATCATATTTCATTTACTTATGTAGTGTGTTAATAATTTTTTATCATTTCTAATACGTATATATATATTATATGTATTTTATATATATTATGTATATATATATTTTTTAAATGCCATTAGTTATATATTTCTTATACTATTCCATGTATGTATTTTATATCATCTTATGTATATATTCTTAAATACTATTGTATATACATATATATATTTTAAAATACCATATTGTGTATATATTATTATCACAAATTATTACTATTGCTAGTATTATTATAACTATTATTATATTAGTGTATATTTTATGTACATATGTATATATATATTTTTGTACATATTATTATTTTATATTATTATTACCAAATATATCATTTTTCCTATTTTATTATTAGTACATGATTTGTTTTTATTTTTATTTTTTGTAAATATCATTATTATTGTTATTCTAATATTCTAGTATTCCACGTTAATATTTTTCATTAATGATATCATTTTTTTTGCGTCCTTTATCTATTTTTAATTTCTCACTTTAGGAATATTTTTTCTCATGTTTTAATTAATTTCGAAAATAAGGCAATGTACCGATTTAATATTAAGCCATCGATTTCATCGCCATGATGGGTGAAATTTGTCGGCTTGTGTTAAAAAAATGGGACACCCTTTCTAATAAAAAAATCGAAAACTAAAAATTCACATTTTTCAATTGGATCACGAGTAAATGTCAAATTGAATTCGTACTTTTGAAAATCAAGACAACATGAGTTTAACAAGATACCAATTTTGGGTGTCGCAAGGGTGCTAATACCTTCCTCGCACGTAACCGACTCCCGAACCCAACTTTACTCTGGCTTTTGACGTAAACCTAAATTCGGCCTTCATTTTTGTGCAAGTATAAGTTTTCTTTTCTAAAAAAGGATGATTTATTAGGTGTCCGGTCACACCTAGAAAAAAGATCAGTGGCGACTCCCTTTTTTAATAAAATCGAAAGTAGATTTTTAAATTTTCAAATAATCGCCTCAATTAGCGACTGAAAGAGAATTTTTTACGTCGCTACAGCTGGCGACTTTGCTGGGGACCCATTTTTGAGGGTCGAGTTGAATTAAACGCTTGTTGTCAAAATTTTCAAAGTTCCTTGTTCAAATTAATATTTAATCATGATCCTTAAGTTTTGTTTTCGAAAAATCATACATATGTATCTCCTAATTTGTCTTATCTTTCATTTTAGTTTTGTAGTTTTAAAATAAATGAAAGGATTGCAAGTTTCTCCTACACACCGTGCACTTGCATTTTGCATAACATGAGCTCTCTACCCAGGCTCCGTCCCTGTTTAAGTGAAAGTAAACGCTACGCCTTCGTGAATTAACTCGTCCCTCCGCACAGGCTAGTGAATACTTTCGGGTTACATATGACTTATGCTTTCGTGGGTTAACTTGTCCCTCCGCATAAGCATTAGTAAATGTAATCTCTCGAATTGAACTCGTGAGTCTGTGATGGGCTATGACCGAGGCTTCGTACTAATCTTAGCAGATGACAGTACGGACAATTCGAGTACCTATCTAGAACCAAAACCGCATATAATAAACCATACGAGCCACCTAACTAGAGTCATGCCGAACCTCCGTCTGTTTAGTACTCACCAAAATAAGTGCACGGGAGGAACGCCTCTTGCCTTTTGCATTTTCACTTTCTATACAAAGGGGATTGGGTCTGTTTAATAAACTAGATTTGGGTAGTTTGATTCGTTAAATTTTCCATATTTTTTCTGTCTGTATTTAATTACTAATCAAGGTTGTTTGTCTTTGCCGTAATGTTTTTCATCATGCATTATAGGCATCATATTAGAAAGGTGTTGACTAAAGATCAGTTGCCAAAAAACGGGTTTCTAATGGAAGAGTCAATTATACAAACAACCGAGAAAAATACCGTAGTCCGAGATTAGTCTCTAAAAACTCAGAAAGAAAAAGAGGATAGTCTACGGGAGGGATGTATTGCCAATCTGCCCGAGCACGTAACTGTGAATGTTCGCCAGAATAACCTTGAAGATTTGGTTCGGGTTTGGAACCAGTGGGACTCGGACACTAGGGGTATCTTCATTAAGAGGTATGGGGACATAGCCAACTTGATTGCTGTCAGCATAGACGAACGATTGATCCAAGCCATGGTCAGATTTTGGGATCCGGCTTACCAATGTTTTACTTTCAACCAGAAAGACATGACCCCGACTATAAAAGAGTACGCTGTTCTGCTTCGTATCGATAATGTACAACCCTATAAGATATATGTGAAAGAACCTAAGCCGATGACCTTCAAGAAAAAAGTTGGTGAGATTGACAGACAAGACTGACGCATGGGCCGAAAACAGATAAAGAAGAAGAATGAAACCATTTGTATTCCATGGTTTGCCCTACGAGATTTGGTTTTGAACCATCCCGATATGTTGAAAAGGATAAATCTATTCGCTTTGGCCATTTACGGTTTGATCATTTTCCCGAAAGTTCTCAGACATCTTGAAGTTGCAGTAGTCGATTTCTTTGAAAGGTTAAAACAAGGAATCAATCCTGTCCCTACTATCCTAGCCGAGACCTTCAAATCCCTGAATAGTTGTAGAAAAATGAGGAAAGGACGCTTTATCGGATGCGCGCAGTTACTAAATGTCTGGATTTTGAGTCACTTTTGGAAAGTAGAGCGTACCCCGTTCCATATGTTTTCAAAAATATTTGCCCCGTTAGAAGCTTATCTCAAGAAAGAATGGCCAAAGGAAGTCACTGAACAACATTGGGTCTCAATTTTTCAGAACCTTCGAGCTGAGGATATAACGTGAAGAGCACCGTGGATACGCCCTTCGGTTCTGCTATACAAGGTCAGAGATCAAGATTGGGTACCACTACTCGGATTATGGGGAGGAGTCGGATATGCCCTACTATTAGTCCAAAGGCAGTTTTCTTCGCGACAATTCATACCCGCTACTGGAGGATTGGCACAATCCAAATTCGCTTTCGCAGGCGAAGGGTATATGAAGAGGGTCCGAGACACTGCAAAGTCTTGGAAGAAAGTTCATCTCATGGAATTGGCTCTATACGCTGATACCCTCACCCAAGATTACGACATATGGAGAAAGCAACGAGCGAACAGTCAGCAAATCTCGTCAACGAACTACACCGTCCAGAATCCTTTCTCGGAGGAAATGCTGTCTGAGTTAGAAATGACAAGACAAGAATTTGAACGAGAAAAGGCCAAGATGTCTCAGGACCTTAGTGCTCTTCAAAAGTAAAACTACCAATTGAAGATCGACGTTCAGATTGAAAGATCCAGAACCCAGAAAGTGCAAAAAGAAGTTGAAGTCGTGAGAAATGACTTAAGAGACCTCCATCTGGAAAATAAAAAGTTAAGAGGCACAATAAAAAATAGTGGGCTGGGCAAGTCGTCGGCAGAATAGAAAGAGGAGATAAGCAACATTAAAGGAGGGATGGAATTTTGGAAAGGAAAAGCAAAGAAAGAGGAAGAAAAGGCTGCGCGGGTTATGATGGAATTGAGGAAGAAGAACACCGAATATGAAGTTGTGTCTGCCGAGGTGATGACTAGTCGATCTAAACATCAAGAACTAAAAGAAAGGATACAAGAGTTAGAAGATATGCTGCAAGATCGTCAACAACAGTTAGATACTCTCTTGAAGGCTTTGGAAGAAAAGGATAGTCAGTATGATAGAGACGTTCGTGCTTACGAAGAGGGCCTCCAAGAAAAAGAAAGGCAACTTAGCTATTTGATCAATGAAGTTCATGGGGTAGCCATGCCCGTGGTATAATTATCGGAAGAAGCTGAAAATCTCAGTTGCCAATTCCCACCAAGCCAACGATCGAGCATATCGGAATTCTTAGAGCGAATAAAGAAATATGGCGATATAGCTAGAAAGTTTGTGTAATTGCTGAATCAAAAATGACAAAATGTTTTGTAATGAACTCTTTTGATGAATGAAATGCCTAAATAGGGGCTATCTTGAAATCAACACCAATTCCTTACATGTCATTCATGACTAACATTCATTTGGCATTCAAGCATTCATGCATTTATTCATTCATTCATGGCATATCCCGTACTCATTTGCTGAGGTTAAAACGTACAATTCGCAGTTGCAATACTTCAAATCTGGAACCACGCCACTCGTATAGAACGCGTCGGCAAACTAGAACAATGGAGGCTAAATTCAATGAAAGGATTGAAAGAATGGAAAGAATCCAAAAGGAATTACAAGAGCAGTTGGCTAGGTCACAGCAAGAGACGAGAGACTTAATGGTGAGATCACGAGAAGAATCGCTCGAACAGAAGGATCAAATGGCCAAGATGATGGAGATGATGTCAGCTTTAGTTAAAGGAAAGGGACCCATGCAGAGCCTTGACATCGAGGAATCTCGGTCAAGAGTTAATCACAATCAAGACCCGCTCTATCCCCCCAGATTCACTCCACCACACGCCCGCGCAGCACAAAGAGGGTACACCCAAGGAGAACCCACAGACCCAGAGCAACGGCTGGTGCCACGTACTCATTTAGGGCAAGGAATATTCATATCAAATTCTGGGGCTAATCCTGCCAATCCAATTGTTCCAGATTTGGACGATCCAGCGGAAATAGCCAGGTTGAGAACGGACGATCATGAGGCTCAAGAGAAGTATAGGAGCTTAGAGGAAAGACTCAAAGTAATAGAGGTTTCTGAAGCCTTCTCTGCACTAAGTGCCAAAGAACTCAGTTTGGTGCCCGATCTAGTTCTGCCTCCGAAGTTCAAGGTGCCTAATTTTGAAAAATACGATGGCACGAGATGTCCAAAGGCGCATCTTGTCATGTTTTGCCGAAAAATGACTGGTTACGTGAATGAAGACCAGCTACTCATACATTGTTTTCAGGATAGCCTAGTAGGATCGGCTCTTCGGTGGTACAACCAGCTTAGTAGGGAAAGGATCCGATCTTGGAAGGACTTGGCATCAGCATTCTGTAAGCAATACAAGCATGTATCGGATATGGTGCCAGACCGGATGACTTTGCAAATGATGGAGAAAAAGCCGTCAGAAACTTTTAGACAGTATGCGCAGAGATGGAGGGATGTCTCAGCCCAAGTAGAACCCCCACTAACAAAAACGGAGATAACCATTCTTTTCATCAACACTTTGAAAGCACCGTTTTATAACAAACTAGTGGGAAGTGCCACGAAAGACTTTGCGGATATTGTAATATCCGGTGAGCTTATAGAGAATGCGATCAAGAGCAGTAAAATGGAAGGTCAAGAAAGTTCAAGAAGGGTAGCGCCCATGAAGAAGAAAGAACCAGAAGCCCACATGGTGGGAATGGGAAGCCATTATGCCCCTAACCCATATCCAAACCAACCCCGACCTCGAAATTATCCTCTTCCGAATTTCTATTATCCTCCTCAGACCCCTTACTACCAAACACCGCCTCTTTACTCTTCTTACCCTGTTTACGCCACAAGTAACCCGAGACCAAACGCCACATTCCCACAAAATACCATACCCACCCAAGGCCAACCCAAAAACGAGCAGAGGCTAGCAAAACCCTATTCTGAGAGACCATAATTTACCCTATTCCTGTGTTATATGGGGAACTGTACCCAAAACTTTTGGAGAAGCAATTGATATCCCCGCATTATATGGCACCCTTGAGGCCCCCACACCCAAAATGGTACGACCCAAACGCTAGTTGTGCATACCATACGGGAAACCAGGGACATTCTACAGAAAATTGCCTAGCCTTTAAGAGGAGAGTTCAAGGATTCATCGATGCTGGTATTCTGCGATTTGATGGTACTGGCGGTATAACCGGGAACCCATTCCCTAACCATAACGAAGGAAATGTAAGCACAGTAGGGAAAGAAGATGAATGGCAAGTCAGAAAATGTATTTCAGAAATAAGGACGCCTCTGCAGAAAATCTGGGAGGCACTGGTTAAGAATGGATTGCTCTGTTGCCCCGACGATAATCTCAGAAAAGAATGTCAGGCTTTTTGTGATTTTCATGGAATTTTAGGGCACGACATTCAATCATGTGAGGAATTTAAAAGGTTACTGCAAGACCGGATAGATAATAAGGAGATTGCAATCATTAATCAAGGTGAGGCCAATGAGAAAGAAGTATGTGCCTCTGACAATCAATCGTCAAGTTGTCCGTATAGCACCGATCGACCATTTGTAATTTATTACGATGCAAGGAAGGAACCAGTGAAACCAAAAATGATAATTGAAGTACCGTCTACTTTCCCTTACAAGGACAATAAAGCAGTACCGTGGAAATATGACGTTAATATCGTCACATCTGAATATGAAAAACCCAAAGCCATGACTGGAGGCATCGGGGAAGTAGGTCATTTCACTCGTAGTGGAAGATGTTATTCGAAGGAGATAAAGAAGAACAGTGACTTGAAACAGAAAGGAAAAGCACCGATGCACGTGACCGAAGATGAGCATGAAACTGTGCCTGAACAAGAAGCTAAAAAGCCTGTGGACGAGGAGGAAGCACAAGAATTCTTAAAATTTATCAAGCACAGTGAGTACAACGTGGTAGAACAATTGAGTAAGCAGCCAGCGCAAATCTTGGTATTATCTCTGCTGTTGAATTCAGAACCACACCGGAATGCTCTGCTGAAAGTGTTAAATCAAGCTTATGTGGCAAGCAATGTATCCGTTGAAAAGCTGGATAGATGGATGAACAACTTGAATGCGGATAATTTCATTTTTTTTAGTGATGATGAAATACCGCCTAATGGTAGAGGCTCAGTGAAAGCATTGCATATCACTACTCGTTGTAAGGGCTATATAATACCGAACATGCTCATCGACAATGGATCGGCACTCAATGTCATGCCTTTGGCCACACTTTTCAGGATGCCGATGGATTTGTCCTATCTAAAGCCCTGCCATTCTACAGTAAGGGCATTCGATGGAATAAGACGAGAAGTTATGGGAAAAATCGAGACCCCTCTAGAAGTGGGTCCTTACAAATACGATGTTGAGTTTCAAGTCATGGACATTACACCATCATACAATTGTCTCTTGAGAAGACCTTGGATCTATTCTGCTGGAGCAGTCCCATCATCCCTCCATCAAAAGGTGAAATTTATCATGGATGGTTGTTTGGTCACTGTCGAGGGAGAAGAAAACATTGTAGCATCTATTTCTGCCGACGCACCATATATTAAAGTGAGTAAAGACGCTATGAAATGTTCCTTCCGATCTCTTGAATTTGTCAATGCCACATTCGTCGCTGAGGGAAATAGAATTCCCGAGCCAAAACTGTCGAGAAATACCAAGATGGGTGTCAAATTGACTATAGGAAAGGGAGCCCGAGCAAGGAAAGGTTTGGGAAGGTACCTGCAAGGAATAGTCAGGGCTCTAAAGCCAGTACACCACAAGGCCAGATACGGTTTAGGGTTCCAGCCGAACATGCGTCAAAGAAGAAAGCAGTGGAAGAAAGATCAAGAAAGAAGGATCGCAAGATCACTAGGCCGAGAACCAGAATGGGAGCCCATGGGATTCCCTCATTTGTCAAGAATATTTACGTCTGCAGGAATGATATACCCAGGGCAGTATAGTCCACAAAGCACAATGATAATGATCGAAGAGGGTTTTCAGAATATCAGTTTAAATGTCATTGATAAAGGAGCTGATGCGAGTAAAGACGTCTCAAAGATACGCTCTTGTCCCCCGGGTTTCATGTTGAACAATTGGACTGCCGAGGATCTTCTTGTAGTTTATAAGTCTTCATAGTAATGCTCAAACGTTAACATTCTGTTATGTCCTTAGATATAACAAAATTCTTTTGTAAGAGCTTGCATTCACTCTTTATCATTTAAATGAATATCAATAAAGATGCATTTTGTCACGTTTTTTTCGCATTATCACTAATTACATAATCATTTCATAGCCTATCTTTACAATTGCCTCACGCCATACCATAACATTCAGTTTGTTGGTTTCAATACTTAGATGCCCCTCTATAGTTTCATTTTTCCATTCAACTTTCAGGTGCTCGGATATCAATTGCACGAACAATCTCGTTACGAGTCCTGAAATCAATTTTGAGAAGGCTATTTGCTTAGGAGAATTCGAAGTCGAAGAAAATGCTGAAGACTATGTCTCGTCTCCTAACTTACTAAGAATGGTGGAACAAGAGGATAAACAGATTTTGCCTCATCAAGAATCTGTTGAAACAATAAATCTGGGAACTGAAGAAAGGAAACAAGAAGTGAAGATTGGAACTTCTATTTCAGGGGGCACCAGGCATAATTTGATTGCTTTGCTCCGCGAGTACAAAGATGTATTCGCGTGGTCATATCAGGACATGCCAGGATTGGATGAAAATGTAGCGGTCCATAAGCTCCCATTAAAGCCAGAATGCAAGCCCATTCAACAAAAGCTAAGACGGATGAGGCCTGAGATGTTGTTGAAGATAAAAGAGGAAGTCAAGAAGCAATTTGATGCTGGCTTCCTACAAGCCTCCAAATATCCAGAATGGGTGGCTAACATAGTCCCGGTACCAAAAAAAGACGGCAAAGTACGAATGTGCGTGGATTATCGTGACCTGAATCGAGTAAGTCCTAAAGATAATTTTCCCTTACCATACATTGATACGTTGGTAGATAACACAGCAAAACATTCATTGTTTTCTTTCATGGATGGATTCTCGGGGTATAATCAGATCAAGACGGCCCCTGAGGATATGGACAAAACTACCTTCGTAACAATGTGGGGAACATTCTGCTACAAGGTGATGCCATTTGGGTTAAAGAATGTTGGGGCAACATATTAGAGGGATATGGTGACGTTATTCCATGACATGATGCATAAAGAAATAGAGGTCTACGTCGATGATATGATTGCTAAGTCCCGAGGGGAAGAAGAGCATGTAGCGAATCTGAAGAATTTGTTCGACAGACTGAGAAAGTTCCAGCTAAAGCTCAATCCGTCCAAATGTACGTTTGGGGCTACTTCAGGAAAATTGCTTGGCTTCATTGTCAGCGAGAAAGGCATTGAAGTTGATCCAGATAAAATAAAAGCCATTCAAGAGTTACCACCCCCGCGCATGCAAAAGGAAGTCAGAGGATTTTTAGGGAGATTAAACTACACCGCCCGATTTATCGTTCAACTTACCAACCAATGCGACCCAATCTTTCGACTCCTTCGAAAACATAATCCCGGAGAATGGAACAAGGAGTGCCAAGTGGCTTTTGACAAGATAAAACAGTATTTGTCTAATCTTCCAGTGCTAGTGCCTCCAATGCCGGGAAGACCATTGATATTGTATTTGACTATGTTCGAGAAGTCAATGGGTTACGTACTGGGGCAACACGACGAGTCAGGAAAGAAAGAAAAGACGATCTACTACCTCAGCAAAAAGTTTACTGAATATGAGGCAAAGTATTTGTCCATAGAAAAATACTGCTGCGCTCTGGTTTGGGTAGCTCGGAGACTTAGGCAATATATGCTGTATCATATGACATGGCTAATTTCAAAGTTGGACCCAATAAAGTACATGATGGAATCACCCGCACTCTCAGGAAGAATGGCATGATGGCAGATCTTAATATCAGAATATAACATCGTCTATGTGAGCCAAAAGTCGATAAAAGGGAGTGCAATAGTTGACTTCTTAGCAACTCGAACAACGGAGGAATACGAGCCATTGAAATTTGATTTCCCAGATGAAGACTTAATGTGCATTACAGAAAAACAATGTGAGTCATCAAAAGAAAAGTCATGGAGGATGAGCTTTGATGGTGCATCGAATGCATTGGGGCATGGGATTGGAGCAGTCTTAGTATCACCAGAAGGGAACCATTATCTGTTCACTGCCAGACTGAATTTCTTCTGTACCAATAACATAGCGGAATATGAAGCTTGTATCATGGGACTTCGTGCAGCAATTGAACGAAACATCCAAACTTTAGAGGTATACGGAGACTCAGCATTAGTGATTTATCAGATCCGTGGAGATTGAGAAGTGAGGGATTCAAAATTAGTCAAATACAGTGATCTCGTGGCAGGGTTGATTAAAGAATTCAAAGAAATAACTTTTAATTACTTTCCACGAGAAGAAAACCAGTTAGCTGATGCCCTGGCCACTTTGGCTTCAATGTTTAAAGCAAATAGAGAAACAGAAATAATGCCTCTTCAAATGAGCATATATGAAGTCCCTGCAAATTGTTTCAGCATTGAGGAAGAGCCAGATGGGTAGCCATGGTTCCATGATATCTTAAAATACATCAAGAATCAAAGGTATCCCGAGCAAGCAAATGTGAACGACAGAAGAACAATCAGAAGAATGGCAGCGGAATTTATTCTTGATGGGGACATCCTATACAAAAGAGGAAAAGATCAGGTGCTCTTGAGATGCGTGGATACAGTTGAAGCCAGAAAAATACTTAAAGATGTCCATGAAGGAATTTGCGGGACACATGCCAATGGTTTCACTATGGCCAGGAAGATTATAAGACTCGGATATTACTGGCTGTCGATGGAAAGCGACTGCATTAAATTCGCACGAAAATACCACAAATGTCAAATCTATGGTGATAAAATTCATGTAGCCCCTTTGCCTCTTCACGTCATGACTTCTCTGTGGCCTTTTTCTATGTGGGGCATGGATGTTATAGGGTCAATCTCTCCAAAAGCTTCCAATGGACACCGGTTCATTTTTGTGGTCATTGATTACTTCACAAAATGGATAGAAGCCGCATCGTTTGCCAATGTGACGAAGACTGCAGTTTGTAGATTTTTAAAAAAGGAAATCATTTGTCGATATGGTTTGCCTGAAAGAATCATCTCAGATAACGCCTTGAATTTGAACAACAAGATGATGAAAGAAGTGTGTGAGCAATTCCAAATAAAACATCATAACTCCTCACCCTATCGCCCAAAGATGAACGGAGCTGTTGAAGCAGCCAATAAGAATATTAAAATGATTATTAGGAAAATGACCGAGACATATAAAGACTGGCACGAGAAGCTACCATTTGCTTTGTATGCATATCGTACATTTGTGCGGACATCTACGGGAGCAACTCCTTTCTCTCTGGTCTATGGAATGGAAGCTGTGCTACCCATTGAAGTTGAGATCCCTTCTCTACGAGTCTTAATGGAATCAAAATTAGAAGAAGCAGAATGGGTTCGAGCTCGATATGACCAATTAAACCTTATCGAAGAAAAACGTCTGCAAGCAGTCTGCCATGGACAGATGTACCAGAAGAGAATGATCGCAGCCCATGACAAAAAGGTACGACCAAGAGAATTCCACGAAGGAGAACTCGTGCTGAGGAAGATTCTCCCAATACAAAAAGATTTCCGAGGAAAATGGGTGCCAAATTGGGAAGGTCCATATGTCGTAAAGAAGGCATTCTCGGGCGGAGCTTTGATCCTCACTAAGATGGATGGAAAAGAGTTACCGAGTCCAGTGAATTCAGATGCTGTAAAGAAATATTATGCTTGAAAAAGGAAACCAAGATGAAAACCCGAAAAGGGCATATAAAAAAAAGAAAGAAAAAGGGTGATCAAGGTGAAAACCCGAAAAAGGCGTCTTGATTAAACACAAAAGATTAGGATGAAAACCCGAAAGGGCATTCTAATGAAGCAAACCCGTGCTTAAAGAACAAGGCGTTTTGAACGGTGGGTCAAATAGTGAGACTACCATATTTGAAGCATTTCTGAAAGCTCGAAATCTTTTACGCAAGAAGCCATGCTCAAAAAGATTCTTGATTGAGGAACGTGGAAGAGTTTATGCATTGAATATCTAGAGAATTTGTATTCGTTGAATGCAATCCCTCTTCTCTTTATGACACTCTTTTACTATCATTAGTTAACTTTCTTTGTTTGCTACATTTGAAGTGAATAAATGTGAGGTATCCTTTTGTCCCTACCTGACCATTTTCACGCATCTCATTATGTGATTCATTTACATGATAAATAGTGAAATGACGTACTCTAAACGAAAGAAATGTTAAGCATTACCCGAGTAAGAATTTGATAAGTACAAGAGCCTCAACGCAAGGAAAAAGCTCAACCAGGGGCAAAAGAGTGATATTTGAGAAACATTGATTACTCGTGAAACTTGAGGACGGGTACAGGGCCTAAAGAGAAAGTCAGGAGCCGAAGTAATGAATACAGATCATCACGAAAATCATGATGAAAAAGGGCATACGACAAACATGCCTAAGACACATAGCATAATCATGTAGGCATAAAATCATTTACGAAAAACATGTGCATATCATGATAACATCATGCATGACATATACAGGTACTCCAGTAGGGCAAGAAGATGTGATGATAGCTGAAAAGACACATGAGTTCCACCAGATGACATGTTCTGGTATTCTGATGTTTTATTTCAAAATTTAATTCATATTGCGAGAGGTGAGTTGAGCCTCGGGACACGCTGAAGTATTGTCAATTTTTCGTATGTTTCAAAAAATCAACTCATATTGCGAGAGGTGAGTTGAGCCTCAGGACACGCTGAGGTATTTTCAATTTCTGTTGTCAAAAAAATCAACCCGTATTGGGAGAGGTGAGTTGAGCCTCGGGACACGCTAAGGTATTGTCAAATTTTCGTATGTTTCAAAAAAATCAACTCATATTGCGAGAGGTGAGTTGAGCCTCAGGACACGCTGAAGTATTTTCAATTTCTGTTGTCAAAAAAATCAACTCATATTACGAGAGGTGAGTTGAGCCTCAGGACACGCTGAGGTAATTTCAATTTCTGTTGTCAAAAAAATCAACTCGTATTGCGAGCGGCGAGTTGAAACTCAGGTCACACGCCGAGCTATTTTCAATTTCCGTTTTTCAATTTCTGCCTTTCAAAAAAAATCAACTCATATTGCGAGAGGTGAGTTGAGCCTCAGGACACGCTGAGGTAATTTCAATTTCTGTTGTCAAAAAATCAACTCGTATTGCGAGCGGCGAGTTGAGCCTCAGGTCACACGCCGAGGTATTTTAAATTTCCGTTTTTCAATTTCTGCCTTTCAAAAAAAATTGACTCATATTGCAAGAGGTGAGTTGAGCCTTGGCTCACGCGCTGAGCTATTTTCAATTTCTGTTTTTCAAAAAAATCAACTCATATTGCGAGAGGTGAGTTGAGCCTCAAATCACACGCCGAGGTATTTTCAATTTCTGCCTTTCAAAAAAAAATCGACTCATATTGCGAGAGGTGAGTTGAGCCTTGGCTCATGCGTTGAGCTATTTTCAATTTCTGTCTTTCAAAAAAATCAACTCGTATTGCGAGCGGCGAGTTGAGCCTTAGGTCACACGTCGAGGTATTTTCAATTTTCGTTTTTCAATTTTTGCCTTTCAAAACAAAATCGACTCATATTGCGAGAGGTGAGTTGAGCCTTGGCTCACGCGCTGAGCTATTTTCAATTTCTGTCTTTCAAAAAAATCAACTCATATTGCGAGAGGTGAGTTGAGCCTCAGATCACACGCCGAGGTATTTTCAATTTCTGTTTTTCAATTTTTGCCTTTCAAAAAGAAAATCGACTCATATTGCGAGAGGTGAGTTGAGCCTTGGCTCACGCGCTGACCTATTTTCAATTTCTGTCTTTCAAAAAAATCAACTCATATTGCGAGAGGTGAGTTGAGCTTCAAATCACACACTGAGGTATTTTTTTCTTCAATTTATATTTTTCAAAAATCAACTCATATTGCGAGAGGTGAGTTGAGCCTTGAGTCACATATC
The DNA here is from genome assembly GCF_007990345.1 of Gossypium hirsutum. Taxonomy (NCBI): domain Eukaryota; kingdom Viridiplantae; phylum Streptophyta; class Magnoliopsida; order Malvales; family Malvaceae; genus Gossypium; species Gossypium hirsutum. The sequence goes on from NC_053426.1 coordinate 109,788,187, forward strand.
GAGGTATTTTCAAAATTTTCTTTTCAAGTTAAGTTTCAAAAATCAACTCATATTGCGAGAGGTGAGTTGAGCCTTGGCTCACGCGCTAAGCTATTTTCAATTTCTATTTTTAGAGAGTCAATTCATATTGCGAAAATGAGTTGAGCTCAGGAGCACATGCCGAGTAGAGAATAAAGATTGAAACTGATTGAAGACGTCAGATTCTGTCTCCTTAAAGTTGCAGTGGAGTTGTTCAAGGACATCAGATCTTGCCTTTCTGAAGTCGCAGAAGAAAAGACCACAAACCTTATCTCACTGAAGCGATAGAAGAGCAGATTGAAGTTGTAGATCTCACCTTTCTGAAATTATAGTGAAGTAGGTCGAAGCCATAAATTTCATATCCTTGAAGTTACATTGGAACAGATTGAAGCTACAAGGCGTATATCATAAGATGCAGTGGAGTGAACCAAAGCTACAAGATGCGGTGGACTGAAAAGGGACTAACTAAACAAGAAGAGTTCCAAAGCAAGTCAAGACCTAGCAAGACCGGGAAAATTTGGTCTTCCTTGAAAGTCTTTGCTCTATTCTTTTTGCACGACAATGAGCGAAGAGGGGCAGCTGTAGAAGCCCAAATTGCCCGAGCCCGATTTCATCAAAACCCAATCAAACCTCTAAACCCACTAAAACCTTTAACCCATGACCCATTTACATCTACCCAAACCCATTACAAAACCCAAATATTAAACCCAATTCAAAAGCCCATTAAGCCCCCCCAAAAAAAACAAAAAAGAAAAACCTAACCCAAAAAAAAACCAAGAAACCCTAGCCACCTAGCCACTTTCCCACTTGCCCCATTTTTCCTCCCATTTTTGATATCCATTGTCTACCACCACCACCTACAAAATAGAAAAAGAAATAATAGAAAATCATGTAAAAGATGGCTATAAAAAGCCATTCAAAAATCATGTTTGGGGGGAGGGGGAATTTTGATCAATACAAAGAATTTATCTTCATTTTTGCGTCAATATTAGTAGATTAAAACCAAGAAAGAAAGTGGATAGTGTCGAATACAAATAAAAAATCTCAGAAATCGAAAGCTAAAAAATACCCAAAGGTGATTTTATCTTCTTTATTATTTTACTCTTATTTTTATTTTTATTTTATTTTTTCCCTTTTTTCGAATCTATTAATCTATATATATACATCATAATAAAAATATAATAAAAATATATATACAAAAAAAATATTTTAAAAAAAATTTACCTTTTCCAGCCACCACGTGTGGTGGCCGGCGCCGGTGCCGGCGACGGACGGCGGCCGACGGTCGGACGGTGACCGACCTTGTGGCCGGAAATCACCTCAACCCTCTCCCTCTCTCTCTTTTCTTGCTTTTCAAGTGCAAGAATGAATTTTTTTTTGAATAAAAAAAGGCCTTTTATAGCCCCCAAAACGACGTCGTTTTGACTTGGACCGGTTCGACCCGACCCGACCCGCCTAGGATCCGCGTGTTTTTTTTAAGGAAGGGCTAATTGCACTTTTAGCCCTTCCGCTTTTTATTGTTTTGCAATTTGGCCCCAAAATTTATCGCGATTTTCAATTTAGTCCCCGCTAATGTGCTGAGTTTTGATGGGAAGGAATATTTGTTGTTTTGGCCCCCCACTATTTCCGCTCATGTTCAATATAGTCCTTTCCTTTTATTTTTATTTCAATTTTGCCCCAAATATTTTGTTTTTAGTTCAATTTAATTCTTTTTAGTTACTTTACTATTTAAATTAATTATTTTAGTATTATTATCATATTTCATTTACTTATGTAGTGTGTTAATAATTTTTTATCATTTCTAATACGTATATATATATTATATGTATTTTATATATATTATGTATATATATTTTTTTAAATGCCATTAGTTATATATTTCTTATACTATTCCATGTATGTATTTTATATCATCTTATGTATCTTAAATACTATTGTATATACATATATATATATTTAAATATCATATTGTGTATATATTATTATTACAAATTATTACTATTACTAGTATTATTATAACTATTATTATATTAGTGTATATTCTATGTACATATGTGTATATATATATTTTGTACATATTATTATTTTATATTATTATTACCAAATATATCATTTTTCCTATTTTATTATTAGTACATGATTTGTTTTTATTTTTATTTTTTGTAAATATCATTATTATTGTTATTCTAATATTCTAGTATTCCACGTTAATATTTTTCATTAATGATATCATTTTTTTTGCGTCCTTTATCTATTTTTAATTTTTCACTTTAGGAATATTTTTTCTCATGTTTTAATTAATTTCGAAAATAAGGCAATGTACCGATTTAATATTAAGCCATCGATTTCATCGCTATGATGGGTGAAATTTGTCGGCTTGTGTTAAAAAAACGGGACACCCTTTCTAATAAAAAAAATCGAAAACTAAAAATTCTCTTTTTTCAATTGGATCACGAGTAAATGTCTAATTGAATTCGTACTTTTCAAAATCAAGACAACACGAGTTTAACAAGATACCAATTTTGGGCGTCGCAAAGGTGCTAATACCTTCCTCGCGCGTAACCGACTCCCGAACCCAACTTTACTCTGGCTTTTGACGTAGACCTAAATTCAGCCTTCATTTTTGTGCAAGAATAAGTTTTCTTTTCTAAAAAAGGATGATTTATTAAGTGTCCGATCACACCTAGAAAAAAGATCGGTGGCGACTCTCGTTTTTAATAAAATTGAAAGTAGATTTTTAAATTTTCAAATAATCGCCTCAATTAGCGACCGAAAGAGAATTTTTTACGTCGCTACAAGATATATACAACATACTTGCCCGATGACAAGTCAATAGCCTTTCAGTCTTCCTTCTCTTCAACAACAAACCCAACCTAACCCAATGCAATGCAATATAAATAATATGGTATGCTTATGTGCAGACATCAGATCATAACATTGTCATCAAATTAGAACAGATACACATGCTTTAATTATCATACTCTTACGTACATCTTAGTATCAGATCAGAGTATAAGGGTTTAAGTAATGCTTACCGACCCTACCAACAGGTTACAGTCGACTTGGGCGACCCGTGCAACCTTGCAGAATATTCCAAACAACTCGGGCTCACACGTCCGTGTGCCTTGCCCGTGTGGGCCCACATGCCTGTGTGGCTCATACGGCCCAGATTGGCCTTACCCGTGTCGATCACATGGCCTGGCCCAAGATCTCACACTCTCCTGTGGTTCATCCGTGTGGTCCACACGGCCCAGTTGGTCAAGCCCGTGCCTCACACACAGCCTCGCCAGCCTCACACGCCAGTGTCCGTCGTGCCCGTGTGGCATACGCACGGTCTACTTCTTCGACCACACGGTCGTGTCTCGCCACACGACCTCCACACGGGTAGTCCACACTCCCATGTGGCGTAGATAGCAGTGTTTTCAGCTTTCACCGAAACGCAACTTCAGATCGATTGGAGTACACACCAGGTTTTGATTGAAGCCTAACGTAATCCTGAGCCCTTCAGAAGCTATATTCAACAATGTCAAGACCCATTTCAGTCAGTTAAATAATGTTTGATTGAAACTAAACGAGGTATTCCGCACCGAAATCGGTAAATTCCTTACCTCGAGCAAAAACTAGCGAATACTACGCGCTTAACTCGCTGTTCAGGAACGAAGAACAGCCCCTTGATCTGTACCTAAACACCCAAACAAAATTTCCCCTTAATCTCTTAATCAAAATGATGTTTACGAACGACAAGCAGAAACTTACCAATGAGGAGAATGTCAATGAAATGCAGAAGCCCGTTAATACAAAATCAAAATGAATGAGAGGAAGGCAAGGGAAATTTCGGCAAAAAGAAAAGGAAAAGAACGTGGAGAGGGGAACAATAGTAGAGAATTTCAACAAAGAGAGAGTTCTTTTGGGGAAACTACTCAGAAAAATCTGATAAACCTTACCACTTCAGAATTTTAGTTCACCTCCAATTCTCTCACGGCCTTAGTGGCAAAAGTAATGCCCAAGCTAGGATTCGAACACAGGACTTCTAGCATAAACCTTTTCCACTTAACCACTAGACCAGCCGGCCCATTCTGTTAAGTTTTTACCAAAAAATCCTTATAAGCTTATTAACCAAAAGCCAAGCTTTACTTAAACAAAAATTTTGCCCAAGTTGAGACTTGAACTTGGGACTTCCCTAACACACCCTCAAAGCACTTAAACACAAAAGCAGACATATATTACGTAAATTCATGCAAAAACATATTCAGATATTTTCCAATGCTACAATTTTACAAAAACCGAAATTATCAAAATCTGGGGTGTTACAACTTTACCCCTTAAAGAAAATTTGTCCTCGAATTTTACCTGGTTAGAAAAGGTGAGGATATCGCTGACGCATTGAATCCTCTGGCTCCCAAGTAGCCTCCTCAGTGCTATGATTCTGCCACAGCACCTTCACTAAGGGAACAAACTTCCTACGCATAACTTTGACGTCGCAATCCACAATTTGAACTGGCTCATTCTCGAATGTCAGATCTGGTCTAACCTCAATTTCATCCATAAGCACAATGTGCGTAGGATTAGAGTAGTAACATCTCAACATCGAGACATGAAAGACATCGTGAATACGATCTAACTCTGGAGGTAACTCTAACTAAAACGCAACTGGCCCCACTCGTATCAGAATTCGGTACTGCCCAATAAACCGGGGACTCAACTTACCTTTGCGACCGAACTACAGAACCTTTCTCCAAGGCGAGACCTTAAGGAAAACCAAGTCCCCCACAGAATACTCGATATCGTTCCTCTTCAAATCAGCATAGGACTTCTGTGTATTCGAAGCCGCTTTCAGTCGATCCTGAATCAAACAAACCTTACTTTTAGTCTCTGAAACCAACTCCGGACCCAGAACACGTCGCTCACCCAACTCAATCCAGCACAAAGTGGTGCAACACTTACGACTATAAAGTGCCTCATAAGAAGCCATCTGAATACTAGACTGATAGGTGTTATTGTAAGCGAACTCTGCTAAGGGCAAGTACTCCTCCTAACTAACTTGGAAATCTATAACACAGCCCCTCAACATGTCCTCCAGTATCTAAATCACCCTCTCCGGCTGACCATCTGTATGAGGATGAAATGAAGCACTGAAGTCAAGTCGTGAACCCAAAGCCTCATGAAGCTTCCACTAAAATCAAAAAGTAAACCGAGGATCCCTATCGGAGATAATCGACACTGGAACCCCATGTAGTCTTACTATCTCTAAGATGTAAACTTTAGCCAACTTCTGTAAAGAGAAGTCTGCCCTGCAGACTTGGTTAATCGATCCATGACGACCCAAACAGAATCCTTCTTAGTGGGTGTTAGTGGCAACCCACTAACGAAATCCATCGTCATTCGCTCACATTTCCATGTAGGTATCTTAACAGGCTGTAGCAACCCCGAAGGCAACTTATGCTCAGCCTTAACCTGCTGACAAGTCAGACAGCGTGCAACGAAATTGGTCACCTCACGCTTCAACCCTGGCCACTAGTACAACTCTCGGAGATCTTTATACATCTTATTTCCACCAGGATACATAGCGTACGAACTACGATGTGCTTCCCTTAAAATCGACAGCCTCAAATCCTCATCATTAGGTACACAGATCCTACTTCGGAAGCACAATACCCCTTCACTATTCAGCCCAAAATCTGTAGTAGTCCCACTCTTAACCTGACGAAATCGTATCTCGAGAGTCTTATCCTCTAACTACTTAGCTCTAATCTGCTCAATCCATGTCGGCTTCACTTGAAGCTCTGCCAGAAGACTTAATGCTTAATGCTTAATGCTTCGACCACCACATTGGCCTTTTCAGGGTAATACTATATACTACAGTCGTAATCCTTAAGCAGCTCAACCAATCGTCACTGCCTAAGATTTAACTCCTTTTGAATGACCAGATGCTTGAGGCTCTTGTAATCAGTGTGTATGGTACACCTCTCACCGTGCAGATAGTGCCTCTAAATCTTTAATGCAAAGACGACTACAGCCAACTCCAAATCATGCGTCGGATAATTAGCCTCATGAGTCTTAAGTTATCGAGATTTATAGGCAACTACCTTATCGTATTACATTAAGACACAACCCAAACCCACATGTGACGTTCCACTGTAAACCACGAAATCCCTACCAGGCTCAGGCTGTATCAGAACTGGAGTCTCAGTTAACACGGTTTTGAGCTTCTCAAAGTTCTCCTACTGTGCATCAGTCCAAACGAAGGAAACTCCCCTACACAGTAACTTAGTCAAAGGCGCTGCAATTAAAGAAAACCCTTCTTCGAAATGTCGATAATATCCTGCCAGTCCCCGAAAACTACGAATCTTTGACACATTCTTCGACTATTTCCAATCCATCACAGCCTCAATCTTACGAGGATCAACACGAATCGCCCCAGCAGACACCACATGTCTCAAAAAGATTACTTCCTGAAGCTAAAACTCACACTTAGAGAACTTTGCATAAAGCTGTTTCTTACGAAGGATCTGTAAAACAACCCTGAGATGCTCATCGTGCTCGTCCTCATACTTAGAGTAAATCAAGATGTCGTTGATAAACACCACCACGAACTGGTCTAAGTAAGACTAAAACACCCGGTTCATCAAGTCTATTAATGTCGCTGCTGTATTAGTCAACCCAAAAGGCATAACCAAAAACTCGTAATGTCCATAACGAGTCCTAAATATCGTCTTAAGCACATCGTCCTCCTTAACCCTTAACTGATGATAACCTGATCGTAAATCGATCTTGGAGAACACCGAAGCCCCTTTGAGCTGATCGAATAAATCGTCTATCCCCAAAAGTGGGTATTTATTCTTAATCGTCAACTTACTCAACTGACGGTAATCGATACACATCCTCATCGTACTGTCCTTCTTCTTTACAAACAGAACAGGTGCTCCCCATGGAGACACACTGGAACGAATAAACCCACGATCCAACAGCTCCTGAATTTGAGCCTTCAGTTTTTCCAGCTCCTTTGGTGCCATTCGACAAAGGGCAATAGACACTGGAGCTGTACCAAGAATCAACTCAATACCAAAATTTACCTCATGACTCGGAGGCAATCCCGGTAGTTCCTCTGGAAAAATATCTGGAAAGTCCTTCACAGTACGAATGTCCTTAACCGAAGAGTCCACAGAATCAGAAACACTGATGTAGGCCAAGTATGCCTCACATCCCTTTCTTACAAGCTTCTCCGCTACCAACGTAGATATCACATTACTCAGATAATTTCGTAGTTCTTCAATCACGACTATCTCATCGTCCTCCTCGGTCCTCAGAACAACCCTCTTTTCAGCACAATCCAGACTTACACGATGCTTCACCAACCAGTCCATGCCCAGAATTAAGTCGAACTCCTCAAACGAAAGTTCCATCAGATCAGCCAAGAATACCATTACTTAAACTTCCAACGGAACGTCTTTAAACAATTTATTAACCCTAATAGAGTTCCCCAATGGGCTCACCGCTGAAATCTCACTAGAAGTGCTCTCATGCGGAATCCCCAAAGTCTCAGACACAGAACATGCAACATAGGAATGTGTAAAGCCTATGTCTATTAGTGCAACATAAGGTACATCAAGAATTAAAAACGTACCCGTGATGACGTCTGGAGCATCTCCATCCTCAAGGGGACAAGTAGCGTAGACAAATGCAGGCTGCCTCGCCTGAGTCGGCCCAGAACCTCTCCCTAGTACTCTCCGACCTCGACCCTTATCGTTACCACCCCTAGCCTGTCCTCAGCCCCCTGTTGGCTGCTGTACAACTCTTTACGGCTGTGCAGTCTCAACAATCGGAGCGTGCATCTGATTACTCCTCAGTGGACAATCCTTCACATGATGCTCAGTCGAACCACACCTCAAACAAGCTCCAGTAGCCCTCCAACACTAGCGTGGATGACGTCTATTACAGAGCTAACACATCGCCATCCCAACAGGAACAACAACAGTAGTGTAACACCCTTAACCCCGTCCAGTTACCAGAACAAGATTACAGAGTATTACAAGTCATTACAGTACATTTGCACATAAACAAGTATAAATGCAATATTATACATCTAAATATAACTTTAATGGAATTAAAACAAACCGGGATTCGATCGGAATCTTGGGAAATTTTTCGTGAAATTTTAAATTTTCTTCTTTTGAACAATACCACACGCCCGTGTGGCTAGTTTAACATGCCCGTGCGGCTTGGGACACGCCCGTGCCCTCAACCCGTGTGCAACACTTACTTTTAAACACGGCCATGACACACATCCGTGTGGCCTGCCAGTGTACTAAACTGGCTTTAAGACAGGACCGTGGCAACCAAGGCACACGCCCGTGTATTAACTTGGTTGTAACAATTTAAGTGCAGGGGACACACGGCCTAACAACATGCCCATTTCCAAGCCGTGTGTCTCATACGGCCTGGTCACACGCCCTTGTGACAAACCATGTGAACTCAAAATGAACCTTGTATTTTAAAATTTACCAATCCTTCAAATTGTAAACAACAAGCATTTCAAAATTTCTCCATTCAATCAGTCCAGACATCCTAGGTACATGCCCATTATCAACAATTAACATAATTTACCTTATTGAGTTCGGGATCTGCCTGGGATGCTGATTCAACGATCTGACTTTAACTTAACCTGCGCACGGAAACAAACCGTACGCTGAGTATGAACTCAGTAGTATTTCTATAATCCGAACATTTAAAACATAGCATACACTTATTATCCTATAATAATCATAAATATTCATTTATTCATTTCATAGATAATTTCTTTACAACTCATTCAAATTTCATCATCTAATAACTTGATTAGCTTTTCCAATTAATTCACAACAATAATATTCTCTATTCATATGTCTTTCTTGTGTTTCTATTCACTATTCAATATCAATAAACAAATTTTAGTATCGATTAATTTATTAGTTTCTTTCAGAAACATTTAGTCATTCGATAACAATTAGTTATCCAGTAACGATTACTCGCTCAGTAGCAATCCTTTACTCAGTAGCAATCAATTATTCGATGACAATCAGTATTTTTCAATAACAATCATTTAATCACTATTATTTAGTATCAGTGATTCATTTATTTAGTAACAGTCAGATATTCGGTAGCAATAAATTTTTTAGTACCTTTATTTGCCCTATTAACATAACTCGGACCTGGACGGATACACGGATCCGACCTCGACGGATACACGGATTTGACCCACACACCGGGGATAGTATACAGTGTTTCATCAGCCGAAGCCGGAATACACCGTAAGGGAACAGTAATAGTAACAGTAATAGTAGCGGTACACAAAGTACCTCATTGGAACAAATCCAAAAGAGTAACAGTAACAGTCATAGTCAGGTACAGAGTATCTCTTCGGAACGAATCCGGAACAGTCATAGTAGTCGACACATATAATGTCTCGTCGACACATATAGTGTCTCGTCGACACATATAATGTCTCATCGACACACAGTCAGAATATCCCTGAACAGTTCCAATCCTATGGCATACCAACTATATACGACTAGCCCGATACAGTTAATAGGGTATTCAGTGAACTTTCAAGTTTTCAATTTCATTTGTATTTTAATTTCAATTCAATTTAATACATTTTTCCATATCAATGAACATGCAATTTAATTTCAATACAATATATATTTTGATTCATTTCAATAATCATAAAACACAATAATGCTTACCTGAATTGCTTACCACAACATTCAATCAAAATATAATAATTAACAATTAAATTTCACTTTTCAATTAAATTTCACTTTTCAATGCATCAACCTACACATTAAATAATAAATTCAACAATTAAATATTAAGTTCGGATTATAGAAACACAAACCGTGATTTCTGAGCTAACCCTCGTTGACCTCGTCTTTTCCTTTCTTAACCGAGGATTTTTCGGCACCCCGTTAGCTACGAAATTAATACAATTTATAATCATTAATGCAGTAAAATTTTCACGTTGAATGTTTATTTCTTTATTTCTTTTGTTTCATTTACTTTTATGTTTTAATTATATTATAATATAACATTATTATTAAATAATAAGTAAGTATACACGTATATTACAAATGTATATATATCATTGGTACACATATAAATTATTATTACCATACACTTGTCTTTATTTAATTATTTACTTTAATTAATTAATTATAAAATAATAATATTTACTTAAATAATAAGTAAATACATACATGTATTACAAATGTATGCACAATATTTATTACACATGTATTTTATTTTTATCACACACTTGGCATTCACTTTGGCTTATTTACTTATTTAGTCCCTTTAATTTTCTTTATTCTATAATTAAACTTTCACATTATATTCAATTTAATCATTTTTCCTAATCACTCTTAATTAAATTAAACTTACTTAATTAAACTCTAATTAACCACTCATTTTACTTCGTAAATATTTTTAATAAATATTTACGAATCCATTTTTCAAAAACGGAGACCCAAAAATACACTTTTCGGTAATAGTAAAATTTGGGTCATTACAAGTAGGCCCAGCTCTCACGAGCCCATCAGTCCTGGCCTTTTTATTAGGCCTCATCCCAGTATTCGAAGGCTCAGAATCCCACTTAGCCTTCCTTTTTTCACGGTTTTGGCACTCAGAGCGCTTTACCTCCTCGGCTATCTTGGCCTTCTCGACCAATGCGGAGAAATCCCGCTCCCTCTGTGGAGCTATCAGAACCCGCAGGCTATCACGGAGACCATCCTCAAATCAGACACAACGCTCATACTCGGTTGCCACCATGCCCCTCGCATAACGGCTCAATCTAATGAACTCAGCCTCGTACTCAACCACTGAACAGTCACCCTGAGTGAGATTTAGGAACTCACGTCGCCTAGCCTCAGTGTAGCTAGCTCCCACGTACTTATTCTGATAAGTGGTCTTAAACATATCCCAAGTTAGTTGGTCGGGCTGAGTGCCCTCCTTAACGGATAGCCACCACTGATACACCTCATCTCGCAGCAATGACACAACCCCTTAAGCTTCTGTTCATCAGAAAAGTCCAGATCGTCCATGATATGCTCTGTGGCCTCCATCCAATACTCAGCCAAACTCAGAGCAACTCCAGCGATGCTGCTGAATATCACAACCCCATTCGACCCATGATAACCCGAATTAGGGCCTAATCGAAATAGTGGTTTTGGGGCCACAAAATTTGAGATAGAAATAATTATTTTATGATTATTTTGAGGTCTATGATATGATTGCAAGATTGTGTGAAAATTTCGTGAAGAAATTCTATGCATAAAGTGCTTAATTTGAAGTTAGGGACCAAATTGAATAAGTTGCAAAACTTGCATTCTAGAATTTTCTAGTATGAAATTGCTTTGAAATATTAATTAGGAGGTCTCAAATAGAAATTTGACCAATTTCTAAGTTTATGGACAAAAATTGGAAATGGATGAAAATTTTGAAAGTTTAGTAAGGAAGGGCATTTTGGTCATTTGGATATTAAATGAAATAAAATGGGAAAAATAACACAAAAATGATCATCTTCTCCATAAGTTGCTGCCGAATTTTGTTCTCCACCATATCTAGGGTTTCAACACTTTTAATCCTTGATTGTAAGTGATTTCTATGCCCGTTTTTAATGTTCTTTACATTTTTGAAATCCTCGTAGCTCAGTTACTTATTTCTACCAATATTTTGAGCTAGGGTTTATATTTAAAATTTTACCCATGGATGATATGTATGAATTTCGATGTTTTATGGTAGAATATGAAGTTTGATATTGTGTTAAACAACTTTTGCTAAGTGATTTTTCGTAAAAACGAGTAAAATGACATAATCGGTAAAAATACCTAATATTCATAAGTACATGTTAGAGTGTGAATTTGATGTTGCTATAGAAGGGAAAAATGACCAACATGTCATAAAACATAAGAAAATAGGATGAGGTTTAATTTATGAGCCTTGGGGTAAAAGTGTAAATATGTGAAAGTTTAGGGGCAAAATGGTAATTTTTCCAAAGTTCGTACTAAGGGATTTTTTGATGAATGTGTGTATTAAATAAATTAATTTGGTATTATAGATCAAGAGAAAAGAGATTCGAGTCGAGATCGGGGGAAAAATAAAGTTTACGAGGAATAGGCTCGACTATTCTCATTTTGTATCGAGGTAAGTTCTTATGTAAATATTGTAATATAACCGTTATTTTAAATCATTTAATGCTATTTATACGATATTATGATTGTTATCATGCAATTCTATGTTTTGTGGTCATTGTTGGACAACATGCAAAAATTTTATGAATTATGTGAAAAATGTGAAAAACTACCGAAGTATCGTCATTGGTATTCCAAGGAGAATGGTAAAGGAGTACGAACGAGGAAAGTCCCGTTGAACCTTAGGAATAGATTAGGATATTTGGGCATCCGAGCTCGTTGAGTTGAGTCTGAGTTCACTTATGGATGCGAACGCCCGAGCTCGTTGAGTTGAGTCCGAGTTCGTGAGATGTAACTAGGCATCCGAGCTCGTTGAGTTGAGTCCGGGTTCACTTATGGATGCGAATGCCTGAGCTCATTGAGTTGAGTCCGAGTTCACTTATGGCCAGGTTACATGGTAGCTTGGCTACATATGTGGCACTTATGTGCAAATTTTCCATGTATCCGAGTTATATTCCGATGTGTTTAACGGGTAAAATTCTAGTGAAATGGAAGAATACTCAAGATGCAAGTGACGTATTGGCAAGTGTTGTGGAATGGACACTTTGGACAGGTATGTACTTAATCCTCGGGTTGAGACTTGATACGACAACAATAATATGGTAAGATGATGAATGATGAATAGAAATGTGATATAGGTTTTGGTGATATTATGCTAATGTTGGTTGGTATAATTGCTTTGTTAAGTTATTTGTTATTTGTATGTGGACTTACTAAGCATCTATGCTTACTCCCTCCTTTTCATTCTTTGTAGTTTTGACAAGTCAATTTGGAGATCGGGACGGTCGGAGGCACGCTCACACTATCACTAGACAATCGCGGTATAATGACTTGAAATTTTGGAAATATGGCATGTATAGCATTCCAATCATTTAGTGTGTATAATCTTACGATATGGCCCATGGATGGAATGGAAATTTTTGAGAATGATTAGCTATTGGAATAGCTAATCAAGTTTATATATGATAACATGTATGCTTTATGTCTTAACTAAACCATGAAAATCCTTGGAAAGGTAAAATTGGCCACAAAACAGAATCAGACAGCAGTAGTGATGTGAATTTGAAAAATCACTAAAAATATTATAAATGGAATTAAATGATGAATAAGTTATGGAATCGAATCTTGATGAGTCTATTTTCATATGGAATAAACAAAACAGGTAAATGAGTTATATTTTTTGAGATATTTAAGTTTTGGCGGAACAGGGTCAGAGCGATCTCTGAATCCCCTGTTCTAACTTTAAAAATTCACCATAAATTGTAAAAAAAAAATTAGGAGTTTTACCTTACATGTATGAAATCCTTATTGAATCTAGTTTTATGAGAAAAAATGGCATAGTCATTGAAACTCTGGGCAGGGAGATATCAGATTCGTAATACACAAGGGTCAGAGTAGCCGAACCCTGAAACATGGGAGACTTTAACTAATAAACTGTACTAATTGGCCTGACCAAAAATTCTAGAAACAAATTAGAAAGTAGGTATATGAGTCTAGTTTCAGGAAAAATTTACAAAATTGAATTTCAAGTTTTGTAACTCGAGATATGGATTTTTTAGCGACCGTGATGCAGTTAGCCAACTTGTCTAAAAATTTTAAAATAAATTGTTTGAGCTGTTTAATTAACGAATTATGTTCGTTAACTCCTCGTGCTCGACTCTGGTGATGGTCTCGGGTACGGGGCGTTACACAACCTGAGTCGTTCCGTAACCGACCCACGGCCTCCAGATCTAGTATTAGCCCCAGCGACCCTCTCTAGAATTCGCAGCATTTCCTAGGACAGTGCGTCGTCCCCAACTGCTCGGTCCTGAGACTCAGCACCAGTCTCAGTAACAGGTGACACCGGTGTCTCGCTAGTGTCCAAATTAGGGATCACATCAGATGCGAAAGACTCAGCTCGAATCCCTCTACGGCCTCTACCTCGGCTTCTAGTACTTCGTCCACGAGTACCACGTGTGTGCTCATCGTAACTACCGAATTAATCTGTATTTAGAATTTTTATGCACATCAGTTTACAGTTTCAATAATTATCAATTTACAGTTTTGATAATTATTAGCAGATATTGCCAATTTCCAATTTAGTCCCTAAGCCGAGACTAACTTTTATTCTTCACATTTAATTCTTTATTTTCATGCAAATTCCACTTTAGACTAAATTCAACTCCCTATTTTCACATAAATTCCTAAATTTTGAATTTTTTACAATTTAGTCCTTATTACACAAAATTTACTATTTGTTCTACAATTTAATCATTTTTCATTTCTAGCTTAAAAATCTATCAATTTAATCCCTAATACTAAAATTATTCAACATAGACAACACTTAAAAACTCAATAATTTCTAAAATTTTGACATGGGTCAGGTAATATTTAATATTGGCATTCCAAAAACATAAAAATTACAAGAAAATAGGGACTAAATTAACTAACGAATTGAGCGTGAAACTTTGAAAACCTTAGCTTTGGTCTTTCTCCTTATCTTTCCTTTTTCTTTCTTTTTCCCTTCTGTTCCGTTTGTTCTTTCTTTCTTTTCTATTTCTATTTATTTTATTTTATTATTATAATATAATAAATATACTTAAACATTAAGATTTATTATTATATAATATTATAATATATTTTTACTTTAAATTTTATAATAATTACACTTATGCCGCCTCATTTATGAGCAATGTCATAATTTCTTCTTTAGTCCTTCTAGTTTTTCTTTAATCTATAATTCAACTTTCACCCTTTATACAATTTAGTCCTTATACATAACTCGGATTTGGACGGATACACGGATCCGACCTGGACGGATACACAGATCCGACCCACACACCGGGGATAGTATACAGTGTTTCATCGGCCGAAGCCAGAATACACCGTAAGGGTAACAGTAATAGTAACAGTAATAGTAGCGGTACACAAAGTACCTCATTGGAACAAATCCAAAACAGTAACAGTAACAGTCATAGTCAGGTACAGAGTATCTCTTCGGAACGAATCCGAAACAGTCATAGTAGTCGACATATATAGTGTCTCGTCGACACATAGTGTCTCATCGACACACAGTCGGAATATCCCTGAACAGTTCCAATCCTATGGCATACCAACTATATACGACTAGCCCGATACAGTTAATAGGGTATTAAGTGAACTTTCAAATTTTCAATTTCATTTGTATTTTAATTTTAATTCAATTTAATACATTTTTCCATATCAATGAACATGCAATTTAATTTCAATACAATATATATTTTGATTCATTTCAATAATCATAAAACACAATAATGCTTACCTGGATTACTTACCATAACATTCAATCAAAATATAATAATTAACAATTAAATTTCACTTTTCTATGCATCAACCTACACATTAAATAATAAATTCAACAATTAAATATTAAGTTCGGATTATAGAAACACAAACCGTGATTTCTGAGCTAACCCTCGTTGACCTCGTCTTTTCCTTTCTTAACCGAGGATTTTTCGGCACCCCTTAGCTATGAAATTAATACAATTTATAATCATTAATGCAGTAAAATTTTCACGTTGAATGTTTCAATTTTTATTCAACTTTTGACTAAATTCCAATTTAGTCCCAAACCTAGACTAACTTTTATTTTTCACATTTAACTCAATATTTTCATTTAATTTTCACTTTAAACTAATTTCATCTCTCTAATTTTAGCATAAAACCATAATTTCAGAATTCTTTCAATTTAGTCCCTACTATTCAGAACTTATGAATTACTTTACAATTCAATCCTTATCTCACTTCTAACTTGAATTTCAATCAATTTAATCCCTAATTCATCATTTTATTCAACATAAACAATATTTAAAAATCTAATAACTTTCAATATATCAATTTAATTTCATCAAAACCTTATTCCAAAGCTTCTAAAACATTAAAATTAAGTAAAAATGGCTAAATTGACTTACCTATTAAACTTCCAAACTTCAAACCTTGAATTTTTCCTTTCTTCTTTCTTTCTCCTTTCCTTCCCCATTTCTGTTTAAACATTTTGTTTCTTTCATTCTCTTTTCCTTTTCTTTATTTCTTTTGTTTCATTTACTTTTATGTTTTAATTATATTATAATATAATATTATTCTTAAATAATAAGTAAGTATACACGTATATTACAAATGTATATATATCATTGGTACACATATAAATTATTATTACCACACACTTGTCTTTATTTAATTATTTACTTTAATTAATTAATTATAAAATAATAATATTTACTTAAATAATAAGTAAATACTTACATGTATTACAAATGTATGCACAATATCTATTACACATGTATTTTATTTTTATCACACACTTGGCATTCACTTTGGCTTATTTACTTATTTAGTCCCTTTAATTTTCTTTATTCTATAATTAAACTTTCACATTATATTCAATTTAATCATTTTTCCTAATCACTCTTAATTAAATTAAATTTACTTAATTAAACTCTAATTAACCACTCATTTTACTTCGTAAATATTTATTAAAAATATCTACGAATCCATTTTTCAAAAACGGAGACCCAAAAATACACTTTTTCGGTAATAGTAAAATTTGGGTCATTACAAGTAGGCCCAGCTCTCACGGGCCCATCAGTCTTGGCCTTTTTCTTAGGCCTCATCCCAGTATTCGAAGGCTCAAAATCCCACTTAGCCTTCCTTTTTTCACGATTTTGGCGCTCAGAGCGCTTTACCTCCTCGGCTATCTTGGCCTTCTCGACCAAGGCGGAGAAATCCCGCTCCCTCTGTGGAGCTATCAAAACCCGCAGGCTATCACGGAGACCATCCTCAAATCGGACGCAGCGCTCATACTCGATTGCCACCATGCCCCTCGCATAACGGCTCAATCTAATGAACTCAGCCTCGTACTCAACCACTGAACAGTCACCCTGAGTGACATTTAGGAACTCCTGTCGCCTAGCCTCAATGTAGCTAGCTCCCACGTACTTATTCTGATAAGTGGTCTTAAGCATATCCCAAGTTAGTTGGTCGGGCTGAGTGCCCTCCTTAACGGATAGCCACCACTGATACGCCTCATCTCGCAGCGACGGTCTCGGGTACGGGGCGTTACATGACCTGAGTCGTTCCGTAACCGACCCACGGCCTCCAGATTCAGTATTAGCCCCAGCGACCCTCTCTAGAATTCGCAGCATTTCCTAGGACAGTGCGTCGTCCCCAACTGCTCCATCCTGAGACTCAGCACCAGTCTCAGTAACAGGTGACACCGGTGTCTCTCTAGTGTCCAGATTAGGGATCATATCAGATACGAAGGACTCAGCTCGAATCCCTCTACGACCTCTACCTCAGCTTCTAGTACTTCGTCCACGAGTACCACGTGTGTGCTCATCGTAACTACCAAATTAATCTGTATGTAGAATTTTTATGCACATCAGTTTACAGTTTCAGTAATTATCAATTTACAGTTTCGATAATTATTAGCAGATATTGCCAATTTCTAATTTAGCCCCTAAGCCGAGACTAACTTTTATTCTTCACATTTAATTCTTTATTTTCATGCAAATTCCACTTTAGACTAAATTCAACTCCCTATTTTAAGATAAATTCCTAAATTTTGAATTTTTTTATAATTTAGTCCCTATTACACAAAATTTACTATTTGTTCTACAATTTAATCCCTTTTCATTTCTAGCTTAAAAATCTATCAATTTAATCCCTAATACTAAAATTATTCAACATAGACAACACTTAAAAACTCAATAATTTCTAAAATTTTGACATTGGTCAAGTAGTATTTAATACTGGCATTCCAAAAACATAAAAATTACAAGAAAATAGGGACTAAATTGACTAACGAATTGAGCGTGGAACTTTGAAAACGTTAGCTTTGGTCTTTCTCCTTTTCTTTCCTTTTTCTTTCTTTTTCCCTTCTGTTTCGTTTGTTCTTTCTTTCTTTTCTATTTCTATTTCTTTTATTTTATTATTATAATATAATAAATATACTTAAACATTAAGATTTATTATTATATAATATTATAATATATTTTTACTTTAAATTTTATAATAATTACACTTATGCCGCCTCATTTATGAGCAATGTCATAATTTCTTCTTTAGTCCTTCTAGTTTTTCTTTAATCTATAATTCAACTTTCACCCTTTATACAATTTAGTCCTTATACCTAATTACTCTTAATTCATGCAAATTTTCCTAATCAAAACCTAATTAACCACACAACTAACTTTGTAAATATTTCTAATAAATATTTACAGTCTAATTTACGAAAACGGAGTCTCGAAAATACATTTTTCGATACCCATAACTATCGGGTCCTTACATGTACTTAGGAGTTTGTTTTGGTTTCCTTACATGTCCTTACGTCTACTTATGCGGTACGCTAAAATGGATGCTACATTAATGTCACATGCGATAAGTCTATTAGAACGTGGTATGTTGTACCAAACAGGTGAATATATGTAGGCATAATATAATAATAACAAAATTATGATATTATAATTATAGCAACACAAATAATAAAATAACACTATAATAAAATAAAAAAATAATAATAGGAATAATAATACTATTTAATAATGATAATAATATATAGTAAAATAACAGAAAAAGATATGATGATGTTATAATTATAACGTGTAATATTAACAATAATAAAATTTTAACGGAAATTAACAATAATCATCTAATAAAATAAATGGTAGAAGGACTTAAATTAAATAATATAGAAATTTAAAGATGAAAAACAAGAATTGTGTAACTTGAAGGGTAAAAATGCAAATAATAAAATTAAAAGTGATCGAAATAAATCGTTTTTACTAACTCATGTGTTTTTTTGAAAATAGACTAATTTTTATTCATAAATAAATAAATGTTTTAAAATCGACTGTTTTTAAACCCTGATTTCTATTAGGCCATCTCGGTGGCCGATGTAATCTCCTATTTTCGAGTCTAGCGTCTAGCCGAGTGAAGGAAGTTACAAATTAAGATAATTAAGAATTTAAATTAAATTAGAATATTTAAAGTTTTAATTTATATAAGATAATTAGGAGTTTAAATTAAATTAATATAATTAAAATTTTAATTTATTTAAAAAGAGTTCTAATAATATGATAAGAATAAAAATATTTAAACTGAAATTTTAGGGATTATAAGTTAGACCCTAATTCACTTAAGAATATGGTACATATTATATTACAATATTATAACAATTATTTGATATTTTATTTTATTTATTTTATTTTTGGTTGTGTATTATATTACAATAATTATTTGTTATTATTTATTAAAATTTTAAATGAAATTTTTTTAAATGTAATTAAGATTGAATCATCAATAACATACTAAGATAGCGAACATTGAACTAAAACTTGTAATTATATTGTCATATATTTATACATGTCTTAACTTATAAAAAATTTAAACAAGACGATACAATTTATAATTAACAATAGAAGAGTATAATAATCAAGCTATGTTAAATTAACAATACATGCAATATCATTAAAGTAAAATACACAACATAAACTTCATTAAAACATAAATCAAGCCAAGTGATGTTAACATTACATACAACATTCAAAATTAATTTCACTAGAACAAACGATATAACATAAACTATAACCATTCAGAATCTCTATGCATGCAAAGAGATTCAGCATTGCTACATGGATGAATGCACACACACATTTCCCACTCACCATCTTTTTTATTAACAATATAATTACGATATCCCATGAAATTACTGCATGATGATGGCACATGCACCAGTGTCATATGGCTTAAGGCTTAGTGCTCGAGCCAGACTGAGTAAACATGGACTTCGGCCATTCAGGCATTTTAACCCACTCAGGGTACTATGCCTTTCTCAGGTTTCTTCTCCTCTTCTTTTTCATGCTTTGGGAACTCATGTTTATGTTCCTTATCCTCATCTAGTTTTTCCTTGCACTCAGGTATTTTCGGATATTCGGCTTTATGTTTCTCGTGCCCTTTAGGCTTTTCCCATTTGGGGAAATCGGGTTTTTCTTTCTCGTACTCTTCGTGCTCTTTCGATTCGTGTGACTCCTGGCACTCTTCATCTTTATGTTTCTTACTCTTATCTTCCTTTTCCTTGTACTCGGGTATTTCCGAATATTCGACTTCGTGTTTCTCGTGCTCTTTAGGCTTTTCCAGTTTGGGGAACTCGGGTTTTTCTTTCTCGTATTCTTCGTGCTCCTTCGATTCACGTGATTCGTGGTACTCTTCATTTTTATGTTCCTTATCCTCATCTTGTTTGTCCTTGTACTCGGGTATTTTCGGATATTCGACTTCGTGTTTCTCGTGCTCTTTATGCTTTTCCCATTTGGGGAAATCGGGTTTTTCTTTATCGTACTCTTCGTGCTCCTTCGATTCACGTGACTCGTGGTACTCTTCATGATGTTTGCAGGGTTTTTGTTTTTCCTCCTTGTACATTTCAGGCTTCTCATGTTTTGGGTACTCTTCATGATATTTTGGCTGTTTGTATTCAGACTCTTCGTGCTTTTCGTATTTTGAAGCCAATTGTGGCAGCTCTGATGAGGTTGTTTGTGTGTGGAATAAATGTCGAGCCGCTGACGAGACGGTGTGGCTACCGATCATTAGTGAGACAGTAATGAGTAAAAGTTGGAAAAGGAAGAAAGGATGACGAAAGTTATGAGCCATGGTTAACCAAATAGAAAGAAAAGAATTTTAAGTGTATTTTTGTGTGGATTGTTGTCTATGTGTAGCAAGCCTTTTATAGGAGAGGATGAGAGATGGTTTGGTGGGATTTGGCTCCACGTTGTTTGTACCAATTTCTCATCTACATAATTGACTTATGGTGGAATTATGTTAAAAAGGTGCTCAATCTATGTCAAATATTTTTACGTAAAAATACAAAATATAATCTTTCAAATATATGAAAAAAATGTTATAAAAATTAAGTGTTTTTCTTTATTTAGATAATAGTTTGTGAGAGCATTTGATTCGAGTAATATAAGATTACTTTTCATAATAAGATTACGGGGATGTAAGATTATAAGTGGGATGTTCCGTATGTTATATTATCTTATTTGGTTAATTTGATTTGAATTTTTTATTTTGGTTAAGAGTACTTAAAATTACCTAAAAGGACATTTTTACTAAATTGTCTTTGTTATAGAATTTATTCTCTTAATGTTTTTTAGTCTCAATTTCTATAAAATTATGATAAATTCGACTAACCAAACACCACATTAATATTTTATTTTTTTGGTGTGACCAGCCCACCTTGTTTTAATTTCATTTTAACATTATTCTGTGAGCAGTTGAACTAGACAAAGTGCCTTTATCCATTATAGGCAAAAATTGGCTCATTGAAGGCAGCTCAAAATTTGATCACTCTTGGGTAGACCAGCCAACTGCTTGCAAAAAGTATAATGTTATATACTTTACGTATATCCCCACTGTCACATTCACCAAAGTATAATTATGATTAAATTATTAATATTATATGTTAAAACATAATAAAAAAGATATGGTCAATCTTCATTTCCCTCTTCTCTCCACCGTTTGCAAGAAAAAGAAACAAAAGAAGCCATTTTTAAGCTCTTAGCATTCGGCTAACCTCTGTTTTGAAATTGATAAGTGATTTTAAGCTTGTTTTTTTATAATTTTTATATTTTTGAAGTCTTATAAGCTTATTTAACTAATCATGAATTGGTGTCATTTGGTTAGATTTGATGCTTAGATATGAAAAAGGATTAATTTCTAAAGTGAAAATTTATAGTTTTGAACTTAAGGATTAAAGTGTAAATATTTCAAAATTAGTTTGAAATTTCTATAATTATAGATGATAGAGGGTTATAGAAGTATGAAATTGAAATCAGATTGAAAAATGAAACTTAGATTTGAAAGATATAGCTATTTCGATTTTAGGGAATAAATTTTAAAACTTTAGGAAACTGAATTGAACTGATTTATATTTATAATAGGATGATATAAGATGATTGGAATTGATAAATTGTAATAAATTATTATAGGTCGAAACTTTAATAAACCATATGATAATTGAAGAAAAACGAAAAATTGTAGATTAAACCCTGACGTCATGTCGTTATGGTTTTGTCAGGTAAGTTTATATGGAGTTACTACTGTAATACCCCAAACCCGGTCTAGAATTTATGACCGGATCTTGAGGGTTACACTGACTACTTAAAGCTAGATTATTCGCTTCCCAAAACATTGCTTGATCTTGCATTAGTAATTTTGTAATAATAAAAAATCATTTACATTTATTTCCTAGAAAACTTAATTATTGTCAAATAAGTATTTTTGAAAACAGATATTACTTCCCACCAAATCAAACTGAAAGTCGTAATATTAACTTATTTACTCTTTCTAAAAAATAAATTCACTTATTCTGAATTTGCAGCGGTAAAAATTTTTAAACATTTCAATTTTGAAAAAAAAATCGAACATCCTTTTCAAATAATAGAAAATTTATGCAAATTATTTAAACTAATTATCTAAAAAACTCAACAAAACCCAAAACCAAAATAAAATTTCAAAAATTAGTCCGACGGTCCAAAAGTACATAAATTTTAATTAATAATTATTTAATAAATATTATGTAAAAATCATGCAAAAATCATGTTTCAAATAGTTACAAATGCGTGACATATCTCACGATGCAACATGACAGATAGATCAATTACTAATACAAATGCAATTTCAGATATAGATACAGATACAGGTCCAACCCCATCCGCTACACACTATCTCCATCCATCCTTACACAGCAAATGAGGTAATAAATACCCATCCAACGCCACACACCAATAAGTAAGCGTATTTCACTTTTCAGAATATTACAGTCATGCTGCCAGAAATAATGCGGTAATCCATCAAAATAGATAAGTGCGGTCAAGCCACCAGAATTGCAGTCAAGCTGCCAAAACAGATATGTGGTTAAACCACCAGATAAGACAGATCATTAAATTGCCAACACTTCCTCCGTCACATAATTCTCTCACCCCAATGCACGTGCTGAAACGTAATACATACTCAGATGCACACAGATGAATCATGCTTTAACATACTAGAAACATGCTAACAGAATTCTCAGATTTGTAGATCAAATGTGAGATTTATACTACTGACATGCTTACAAGTGATACACATATAATATCAGTAGCCCAGATTTCTTATATTGGGATCATACCTACCACATATCAAACCCAAAGAAGTAGCTGACCTCGAAACGCACATCAAACATGACCCTAACTAAATTTTACTGAAAATGGGCCCACATGGCCGTGTGGCCCACATAACCTACCTGGCCCAAGCCGTGTGGCCCACATGGCCCACATGACTTTTTTGGCTTTGAGTCGTTTGTTATTTTTTAGGATAGAACATACACACCTGATCGTTTTTCAATGCAACCATAATAGCAAGGATTCCAAAACCTAAAATGACATTTAGAATGAACAATTTAGCAATCATACACTAAATCTAAGCAACTAATTCAGCCACAACTGTTAACATTTGGCCTTAATAAACAGAGTCAACCCCTAATCGAAAGCATCAATCACTTACCCAACAGAATAGTAGCCCTAAAAATCCCTTAATTCGTTAGAGGAACATCGTACACTTCATGATCTTCACCAACAAAGAACTCGAAATGATTAATATCGAATATTCAAGAAGATCCCAAAATCTCCCAACATTCACATGAAACAAAATTAGTTAATCTTACCACCAAAAAATACACATAGTAATTGTAATGCCCTGAATAATTTATTTTCATTTCTGTAAATATCTGACACAAATGTATATTTGTTTTAGTGGCTAAGTGTTCTGGGTGTGTGTGTGTGAGGTCTTGGGTTCAAGTTCCACTTTTTCCAAATTTTGTTATTTTTCTGATCCTAGCCTTACCCTTGTTGAGTGGGCTTTTATAAAATAGCCTGTTAATCTATGTCAGAATGAGCTACTGGTTCGAGTGGTAAGGGTGTTGGTGTAACACCCTAAACCCAGCCTAGAAGTTTAGACCGAATTCTGGATGCTACATTGATCACCGAAGTGATCGTAGAAAAATTTTTACAAATCAGTTTATATGTCGGTTCATAATACTTAATCATTTAAAATCAGTCAGTAAAATTACAGTTGAGATAGTATATATATAAGCGGAATAAAAACGATTAAAACTTTAACTTGAAGTTTGTACCACAGCTTTATAAAAATCTTACAGTTCAAAACTAAATAATCAAATAGATACTGAAAATCCAAACTGATAATAATTAATTTTCATCGAGACTGTCTGAGACATCCGCACACCGAGTCTAGTGTCAGATTTTAAAAAAGGTACCTAAAAAGGAAACACTAAGAGGGGCTGAGCTACTCGAGCTCAGTGTAAGTTTGAAAACTGTTAAAAATAGATTTTAGAAAAGAACACCAGATGGTTGTTCAAAACAAACATACTTACAGACGTAAGTAGAAACAAATACTAGATAAGGAACCAATGTCCCAACACGCAATCAGAACAGATCACACCAAATCACACACGGAATTCGAAAGACCAATCCAACCCAACACACCACATATGTGGACTAAGCCACTCAGATAATAATACACTCAGATAATAATAACGCACTTCAAACACGACCCTAACTAAATTTTACAGAAAATAGGCCCACATAGCCGTGTGGCCCACACAACCTACCTGGCCCAGCCCGTGTGGCCTACATAACCTGGCACACAGTCGTGTGGCTTCAACAGTAACTTTTTTAGCTTTGAGTCGTTTGTTATTTTTTGGGATAGAAAGTACACACCTAGTCGTTTTTCAATGCAACCACAACAACGAGGATTCCAAAACCTAAAATGACATTTAGAATGAACAATTTTGAAACACCCTAAACCCGACCAAGACGTTATGGCTGAATCTGACGAAGTCACATAAGAATGTATTTAAAACCGTGTTACCCAAAAACCGTTACAGTTACCACCTTTTACTTAACTCAGAAATCATATATATATTGATTAATTTGCTTGGAAACATTTCTTAGTTCGCGGAAGCTTAAGAACAAATAAAGTTGCAGTTCCAAAATCCATAAACAATATTTTCAAATTCTGAAATTAAACTAAACAGCCTGAAACCAAAAATTTCATAATTACTCCCAACTATAGCAAATAAAATAATAAAAGCATTAAAAACCTTTAAAACCAGAGTGTATGTAGCAATGGTCACCGTTGAGCCCTTCGCAGCACCGATCCACCTACTGCTGGGGATTACCTGACAGACAGATAAAAATAAGGGGTGAGTTTTCAAAAACTCAATGTGTACATCCCTATAGCAAGCACGCATGTAAATGGATAGCAATCAAACAGTCATAATCAATCCTGAGCTCTTAACAGAATCAATGTAGGTTTTAGCCCACTTAGAACAGTATTAGATACATTCGGGCCTTCGCCCATACAGACATATATGCATATCAATTAGAACAGTAATGCCCACCAACCCAGCACACCATTTCCGTCCAACCTAACACACCATGTAGGGATAAAATCTACCTACCCAGCCCTACACACCAAGTATAGGGATAAAATTAACCCATCCAACCCTACACACCCAGTGGTACCGTATTCGTATCAGATATATATAGCATAGTTGCCCGATGACAGGTCAATAGCCTTTCAGTCTTCCTTCTCTTCAACAACAAACCCAACCCAACCCAATGTAATGCAATATAAATAATATGGCATGCTTATGTGCAGACATTAGATCATAACATTGTCATCAAATTAGAACAGATACACATGCTTTAATTATCATACTCTTACGTACATCTTAGTATCAGATCAGAGTATGGGGGTCTAAGTAACACTTACCGACCCTACCAATAGGTTACAGTCGACTTGGGCGGCCCGTGCAACCTTGCAAATCATTCCACACAACTCAAGCTCACACGTCCGTGTGCCTTTCCCGTGTGGGCCCATATGCCCGTGTGGCTCACACGGCCTAGATTAGCCTTACCCGCATCGATCACATGGCCTGGCCCAAGATCTCACACTTTTGTGTGGTTCATCTGTGTGGTCCACACGGCCCAGTTGGTCAAGCCCGTGCCTCACATACGACCTCGCCAGCCTCACACACCAGTGTCCGTCATGCCCGTGTGGCATGCGCACGGTCTACTTCTTCGACCACACGATCGTGTCTTACTACACGGCCTCCACACGGGCAGTCCACACTCCCATGTGGCATCAATAGCAGCGTTTTCAGCTTTTGCGAAAATGCGACTTCAGATCGATTAGAGTACACACCTGGTTTTGATTGAAGCCTAACGTAATCCTGAGCCTTTCAGAAGCTATATTCAACAATGTCAAGACCCATTTCAGTCACTTAAACAATGTTTGATTGAAACTAAACGAGCTATTCTGCGCCAAAATCGGTAAATTTCTTACCTCGAGCAAAAACCAGCGAATACTACGCGCTTAACTCGCTGTTCAGGAACGAAGAAAAGCCCCTTGATCTATACCTAAACACCTAAACAAAATTTCCCTTTAATCTCTTAATCAAAACGATGCTTACGAATGACAGGCAGAAACTTACTAATGAGGAGAATGTCAATGAAATGCAGAAGCCCGTTAATACGAAATCAAAATGAATGAGAGGAAGGCAAGGGAAATTTCGGCAAAAAGAAAAGAAAAAGAATGTGAAGAGGGGAACAATAGTAGAGAATTTTGACAAAGAGAGAGTTCTTTTAGGGAAACTACTCAGAAAAATCTAATAAACCTTACCACTTCAGAGTTTTAGTTCACCTTTAATTCTATCACGGCCTTAGTGGCAAAAGTAATGCCCAAGCTAGGATTCGAACACAGGACTTCTAGCATAAACCCTTTCCACTTAACCACTAGACCAGTCAACCCATTCTGTTAAGTTTTTACCAAAAAATCCTTATAAGCTTATTAACCAAAAGCCAAGCTTTACTTAAACAAAAATTTTGCCCAAGTTGAGACTTGAACTTGGGACTTCCCTAACACACCCTCAAAGCACTTAAACACAAAAGCAGACAGATATTATGTAAATTCATGCGAAAACATATTCAGATATTTTCCTATGCTACAATTTCACAAAAATTGAAATTACAGAAATCTGGGGTGTTACAACTCTACCCCCTTAAAGAAAATTCATCCTCGAAATTTACCTAGTCAGAAAATGTGAGGATATCGCTGACGCATTGAATCCTCTGGCTCCCAAGTAGCCTCCTCAGTGCTATGATTCTGCCACAGCACCTTCACTAAGGGAACAGACTTCCTACGCAAAACTTTGACGTCGCGATCCAAAATTTGAACTAGCTTCTTCTCGAATGTCAGATCTGGTCTAAACTCAATTTCCTCCATAGGGACAATATGCGTGGGATTAGAGCTATAACATCTCAACATCGAGACATGAAAGACATCGTGAATACGATCTAACTCTGGAGGTAACTCCAACTGATACACAACTGGCCCCACTCGCTTCAGAATTCGGTACTGCCCAATAAGCCGGGGACTCAACTTACCTTTGCGACCGAACTTCAGAACCTTTCTCCAAGGCGAGACCTTAAGGAAAACCAAGTCCCCCATAGAATACTCGATATCGTTCCTCTTCAAATCAGCATAGGACTTTTGTGTATTCGAAGCCGCTTTCAGTTTATCCCGAATCAAACAAACCTTACTTTCAGTCTCTGAAACCAACTCTGAACCCAGAACACGTCGTTCACCCAACTCAATCCAGCACAAAGTGGTGCAACACTTACGACTATAAAGTGCCTCATAAGGAGCCATATGAATACTAGACTGATAGGTGTTATTGTAAGCGAACTCTGCCAAAGGCAAGTACTCCTCCTAACTAACTTGGAAATCCATAACACAGCCCCTCAACATATCCTCCAGTATCTAAATCACCCTCTCCGGCTGACCATCTGTCTGAGGATGAAATGCAGCACTGAAGTTAAGTCGTGAACCCAAAGCCTCATGAAGCTTCCGCTAAAATCAAAAAGTAAACCGAGGATCCCTATCGGAGATAATCGACACTGGAACCCCATGTAGTCTTAATATCTCTGAGATGTAAAGTTTAGCCAACTTCTGTAAAGAGAAGTCTGCCCTAACAGGAATGACGTGTGCAGACTTGGTCAATCGATCCATGACGACCCAAACATAATCCTTCTTAGTGGGTGTTAGTGGCAACCCACTAACGAAATCCATCGTCATTTGCTCACATTTCCACGTAGGTATCTTAACAGGCTGTAGCAACCCCGAAGGCAACTGATGCTCAGCCTTAACCTGCTGACAAGTCAGACAGCGTGCAAACCTCACGCTTCAGCCCTGGCCACCGGTACAACTCTCGGAGATCTTTATACATCTTATTTCCACTAGGATACATAGCGTACGGACTACTATGCGCTTCCCTTAAAATCGACAGCCTCAAATCCTCATCATTAGGTACACAGGTCCTACTTCAGAAGCACAATACCTCTTCACTATTCAGCTCAAAATCTGTAGTAGTCCCACTCTTAACCTGACGAAATCGCATCTCGAGAGTCTTATCCTCTAACTGCTTAGCTCTAATTTGCTCAATCCATGTCGGCTTCACTTGAAGCTCTGCCAGAAGAGTCCTACCATTATAAAGACTTAGTTGAGCAAAAACAGCTCTCAAATCAGCCACAGCCCTACGCTTAATGCTTCGACCACCATATTGGCCTTTTCAATGTAATACTCTATACTACAGTCATAATCTTTAAGCAGCTCAACCCATCGTCACTGCCTAAGATTTAACTCCTTCTGAATGACCAAATGCTTGAGGCTCTTGTAATCAGTGTATATGGTACACCTCTTACTGTGCAGATAGTGCCTCCAAATCTTTAATGCAAAGACGACTACAGCCAACTCCAAATCATGCGTCAGATAATTAGCCTCGTGAGTCTTAATTTGTAGAGACGCATAGGCAACTATCTTACCGTATTACATCAAGACGCAACCTAAACCCACATGTGACGCACCACTGTAAACCACGAAATCCCTACCAGGCTCAGGCTGTATCAAAATTGGAGTCTGAGTTAACACGGTTTTGAGCTTCTCAAAGTTCTCCTACTGTGCATCAGTCCAAACAAAGGAAACTCCCTTACACAGTAACTTAGTCAAAGACGCTGCAATTAAATAAAACTCTTCTTCGAAACGTCGATAATATCCTGCCAGTCCCCGAAAACTATGAATCTCCAACACATTCTTCGGCTATTTCCAATCCAACATAGCCTCAATCTTACGAGGATCAACACGAATCGCCCCAGCAGACACCACATGTCTCAAAAAGATTACTTCCTGAAGCCAAAACTCACACTTAGAGAACTTTGCATAAAGCTGTTTCTTACGAAGGATCTGCAGAACAACCCTGAGATGCTCATCGTGCTCGTCCTCAGACTTAGAGTAAATCAAGATGTCGTAGATAAACACCACCACGAACTGGTCTAAATAGGGCTAAAACACCCGGGTCATCAAGTCCATGAATGCCGTTGGTGTATTAGTCAACCCAAAGGGCATAACCAAGAACTCGGAATATCCATAACGAGTCCTAAATACCGTCTGCCTCCTTAACCCTTAACTGATGATAACCTGATCACAGATCGATCTTGGAGAACACCGAAGCCCCTTTGAGCTGATCGAATAAATCATCTATCCCCGAAAGTGGGTATTTATTCTTAATCGTCAACTTACTCAACTGACGGTAATCGATACACATTATCATCGTACTGTCCTTCTTCTTTACAAATAGAACAGGTACTCCCCATGGAGACACACTGGACGAATAAACCCACGATCCAACAACTCCTCATTTTGAACCTTCAGTTTTGCCAGCTCCTTTGGTGCCATTCGACAAAGGGCGATAGACACTGGAGCTGTACCAGAAATCAACTCAATACCAAATTTTACCTCACGACTAGGAGGCAATCCTAGTAGTTCCTCTGGAAAAACATCTGGAAAGTCATTCACAGTACGGATGTCCTTAATCGAAGAGTCCACAGGATCAGAAACACTGATGTAGGCCAAGAATGCCTCACATCCCTTTCTTACAAGCTTCTCCGCTACCAACGTAGATATCACATTACTTAGATAATTTCGTCGTTCTCCAATCACGACTATCTCATCGTCCTCCTCGGTCCTCAGAACAACCCTCTTTTCAGCACAATCCAGACTTACACGATGCTTCACCAACCAGTCCATGCCCAGAATTAAATCGAACTCCTCAAATGGAAGTTTCATCAGATCAACCAAGAATACCGTTACTTAGACTTCCAACGGAACGTCTCTAAACAATTTATTAACCCTAATGGACTGCCCCAACGGGCTCACCGCTGAAATCTCACTAGAAGTACTTTCATGTGGAATCCCCAAAGTCTCAGACACAGAACGTGCAACATAGGAATGTGTAGAGCCTATGTCTATCAGTGCAACATAAGGTACATCAAGAATTAAAAACGTACTCGTGATGACGTCTGGAGCATCTCCATCCTCAAAGGGACAAGTAGCATAGAAAAATACAGGCTGCCTCGCCTGAGTCGGCCCAGAACCTCTCCCTAGTGCTCTCCGACCTCGACCCATATCGTTACCACCCCTAGCCTGTCCTCCGCCCCTTGGTGGCTGCTGTACAACTCTTTACGGCTGCGCAGTCTCAACAATCGGAGCTTGCATCTGATTACTCCTCAATGGACAATCCTTCACACGATGCTCAGTCGAACCACACCTCAAACAAGCTCCAGTAGCCCTCCAACACTCGCGTGGATAATATCGATTACAGAGCTAACACATCGCCATTCCAACAGGAACAGCGACAGTAGTGTAACACCCTTAACCCCGTCCCGTTACGAGAACAGGATTACAGAGTATTACTAGTCATTATAGTACATTTGCACATAAACAAGTATAAATGAAATATTACCCATCTAAATATAACTTTAATAGGTCCACAGTACTTCACAAGTGTAATTAAAACAAACCGGGATAGAATCTTAGGAAATTTTTCGTAAAATTTTTAATTTTTTTTAACAGTACCACACGCCCGTGTGGCTAGTTTAACATGCCTGTGTGGCTTGGGACACGGCCGTGCCCTGAACCCGTGTGCAACACTTACTTTTAAGCACGGCCATGACACACATCCGTGTGGCCTGCCAGTGTACTAAACTGGCTTTAAGACACGGCCGTGGCAACCAAGGCACACGCCCGTGTATTAAATTGGTTGTAACAATTTAAGTGCAGGGGACACACAGCCTAACAACATGCCCATTTGCAAGCCGTGTGTCTCACACGGCCTGGTCACACGCCCGTGTGACAAACCATGTGAACTCAAAATGAACCTTGTATTTTAAAATTTACCAATCCTTCAAATTGTAGACAACAAGCATTTCAAAATTTCTCCATTCAATCAGTCCAGACATCCTAGGTACATGCCATTATCAACAATTAACATACTTTACCTTATTGAGTTCGAGATCGGCCTGGGATGCTGATTCAACGATCTGACTTTAACTTAACCTACGCATGGAAACAAACCGTACGCTAAGTATGAACTCAGTGGTATTTCTATAATCCGATCGTTTAAAACATAGCATACACTTATTGTCCTATAATAATCATAAATATTCATTTATTCATTTCATAGATAATTTCTTTACAACTCATTCAAATTTCATCATCTAATAACTTGATTAGCTTTTCCAATTAATTCACAACAATAATATTCTCTATT
Source organism: Gossypium hirsutum (assembly GCF_007990345.1). Classification (NCBI taxonomy): domain Eukaryota; kingdom Viridiplantae; phylum Streptophyta; class Magnoliopsida; order Malvales; family Malvaceae; genus Gossypium; species Gossypium hirsutum. Next base: position 109,820,161 of record NC_053426.1, read on the forward strand.
CATATGTCTTTCTTGTGTTTCTATTCACTATTCAATATCAATAAACATATTTTAGTATCGATTAATTTATCAGTTTCTTTCAGAAACATTTAGTCATTCTATAACAATTAGTTATCCAGTAACGATTACTCGCTTAGTAGCAATCCTTTACTCAGTAGCAATCAATTATTCGATGACAATCAGTATTTTTCAATAACAATCATTTAATCACTATTATTTGTATCAGTCATTCATTTATTCAGTAACAGTCAAATATTCGGTAGCAGTAAATTTTTCAGTACATTTATTTGCCCTATTAACATAACTCGGATTTGGACGGATACACGGATCCGACCTGGACGGATACACAGATCCGACCCACACACCGGGGATAGTATACAGTGTTTCATCGGCCGAAGCAGGAATACACCGTAAGGGTAACAGTAATAGTAACAGTAATAGTAGCGGTACACAAAGTACCTCATTGGAACAAATCCAAAATAGTAACAGTAACAGTCATAGTCAGGTACAGAGTATCTCTTCGGAACGAATCCGAAACAGTCATAGTAGTCGACATATATAGTGTCTCGTCGACACATATAGTGTCTCATCGACACACAGTCGGAATATCCCTGAACAGTTCCAATCCTATGGCATACCAACTATATACGACTAGCCCGATACAGTTAATAGGGTATTAAGTGAACTTTCAAATTTTCAATTTCATTTGTATTTTAATTTTAATTTCAATTTAATACATTTTTCCATATCAATGAACATGCAATTTAATTTCAATACAATATATATTTTGATTCATTTCAATAATCATAAAACACAATAATGCTTACCTGGATTACTTACCATAACATTCAATCAAAATATAATAATTAACAATTAAATTTCACTTTTCTATGCATCAACCTACACATTAAATAATAAATTCAACAATTAAATATTAAGTTCGGATTATAGAAACACAAACCGTGATTTCTGAGCTAACCCTCGTTGACCTCGTCTTTTCCTTTCTTAACCGAGGATTTTTCGGCACCCCGTTAGCTACGAAATTAATACAATTTATAATCATTAATGCAGTAAAATTTTCACGTTGAATGTTTCAATTTTTATTCAACTTTTGACTAAATTCCAATTTAGTCCCAAACCTAGACTAACTTTTATTTTTCACATTTAACTCAATATTTTCATTTAATTTTCACTTTAAACTAATTTCATCTCTCTAATTTTAGCATAAAACCATAATTTTAAAATTCTTTCAATTTAGTCCCTACTATTCAAAACTTATGAATTACTTTACAATTCAATCCTTATCTCACTTCTAACTTGAATTTCAATCAATTTAATCCCTAATTCATCATTTTATTCAACATAAACAATATTTAAAAATCTAATAACTTTCAATATATCAATTTAATTTCATCAAAACCTTATTCCAAAGCTTCTAAAACATTAAAATTAAGTAAAATGGCTAAATTGACTTACCTATTAAACTTCCAAACTTCAAACCTTGAATTTTTCCTTTCCTCTTTCTTTCTCCTTTCCTTCCCCATTTTTGTTTAAACATTTTGTTTCTTTCATTCTCTTTTCCTTTTCTTTATTTCTTTTGTTTCATTTACTTTTATGTTTTAATTATATTATAATATAATATTATTCTTAAATAATAAGTAAGTATACACGTATATTACAAATGTATATATATCATTGGTACACATATAAATTATTATTACCACACACTTGTCTTTATTTAATTATTTACTTTAATTAATTAATTATAAAATAATAATATTTACTTAAATAATAAGTAAATACTTACATGTATTACAAATGTATGCACAATATCTATTACACATGTATTTTATTTTTATCACACACTTGGCATTCACTTTGGCTTATTTACTTATTTAGTCCCTTTAATTTTCTTTATTCTATAATTAAACTTTCACATTATATTCAATTTAATCATTTTTCCTAATCACTCTTAATTAAATTAAATTTACTTAATTAAACTCTAATTAACCACTCATTTTACTTCGTAAATATTTATTAAAAATATCTACGAATCCATTTTTCAAAAACGGAGACCCAAAAATACACTTTTTCGGTAATAGTAAAATTTGGGTCATTACAAGTAGGCCCAGCTCTCACGGGCCCATCAGTCCTGGCCTTTTTCTTAGGCCTCATCCCAGTATTCGAAGGCTCAAAATCCCACTTAGCCTTCCTTTTTTCACGATTTTGGCGCTCAGAGCGCTTTACCTCCTCGGCTATCTTGGCCTTCTCGACCAAGGCGGAGAAATCCCGCTCCCTCTGTGGAGCTATCAAAACCCGCAGGCTATCACGGAGACCATCCTCAAATCGGACGCAGCGCTCATACTCGGTTGCCACCATGCCCCTCGCATAACGGCTCAATCTAATGAACTCAGCCTCGTACTCAACCACTGAACAGTCACCCTGAGTGACATTTAGGAGCTCCTGTCGCCTAGCCTCAATGTAGCTAGCTCCCACGTACTTATTCTGATAAGTGGTCTTAAGCATATCCCAAGTTAGTTGGTCGGGCTGAGTGCCCTCCTTAACGGATAGCCACCACTGATATGCCTCATCTCGCAGCGACGGTCTCGGGTACGGGGCGTTACATGACCTGGGTCGTTCCGTAACCGACCCACGGCCTCCAGATTCAGTATTAGCCCCAGCGACCCTCTCTAGAATTCGCAACATTTCCTAGGGCAGTGCGTCGTCCCCAACTGCTCCGTCCTAAGACTCAGCACCAGTCTCAGTAACAGGTGACACCGGTGTCTCTCTAGTGTCCAGATTAGGGATCATATCAGATACGAAGGACTCAGCTCGAATCCCTCTACGACCTCTACCTCAGCTTCTAGTACTTCGTCCACGAGTACCACGTGTGTGCTCATCGTAACTACCAAATTAATCTGTATGTAGAATTTTTATGCATATCAGTTTACAGTTTCAGTAATTATCAATTTACAGTTTCGATAATTATTAGCAGGTATTGCCAATTTCTAATTTAGCCCCTAAGCCGAGACTAACTTTTATTCTTCACATTTAATTCTTTATTTTCATGCAAATTCCACTTTAGACTAAATTCAACTCCCTATTTTAAGATAAATTCCTAAATTTTGAATTTTTTTATAATTTAGTCCCTATTACACAAAATTTACTATTTGTTCTACAATTTAATCCCTTTTCATTTCTAGCTTAAAAATCTATCAATTTAATCCCTAATACTAAAATTATTCAACATAGACAACACTTAAAAACTCAATAATTTCTAAAATTTTGACATTGGTCAAGTAGTATTTAATACTGGCATTCCAAAAACATAAAAATTACAAGAAAATAGGGACTAAATTGACTAACGAATTGAGCGTGAAACTTTGAAAACCTTAGCTTTGGTCTTTCTCCTTTTCTTTCCTTTTTCTTTCTTTTTCCCTTCTGTTTCGTTTGTTCTTTGTTTCTTTTCTATTTCTATTTCTTTTATTTTATTATTATAATAAAATAAATATACTTAAACATTAAGATTTATTATTATATAATATTATAATATATTTTTACTTTAAATTTTATAATAATTACACTTATGCCGCCTCATTTATGAGCAATGTCATAATTTCTTCTTTAGTCCTTCTAGTTTTTCTTTAATCTATAATTCAACTTTCACCCTTTATACAATTTAGTCCTTATACCTAATTACTCTTAATTCATGCAAATTTTCCTAACCAAAACCTAATTAACCACACAACTAACTTTGTAAATATTTCTAATAAATATTTACAGTCTAATTTACGAAAACGGAGTCTCGAAAATACATTTTTCGATACCCATAACTATCGGGTCCTTACATGTACTTAGGAGTTTGTTTTGGTTTCCTTACATGTCCTTACATCTACTTATGCGGTACGCTAAAATGGATGCTACATTAATGTCACATGCGATAAGTCTATTAGAACGTGGTATGTTGTACCAAACAGGTGAATATATGTAGGCATAATATAATAACAAAATTATGATATTATAATTATAGCAACAAAAATAATAAAATAACACTATAATAAAATAAAAAATAATAATAGGAATAATAATACTATTTAATAATGATAATAATATATAGTAAAATAACAGAAAAAGATATGATGATGTTATAATTATAACGTGTAATATTAACAATAATAAAATTTTAACGGAAATTAACAATAATCATCTAATAAAATAAATGGTAGAAGGACTTAAATTAAATAATATAGAAATTTAAAGATGAAAAACAAGAATTGCGTAACTTGAAGGGTAAAAATGCAAATAATAAAATTAAAAGTGATCGAAATAAATCGTTTTTACTAACTCATGTGTTTTTTCGAAAATAGACTAATTTTTATTTATAAATAAATAAATGTTTTAAAATCGACTGTTTTTAAACCCTGATTTCTATTAGGCCATCTCGGTGGCCGATGTAATCTCCTATATTCGAGTCTAGCGTCTAGCCGAGTGAAGGAGGTTACAAATTAAGATAATTAAGAATTTAAATTAAATTAGAATATTTAAAGTTTTAATTTATATAAGATAATTAGGAGTTTAAATTAAATTAATATAATTAAAATTTTAATTTATTTAAAAAGAGTTCTAATAATATGATAAGAATAAAAATATTTAAACTGAAATTTTAGGGATTATAAGTTAGACCCTAATTCACTTAAGAATATGGTACATATTATATTACAATATTATAACAATTATTTGATATTTTATTTTATTTATTTTATTTTTGGTTGTGTATTATATTTCAAAATTATTTGTTATTATTTATTAAAATTTTAAATGGAATTTTTTTAAATGTAATTAAGATTGAATCATCAATAACATACTAAGATAGCGAACACTGAACTAAAACTTGTAATTATATTGTCATATATTTATACATGTCTTAACTTATAAAAATTTAAACAAGACGATACAATTTATAATTAACAATAGAAGAGTATAATAATCAAGCTATGTTAAATTAACAATACATGCAATATCATTAAAGTAAAATACACAACATAAACTTCATTAAAACATAAATCAAGCCAAGTGATGTTAACATTACATACAACATTCAAAATTAATTTCACTAGAACAAACGATATAACATAAACTATAACCATTCAGAATCTCTATGCATGCAAAGAGATTCAGCATTGCTACATGGATGAATGCACACACACATTTCCCACTCACCATCTTTTTTATTAACAATATAATTACAATATCCCATGAAATTACTGCATGATGATGGCACATGCACCAGTGTCATATGGCTTAAGGCTTAGTGCTCGAGCCAGACTGAGTAAACATGGACTTCGGCCATTCAGGCATTTTAACCCACTCAGGGTACTATGCCTTTCTCAGGTTTCTTCTCCTCTTCTTTTTCATGCTTTGGGAACTCATGTTTATGTTCCTTATCCTCATCTAGTTTTTCCTTGCACTCAGGTATTTTCGGATATTCGGCTTTATGTTTCTCGTGCCCTTTAGGCTTTTCCCATTTGGGGAAATCGGGTTTTTCTTTCTCGTACTCTTCGTGCTCTTTCGATTCGTGTGACTCCTGGCACTCTTCATCTTTATGTTTCTTACTCTTATCTTCCTTTTCCTTGTACTCGGGTATTTCCGAATATTCGACTTCGTGTTTCTCGTGCTCTTTAGGCTTTTCCCGTTTGGGGAACTCGGGTTTTTCTTTCTCGTATTCTTCGTGCTCCTTCGATTCACGTGATTCGTGGTACTCTTCATTTTTATGTTCCTTATCCTCATCTTGTTTGTCCTTGTACTCGGGTATTTTCGGATATTCGACTTCGTGTTTCTCGTGCTCTTTAGGCTTTTCCCATTTGGGGAAATCGGGTTTTTCTTTATCGTACTCTTCGTGCTCCTTCGATTCGCGTGACTCGTGGTACTCTTCATGATGTTTGCAGGGTTTTTGTTTTTCCTCCTTGTACATTTCAGGCTTCTCATGTTTTGGGTACTCTTCATGATATTTTGGCTGTTTGTATTCAGACTCTTCGTGCTTTTCGTATTTTGAAGCCAATTGTGGCAGCTCTGATGAGGTTGTTTGTGTGTGGAATAAATGTCGAGCCGCTGACGAGACGGTGTGGCTACCGATCATTAGTGAGACAGTAATGAGTAAAAGTTGGAAAAGGAAGAAAGGATGACGAAAGTTATGAGCCATGGTTAACCAAATAGAAAGAAAAGAATTTTAAGTGTATTTTTGTGTGGATTGTTGTCTATGTGTAGCAAGCCTTTTATAGGAGAGGATGAGAGATGGTTTGGTGGGATTTGGCTCCACGTTGTTTGTACCAATTTCTCATCTACATAATTGACTTATGGTGGGATTATGTTAAGAAGGTGCTCAATCTATGTCAAATATTTTTACGTAAAAATACAAAATATAATCTTTCAAATATATGAAAAAAAATGTTATAAAAATTAAGTGTTTTTCTTTATTTAGATAATAGTTTGTGAGAGCATTTGATTCGAGTAATATAAGATTACTTTTCATAATAAGATTACGGGGATGTAAGATTATAAGTGGGATGTTCCGTATGTTATATTATCTTATTTGGTTAATTTGATTTGAATTTTTTATTTTGGTTAAGAGTACTTAAAATTACCTAAAAGGACATTTTTACTAAATTGTCTTTGTTATAGAATTTATTCTCTTAATGTTTTTTAGTCTCAATTTCTATAAAATTATGATAAATTCGACTAACCAAACACCACATTAATATTTTATTTTTTGGTGTGACCAGCCCACCTTGTTTTAATTTCATTTTAACATTATTCTGTGAGCAGTTGAACTAGACAAAGTGCCTTTATCCATTATAGGCAAAAATTGGCTCATTGAAGGCAGCTCAAAATTTGATCACTCTTGGGTAGACCAGCCAACTGCTTGCAAAAAGTATAATGTTATATACTTTACGTATATCCCCACTGTCACATTCACCAAAGTATAATTATGATTAAATTATTAATATTATATGTTAAAACATAATAAAAAATATATGGTCAATCTTCATTTCCCTCTTCTCTCCACCGTTTGCAAGAAAAAGAAACAAAAGAAGCCATTTTTAAGCTCTTAGCATTCGGCTAACCTCTGTTTTTGAAATTGATAAGTGATTTTAAGCTTGTTTTTTTTATAATTTTTATATTTTTGAAGTCTTATAAGCTTGATTTAACTAATCATGAATTGGTGTCATTTGCTTAGATTTGATGCTTAGATATGAAAAAGGATTAATTTCTAAAGTGAAAATTTATAGTTTTGAACTTAAGGATTAAAGTGTAAATATTTCAAAATTGGTTTGAAATTTCTGTAATTATAGATGATAGAGGGTTATAGAAGTATGAAATTGAAATCAGATTGAAAAATGAAACTTAAATTTGAAAGATATAGCTATTTCGATTTTAGGGAATAAATTTAATAAATTTTAAAACTTTAGGAAACTAAATTGAACTGACTTATATTTATAATAGGATGATATAAGGTGATTGGAATTGATAAATTGTAATAAATTATTATAGGTCGGAACTTTAATAAACCATATGATAATTGAAGAAAAACGAAAAATTGTAGATTAAACCCTGACGTCATGTCGTTATGGTTTTGTCAGGTAAGTTTATATGGAGTTACTACTGTAATACCCCAAACACGGTCTAGAATTTATGACTGGATCTTGAGGGTTACACTGACTACTTAAAGCTAGATTATTCACTTCCCAAAACTTTGCTTGATCTTGCATTAGTAATTTTGTAAAAAAAAAATCATTTACATTTTTTCCTAGAAAACTTAATTATTGTCAAATAAGTATTTTTGAAAACATATATTACTTCCCACCAAATCAAACTGAAAGTTGTAATATTAACTTATTTACACTTTTTGAAAAATAAATTCACTTATTCTGAATTTGCAGCGGTAAAAATTTTTAAACATTTCAATTTTGAAAAAAAAATCGAACATCCTTTTCAAATAATAGAAAATTTATGCAGATTATTTAAACTAATTATCTAAAAAACTCAACAAAACCCAAAACCAAAATAAAATTCCAAAAATTAGTCCGACGGTCCAAAAGTACATAAATTTTAATTAATAATTATTTAATAAATATTATGTAAAAATCATGCAAAAATCATGTTTCAAATAGTTACAAATGCGTGACATATCTCACGATGCAAGATGACAGATAGATCAATTACTAATACAAATGCAATTTCAGATATAGATACAAATACAGGTCCGACCCCATCCGCTACACACTATCTCCATCCATCCTTACACAGCAAATGAGGTAATAAATACCCATCCAACGCCACACACCAATAAGTAAGCGTATTTCACTTTTCAGAATATTGCAGTCATGCTGCCAGAAATAATGCGGTAATCCATCAAAATAGATAAGTGCGGTCAAGCCACCAGAATTGCAGTCAAGCTGCCAAAACAAATATGTGGTTAAACCACCAAATAAGACAGATCATTAAATTGCCGACACTTCTTCCGTCACATAATTCTCTCACCCCAATGCACGTGCTGAAACATAATACATACTCAGATGCACACAGATGAATCATGCTTTAGCATATTAGAAACATGATAACAGAGTTCTCAGATTTGTATATCAAATGCGAGATTATACTACTGATGTAATATCCTGATTTTGGGCCTAGTCGGAATAGTGGTTTCGTGACCACAAAATCTGAGATAGAAATAATTATTTTATGATTATTTTAAGGTCTATGATATGATTGCATGATTGTGTGAAAATTTCGTGAAGAAATTTTATGCATAAAGTGCTTAAATTGAAATTAGGGACTAAATCGAATAATTTGCAAAACTTGCATTCTAGAAGTTTCTAGTATGAAATTGTTTTGAAATATTAATTAGGAGGTCTTAAATAGAATTTTACCAATTTCTAAGTCTATGGACAAAAATTGGACATGGATGGAATTTTTGGAAAGTTTAGTAGTAAGGGCATTTTGGTCATTTAGGGGTAAAATGAATTAAAATACAAAATTAATAGCCAATTTTGCTCATCTTCAGCCCCATGGCCGAATATAGCAAGGAGAAACCATGGATAGGGTTTTTCAAGCTTCCAAGCTCGATTTTAAGTCTGTTCTAGCCTCGTTTTTAATGATTTTTACGTTTTTGGAGTCTCGGTAGCTCGATTTAGCTTATGCTAGCAATAATTCAACCTAGAGTTCATATTTGGAAAAATACCCATAGGTGAAATTTGTGTATTTTGGTGTTTTATGATAGAATATGAGGTTTTAAATTATGTTAGACAACTTGTGCTACTCGGTTTTAAGTGAAAACAAGCAAAAAGGCTTAATCGGTAAAAATACCTAATAGTCATAAGTACATGTTAGAGTGAGAATTTTAATTTACGAGCTTGTCATAAAAGGGAAAAATGATCAGCATGTCATAAAACATAAGAAAATAGGCTGAAGTTTAATTTACGAGCTTCAGGGCAAAAGTGTAAATATGCAAAAGTTTAGGGGCAAAATTTTAATTTTTCTAAAATATGATTTTGGGTCAATTTGAATAATTTGAGTCCTAATTAGACTATATTTTAAATGATAGAGCAAGGAAAACTGAAATTCGGGCTAAAATGGGGAAAATACCAAGTTGTGGACGAAATGGTAAAAGTAGCCATTTTCACATACGAGGTAAGTTCATATGTAAATAATGTAGCATAATTTTTATTTTTAAGTTATTGATGTTAATTATATGATATGCTGATTTTTATTATGAAATATATGCTTTGTGGTTATTTTCGAATAAAATGCAAATTATGTGTATTAATTGTTAAATATAAAGTCCTACCGAGTATTGGTTTTGGTATTTTACAGAAGATGGCAAGGATATGTGTTCGAGGAAAATCCCGTTTGAACCTTAGGAATAGATTAGGATACAAGTGACATGTCACTGGGATATTTGGGCATCCGAACTCGTTGAGTTGAGTCCGAGTTCACTTATGGATGCAAATGTCCGAACTCGTTGAGTTGAGTCCGAGTTCGTGAGATGTAACTAGGCATCCGAGCTCGTTGAGTTGAGTCCGAGTTCACTTATGGATGCGAACGCCCGAACTCATTGAGTTGAGTCCGAGTTCGCTTATGGGCGGGTTACATGGTAGCTTGGCTACATATATGGCACTTATGTGCAAACTTTCCATGTATCCGAATTATATTCCGATGTGTTCAACGGGTAAAGTTCTACTGAAATGAAGGAATACTCAAGATGAAAGGGACGTATTGGTAAGTGTTGTGAAATGGGTACTTTGAACAGGTATGTACTTAACCCTCGGGTTGAAAAATCGATATAACAACAATATGGTAAGATGATAAATGAAAATGTGATATGAATGTCTTGGTGATGATTATGCAAATGATGTTTTATGTTTGCTTATATGGTTATGTTACTTGCTATTTGCATGTGAACTTATTAAGCATTTATGCTTACTCCCTCCTTTTCATTCCTTGTAGTTTTGACAAGCCAGCTCGGAAATCGGGAACGGTCGGAGGCTCGCTCACACTATCCGTATACCATCTTGGCATAATGGCTTGTATATTTTGAGCATGGCATGTATAGCATTATAATCATTTTGTATATATGGTCTTATGATATGGTTATTGAGTGGTATGGAAATGCTTGATAATGATTAGCCATTGGAATGGCTAATCGTGATCATATTTGGTGTTATGTATGTCAAATTACTAGCTAATCCATAGAAAACCATGAAATAGGTAAAATTTACCATAAAATAGATTCAGACAGCAGTAGTAACGTAAATTTGAAAAATCACTAAAAATAGTAGAAATAGAATTAAATAATGAATAAGTTATGGAATCGGAGCTTGATGAGTATATTTTCATATGGAAGAAGTGAAACAGGTATATGAGCTATATTTTATGAGATGTTTAAATTTTTGTGAAACAGGGCCAGAGCGATTTCTGGATCCCCTGTTCAAATTTTTTAAATTCACCATAAATTTTACAAAGATAATTAGAAGTCATGCTTTATATGTACAGATTCATTATTGAGTCTAGTTTTATTAGAGACAAACTGCATAGTTATTGAAGCTCTGTACAGGGAGATATCTGATTCGTAATACACAGAGGTCAGAATAGTCGAACCCTGAAATAGGGGAGACTTTAACTAATAAACTGTACTAATTGGCCTGACTAAAAATTCTAGAAAAAAATTTCTAGATAGATATATGAGTCTAGTTTCAGGAAAAATTTACGGAATTGGATTTCGAGTTTTGGAACTCGAGATATGATTTTTAAAGCGACTATGATGCAGTTAGTCAGCTTGTCTGGAAATTTTAAAATGAATTGTATGAGTTGTTTAAGTAATGAATTAAGTCCGTTAACACCTCGTGTTCGACTCCGGCAACGGTCTCGGGTACGGGGCGTTACAACTAACATGCTTACAGGTGATACACATACAATATCAGTACCCCAGATTTCTTATATCGGGATCATACATATCATATATCAGACCCAAAGAAGTAGCTGACCTCGAAACGCACTTCAAACACGACCCTAACTAAATTTTACTGAAAATAGGCCCACATAGCCGTGTCGCTTCAACAGTAACTTTTTTAGCTTTGAGTCGTTTGTTATTTTTTGGGATAGAACGTACACACCTAGTCGTTTTTCAATGCAACCACAACAGCAAGGATTCCAAAACCTAAAATGACATTTAGAATGAACAATTTAGCAATCATACACTAAATCTAAGCAACTAATTCAGCCACAACTGTTAACATTTGGCCTTAATAAATAGAGTCAACCCCTAATCGAAAGCATTAATCACTTACCCAACAGAATAGTAGCCCTACAAATCCCTTAATTCGTTGGAGAAACATCGTACGCTTCATGATCTTCACCAACAAAAAACTCGAAATGATGAATATCGAATATTCAAGAAGATCCCAAAATCTCCCAACATTCACATGAAACAAAATTAGTTAATCTTACCACCAAAAAATACACATAGTAATTGTAACGCCCTGAATAATTTATTTTCATTTCTGTAAATATCTGACACAAATGTATATTTGTTTTAGTGGCTAAGTGTTTTAGGTGTGTGTGTGTGTGAGGTCTTGGGTTCAAGTTCCACTTTTTCCAAATTTTTTTTATTTTTCTGATCCTAGCCTTACCCTTGTTGAGTGGGCTTTTATAAAACAGCCTGTTAATCCATGTCAGAATGAGCTACTGGTTCGAGTGGTAAGGGTGTTGATGTAACACCCTAAACCCAACCTAGAAGTTTAGACCGAATTCTGGATGCTACATTGATCACCGAAGTGATTCGTAGAAAAATTTTTACAAATCAGTTTATATGTCGGTTCATAATACTTAATCATTTAAAATCAGTCAGTAAAATTACAGCTGAGATAGTATATATATAAACGGAATAAAAACGATTAAAACTTTAACTTGAAATTTGTACCACAGCTTTATAAAAATCTTACAGTTCAAAACCAAATAATCAAATAGATACTGAAAATCCAAACTGATAATAATTAATTTTCATCGAGACTATCTGAGACATCCGCACACTGAGTCTAGTGTCAGATTTTAAAAAAGGTACCTGAAAAGGAAACACTAAAAGCGGGTGAGCTATTCGAGCTCAGTGTAAGTTTGAAAACTGTTAAAAACAAAGTTTAGAAGAGAACACCAGATGGTTGTTCAAAACAAACATACTTACAGAGTAAGTAGAAACAAATACTAGATAAGGAGCCAATGTCCCAACACGCAATCAGAACAGATCACACCAAGTCACACACAGAATTCGAAAGACCAATCCAACCCAACACACCACATATGTGGACTAAGCCACTCAGATAATAATACACAGCAGAGCTGGCGTATATGTTGTATAGTACAATGCGGTAATCTGCTGTACAGTCCTGGTATGTGGTAGCTCGTTGTGGTATCGGTTTAAGTGGCTAATGCGGTGTTTCATCGATCAGCTATAGGTTCTGGTGGTCTTAGGATTGCATTTGTTGTAAAAGTGAACAAGGTGTGTACCTGAATCACGAAAAATCGAGCTTCAGCGAAAGCGAAAAACTTTTTTGTCGATGCCACATGGGTGTGTGTCTGACGAAGGTGAGGTCGTGTGCAAGACACGACCGTTTGATGGTATGGGCGTGGCCGTGTGAGCCACACGGGCTAAACCGAGTTGGGCGTGTGGATTTTGGACCAGGCCGTGTGGGCCACACAGGTACGGCCAATCTGGGAGTGTGGGCCACATGGGCATGCCACACGGGCATGTGGGCCCATTTTTCTGACATTCTCCCTAAGGTCGCACAGGTCGTTCTAATTGACTGTGGGTCTACCGTAGGGTCAGTAAGGGCCAACGAAACCCTAAAACTATGGAATCTGATTGTATAATATTTTGTTTTGAGTATGATACTATTATGCATGTCTGATTGTTCTGTTAGATGTATATCTGTTATATGTATTTAAGCATGTTGAGCATGTTTAATCTATTATTTTTGCATCTGTTTTGGGGTGGGATTGGATATATGTGGAGGAAGTGTAATAGCCTAAATTTTCAGTGGTGTCAGAACAGTGATTCGAGATCACTAAATCCGACAAATGAGTAGAAGATATTAATAATTTAGTGAATATAAGTTAAATGTGAAGTTAGGAAAATTTTTGAAATAGCGAATAGTGTACTAGAAATAAATATTTAAAAAAATTAGAATCAGAAACAAGGTATCGAGAGTTTGAAATTTTTAAAATGAGCCATAAATATTTTTATAAATATTTATGGAGTGTTAATAAGTTAGTATTAAAGTTTCGTCAAGAAATTTTAAAATTCCGATAGTTAATTGAATAAAAAGGACTAAATTGTAACAAATGTAAAATTATGGAAAATGATTAAATAGCTTAAATGATAAAAGAAAGAGGGTTTAAAAGGAAGGTCTATTTGGGCTGGATCGCAAGAGGCATGAAATCAGTAGGAAAATTGATGAATTAAGGGCAAAATTGGAATATTGCAAAATTTACTTAATAAAGCTAGGACTAAAGTGGAATTATCTAGATTTCTCTTTATTTTTTTGAATTCTCATTAGAAAAAACACCATAGAAGGCTTTCCTTAAGCTGGTTTTTCATATTTTTACTGCAAGTAAGTTCAATTCTTGATTATTTCTTGAATTTTTTGTGTTTTTATGACTTTTACAACTAGGTCCACTTGTTGAATTCACTAGTTTTTGATTCTATGAAAGAAATTGGAAGTTGCTATGAATATGTTATGGAAGCATATGATGATTTAGCATGGAATTAGAGCTTTAAACTGTTTATATGCTAATTTTATTGAAAGAATTGAATAGAAAGTGAATGTTTGGGACCTGATGGTGAAAGAGTTTGAAGTTAAGGTTTTATGTGGAAATTCTGAATTTTAATAGTTGTGAAATAACTTATAATGTCTAGGTAAAGTATTAATTAAGAAAAATCAGCTCAATTGAGAGGCTAATTGAGTAGGGATGAAATTGTTATTTATTAAAAGCTTGCACTAAAACAATTTTGGACAGCAGCAGTAGACTAACTTTGAAAAATCACCATAAATTGTATAAATCTAATTAAAAGATTAAAAAAATATTAAATTAAATATTATTGAGTCTAGTTTCTCATAGAAGAAATTTTGTAAGCAATGGATTTGTAAATCATGAGATATAATGAATTTTATGAGATAAGTTCAGAATGAAATCGAGTTCCCCTGTTCTAAATTTTAAAAATAAAAAAAAATTTAATAAAAATAATTAGGGGCTTAAATTTATATTTATAGAATCCTAAATGAGTCTATTTTCAATAAAAACAATCTAGAATATCATCTGAATTCCGTACAAGGAGATAATTATTTTTTAGTGAAGAAGGGTTGGAACTATCAGACAGCAGAATAGGGGTGACTTTAAAGAATAAACTGTACTTATTGGCTAAACCAAAAATTCTGAAAATTTTATGATAAGAAGATATGTGAGTCTAGTTTCAGAGAAAATTAGCGGATCCTAATTTGAAGTTCTGTAGATATAGATAAAAATAATTTAGTGACTATGACATGGACGGACAACATTGAATATACATAGATAAATAGTGAAATTGCAGATAATGTTACTTATAAGTGGGTTATAAACATTAAGGATGTGAAGTAGAACGAATGTGAAGTCAATACTGATAAGTGAAAAATTTTATATTATAGATCAAGAAATCGAGGATACACAAGGAAAAGATAAAATTCCGAAATAGTTCCAGAAATCTCTACAACTACTGCAAATTGTTCCGGGTAAGTTCGTACGGTTAAATTATTAAATTTCAATATTATTTTATGAATGGTGATTAATATTTATGTATGTTAATTGTTGAAAATAATTAAATTGCATACAAAATTTATGAAATTGAACTGAGTATTTCGGAGGAACGGAACGCAGGAAATGAGTACGATCTTTCAGTGAAAAAGATGAATTGACGGTAAATTACCCAAGTAAACTGAGATTCAATATTTGTTGCGAATTCTCGTGTTTTCTTTCTGTTTAGCTCTTACGAGCTTCCGTTAACTCATATGAGTTTCACTTAACCCTTTTGGGGTTTCAGTTCAGCTCTGGTGAGCTTCAGTTAGCCTTCGGGCTTCCGTTTAGCACTTATGTGCTTCAGTTAGTCTTCGGGCTTCAGATCACAATGTACTCAAATCCGTAAGTTGTTCCTTAAATGGACAAGTTGGTAAGTCATAATTGTAAGTGTGGAAAAAGAAATGTAAGTAATGTTATCATTATTTTTTAGCTCAATTAAGTAAATTATTTTTAAAATGAGATTATGACATACAGGATGAAAGTAACTTACTTGAAATGTCCATATGATTTGAATTTTGGAAACCAATATTTGGTAAGGTTTATGGTTTAAGCCGACGAACTTACTAAGCTATAGTCAGCTTACTTGTAATGTTTATTGCTCTTTGTAGATTAACGGGAGGGTCAGAGGATTGGATCATCACGCTCAAGTCACACTATCTCAATTTTCCAGTAGATTTTGTTATAAATACTTTAAATGGTTTATATGGCATGTATAGGAGCTTATATGACTATGTTTTGTATCAACTCATGAATATATTAGTTAAGTTAATATAAGTTGATATATGATATGAATGGAAATTAATTAAGATGTTTAAATATTACTTGAAAGTATGAATGGATATAATGTTAGATAAAATAAGGATTAGCGATATTGTTATGAAACGAATGTGATTTGGATGAAGATTGTATTTGTTGAGTTGCTGTTTTTGTGTTGAATTGGTTGCAAATTTTAAACTGCAGGGAAGGTTAGATGTTTCTAAAGTGGTTATATTGAATTTTTTTAAAAAAATAATTGTAATAATTATTATATTACGAAAAATTTCCGGAGTACTTGAATAAGTCCCTATTCATTTATAATGTTGAGACCATTCTTAAATCGAGTTTGAAATAAAACGGGGTTCGACTTTGAAAAAACGAAAACAGGAGTCGCCACCAATCTTTTTAGGTGTGATTGGATCACCTTTGAAAACATTTTGTTTAAAAATCATTAGTTTTGGTCTACGAAATCAGAAAACGGGTTCGAGAGCCGGTTACGTACGAGGAAGGGTTAGCACCCTCGTAACACCCAAAAATTGGTACCTAATTGATTATCAAGTGCCTTTAATGTCGGAAATTTAAAAATTTTAAGATGCAATCCTCTTTTAATATTTTTGACTTTGAAAATTAGGGTTCACTTGTATCAAATAAATTAAAATATTACATCCAATAAGTTAGGACACAATATTTTTAAGATATCTGACACTAAGTTAGCCTTGTTGGAAATCTCTATCTCCAAACAACGAAACGCCATATCCAGTAAGTTAGGACACAACGCCTTGAAATTCTGAGACAGTTGCTTGCACTTAGAAAACCTTAAAAACTTAGAAGGGTGCTTGACTATTCGAACTCAACGAGAAAAGTTGCAACCCAATAAGTTAGGGCACTATTTTTCTCGAAAATTTCAAACACCAAGCATTGCCTTTATTTTTTTGAAAAATTTAGAGTCTCGTTTTTTAAGATTGATACATGAAGGAGTATATTAACATAACATACGAGATAACATGTTATAGTAAAAGCACAATAGCATGAATATCATACATTAACTAACATATACATATAAGAAACATGGCAAATTTTAAATAAGTAAAATATACATAAAACACAATATATATTTAAGAAGAATAGGTAAAAACATATAAACATGTAATTCATCATATATTTAAACATATTGATAATAAAAATGATGCATGATATACAATTTGACACATATGTATAAATAATAATAATAATATGCCAAACACTCAACATTTAATTATGAGACCAACATTTAATATATTAACATAATATATAAAAAAAGGGGTTGTGTATATATATTAAAATATAAATAAAGTGAGTAATTTTTTTAAAAATGTGTGAATTAAAATCAAATTTTCGGCAATGTAATGCTGATATAATATACATAATAACTTTAGTTTTAGGATTATAATAAAATAATAAAATATAAATACTATGTTATTGTACTATGTAAAATATAAGATAATAAACATATTGTATAATAATATATAAAATACTAATTTTATAGTTTTGGATAAAAATATACATAGGTTTTAAAAAATATAAAGGAAATAATTAATACAATATTTAGTATCAATTTATTATGAAAATAATAATGTGAATAATAATATACATGAAAAAAAATATATAATAGATAATAATAATATGAAATAATATATTGTTAAAATGTAAAATAATATAATAATATATAAATATATAAATATTATGTGATAAAAATATAATATAATAAATAATAAGTAATGATATATGTTAAAATATATATTAATATGATAATAGAAAAATATGAAGTAATATAATATAATAAAATATAAATAAATAATAATATATAATATATAATAAATAAAATAATATATATACAATTTAAAATAAATAAGTTATAAATAATTTTAAAAGGAATAAAGGGACTAAAATTAAATTTAAATAAAAATCAGTGGTTAATTTGATAATAAAAGAAACGGATTTGGACTTAATTGAAATGCCCATTAAAATCTTACGGACTCATTGGGAAATTTTCCCTTGTCCCAGAACGGTACCGTTTTAACCTAGGCCTTAAAGTGACCACAATTAGGATTAAATTAAAACTGAAATAAAACCTTAGGGATAATTTATAAATAATTAAAAATGAAATTTAAAAAACAAATTAAAAAAAGAAAAAAATTGGAAGGACCATTAGGGCAATTAGACCTTTATTTAAAAACACGCGGATCCTTCCCGGGTCACGGGTCAACACGCGGATCCTAGGGCCTTAAAACGACATCATTTTTGGCTTATGGGACTAAACCAAAACGGGGCCGTTTTGAAAGGGCTATATAAGCCCGATATTAGGCCAAAAAATCATTTCGGTCCCCCTTTTTTAAAAAAAAAACTGAGAATTCTCTCTGAGCCTTCCTGGCTCTCCTGAGCTCCGGCCCTTAGCCGATGGTCCTCCGTTCATCGGACCACAGTGTTTCCCCTCACGCGCCGTCACCGACTCCGCCGTGTATGACGGTCGAGACCTAAAAGGTTCGTCTTTCCGAGGTGAAACAGAAGGTACTGTTCTCCTTTTCTTTATTTCTTTCCTTTGTAAAAAAAACTTAAATATGTTATGCATGCAAAAGAAGTAAACTAGTAAAACCGAAAACAAAATAAAAGAGACGATCTATTACCCTTTCAAAAAGATCTGCTTTATTTCTCTTCCTTTTGATCGAATACAAAAATTTTATGACGTTTTTTGTGTATATTTGTCTATCTATGCTTCTTGTTTTCTCTCTGTATATCTATGTGTGCGTATAAGCCTCCTCCTTTTTACAAGTGAAAGGGAAGGCTTTATAGCCTTAGTCCCTTACATATTCTGGGAAAGAAATCTATGATTTCTTTCCATTTCGTGTCTTCTGTATCTTTGACTAATATGCTGTGATTTTCTTGCCATTTCCTGCTCTACTTTTTCGCGTATGTGTTGTTTGTTTCCTTTTCTTGCAGGTACCTCGCGAAGATCTCGGTGGTTGGGCTTGCAGTCATGGATTCGAATCTCGACATATGCCCATTTGTGCACTGATGACCACAAGACAGTCTCTTTTGAGGAGATCTCGGAGTCAAAGGAGGTACCGAGGTCGGAGGTGAGGCCTAGTATTACGGTGCACCGACGGTGGTGACGTTCTGTAATAGCCTAAATTTTTAGTGGTGTCGGAACAGTGATTCGAGATCACTAAATCTGACAAATGAGTAGAAAATATTAATAATTTAGTGAATATAAGTTAAGTGTGAAGTTAGGAAAATTTTTGAAATGGCGAATAGTGTACTAGAAATAAGAAATTTTAAAAATTAGAATCGGATACGAGATATCGAGAGTTTGAAAATTTTAAAACTAGCCATAAATATTTTTATAAATATTTATGGAGTGTTAATAAATTAGTATTAAAGTTTTGTTAAGAAATTTTAAAGTTTCGATAGTTAATTGAATAAAAAGGATTAAATTGTAACAAATGTAAAATTATGGGAAATGGTTAAATAGCTTAAATGATAAAAGAAAGAGGGTTTAAAAGGCAAATAGACCCAAGGTTTATTTGGGCTGGACGGCAAGAGGCATGAAATCAGCAGGAAAATTGATGAATTAAGGGCAAAATTGGAATATTGCAAAATTTACTTAATAAAGCTAGGACTAAAGTGGAATTATCTAGATTTCTCATTATATTTTTGCATTCTCATCAGCAAAAACACCATAGAAGGGTTTTCTTAAGCTGGTTTTTCATATTTTTACTGCAAATCAAGAAATCAAGGATAAACGAGGAAAAGAGAAAATTCCGAAATAGTTCTAGAAATCTCTACAACTACTGCAAATTGTTCCGGGTAAGTTCGTACGATTAAATTATTAAATTTCAATGTTATTTTATGAATGGTGATTAATATTTATGTATGTTAATTGTTGAAAATAATTAAATCATGTACAAAAGTTACGAAATTGAACTGAGTATTTCGGAGGAACGGAACGCAGGAAATGAGTACGAACGTTCGATGAAAAAGACGAATTGACGGTAAATTACCCAAGTAAACTGAGATTCAGCATTTGTTGCGAACTCTCGTGTTTGCTTTTTGTTTAGCTCTTACGAGCTTCCGTTAACTCATATGAGTTTCAGTTAACCCTTTTGGGGTTTCAGTTCAGCTCTGATAAGCTTCAGTTAGCCTTCGGGCTTCTGTTTAGCACTTATGTGCTTCAGTTAGCCTTTAGGCTTCCGTTTAGCACTTATGTGCTTCAGTTAGATTTCGGGTTTCAGATCACGATGTACTCAAACCCATAAGTCGTTCCTTAAATTGACAAGTCGGTAAGTCGTAATTGTAACGTGTGGAAAAAGAAATGTAAATAATGTTATCATTATTTTTGAGCTCAATTAAGTAAATTATTTTTAAAATGAGTTATGATTTACAGGATGAAAGTAACTTACTTGAAATGTCCATATGATTTGAATTTTTGAAACTAATATTAGTAAGGTTTATGGTTAAGCCGATGAACTTACTAAGCTATAGTTAGCTTACCTATAATGTTTATTGCTCTTTGTAGATTAACGGAAGGGTCAAAAGATCGGATCATCACACTCAAGTCACACTATCTCGATTTTCCGGTAGATTTTGTTATAAATACTTTAAATGGTTTATATAGCATGTATAGGAGCTTATGTGACTATGTTTTGTATCAACTCATGAATATATTAGTTAAGTTAATATAAGTTGATATATGATATGAATGGAAATTAATTAAGATGTTTAAATACTACTTGAAAGTATGAATGGATATAATGTTAGATAAAATAAGGATTAGTGATATTGTTATAAGACGAATGTGATTTGGATGAAGATTGTTTTTGTTGAGTTGTTGTTGTGTTGAGTTAGTCGCAAATTTGAAATTGTAGGGAAGGTTAGATGTTTCTAAAAGGGTTATATTAATTTTTTAAAAAAAATTATAATTATTATTATATTACGAAAAATTTTCAGAGTACTTGAATAAGTCCCTATTCGTTTATAATACGTAATTTAGGCCTCGAGGTTTCATAAAAGAGACTTAATGATTTAATTTTAATATATTTGTTGTTTATTCATGAATTGTTTGTAAATTAACCAATATGTTCGGTAACGCCTCGTAACCCTATTTCGGCGACTGTTTGGGATTAGGGGGTGTTACATTTATTGGTATCAGAGCCCGGTTTAGCCGATTCTCGGAATAGACATGATACGTAAAATGTTTAGAAATACATGCCATATAAATCTGTGATAGTGTGATGCGTATGATCCGATTTAACCCTTGTTTTTTTAATAGATTGTAAAGATGTCGGATAGACCTGAACATACTGAATAGAAAGAAGCAAATAGTACAGTATAGACATCTGAACAACGGACAAGAAGCGATGTTCCAATTTCCTTGATGCGAGAACAAGAACTTAGAAACATGATTATTGGAGTAATAAATCATTGGTATAATGAGAGGATGCAGGAAAGGAATCAGACCCAGCAACCTCTTCCCCCTATAGTACCACCAGTAATATCCTCGGTTGCTCCTCCACCTCCTCCTCCGGCAACTGAATCAAGTAAGAGAACTCCGGTAGAAAAACTCAGAAAATTTGGGGCTGAAGAATTTCGGAGCAGGTCAAATGATGATCCAATAAAAGCTGAGTATTGGTTGCATAGCACAATAAGAGTTTTTAAAGAAATGGCTTGTTCTCCAGTTGACTATTTAAGGTATGTTGTTTCCTTGTTAAAAGAAGAAGCATATCACCAGTGGGAGACAATAGAAGCTGTGGTACCAGCCGATAAACTTACTTGGGAATTTTTCCAAGCTGAGTTTAAAAAGAAATATGTTGGTAAAAGATATTTAGAAAAGAAAAAGAGAGAATTTCTTGATCTTCGACAGGGAAATCGGACAGTAGCTGAGTATGAGAGAGAGTTTGTATACCTTAGCAGATATGCTCGAGAGATTGTTCCTACAGAAGAAGACATGTGTGTTCGATTTGAAGAAGGTCTGAATGATGAAATCAGAATGATGATAGGTGGTACGGAAATTCGAGAATTTATAGTTTTATCCGATCGAGCTCAAAAGATGGAAGAAGTGTACAACAGAAAGATGCAACGAGAAAGAAGAAATAAATAATCTTATAAAAGAAGCTCCTCCAAAACATTTTCAGTATTTCCGATTAAAAAGTTTAAGGAGGATTCCATTAGAGCTACATCGGTACCTGAACAATTGAATACTAGAGTAACTCAACCTGATCGTGGAATATCAATCAGATCAATTGCTAGTGAAGCCAGTGTACAAAATACTCCCAGGTCTAAATGTCAACACTGTGGAAAATACCACTTGGGTGAATGCAGAGGTAAAACAGGAGCTTGCTACAAATTTGGAGCTACTGATCATTTTATCCGGAATTGTCCTCTGTTACAAAAAGATGCAGAAGAACAAAAGGAGAAACAGATGACTACTTCTTAGAGAAGTAAACATGCGAGTCAAAGCAGTGCTGCAAGAGCTACTCGCTCGAGTGCAAAAGATTCTGTTGCTCGGTCAGAGGTTAGAGCATCAGCACGTACATAAGCCATCAGAGCTAGAGAAGAAGCCACGGCTCCAGACATTATTGCTGGTACTTTCTATCTCTTTGATGTTATTGTATATGCATTAATTGACCCAGGGTCTACACATTCTTATATTTGCACAGTATTAGCATTAGAAAAGAAATTGTCTATTGAACCAACTGAATGTGATATTCAAGTTACTAATCCGTTAGGACAAAAGGTGATGATAAATTTAGTGTGTCGAAATTGTCCACTGAAAATAAAAGGCTGTGAGTTCCCTGCTGATTTAATGTTGCTACCTTTTCGGGAATTTGATGTTATATTGGGAATGGATTGGTTGACAAAATATGATGCTGTGGTAAATTGTCGTGAGAAGCGGATCAGTTTGAAATGTCGGACAGGTGATATACTTTCTGTTGAGCCTGAGAATTCAAATGATGTTGTTAAAATTATTTCAGCTTTTTCGGCTCAGAGGTTAATGTGGAAGGGTAATGAAGTATTTTTAGCTTACATACTTGATACTCAAGGATCTGAACCAAAACTAGAACAGTTGCCGGTTGTTAATGATTTTTCTAACGTATTTCCTGAAGAATTACCGAATTTACCACCAGATCGGGAAGTTGAATTTGTGATTGATGTAGTACCGGGGACAGCTCCTATATCAATGACACCATACCGTATGGCACCAGCTGAGTTAAAAGAGCTGAAGACACAATTGCAAGAATTACTAGACAAAGGGTTTATTAGACCGAGTATGTTACATTGGGGTGCACCAGTTTTGTTTGTGAAAAAGAAAGACGAATCTCTAAGACTGTGCATAGACTACAGGCAGCTAAACAGGGTTACAATTAAAAATAAATATCCTTTGCCTCGCATTGATGATTTGTTTGATTAGTTGAAAGGTGCTGCCGTGTTTTCAAAGATAGATCTTCGATCCGGATATTATCAACTGAAAGTTAAAGAATGTGATGTGCCGAAAACTGCCTTCAGAACTCGGTATGGTCATTACGAGTTTTTGGTAATGCCTTTTGGTTTAACTAATGCCCCTGCTGCATTTATGGACTTAATGAATCGGATTTTTCAGCCTTATTTGGATAGATTTGTAGTTGTGTTTATTGATGATATACTAATCTATTCAAAGACAGAACCCGAGCATGCTCAACATTTAAGGATAGTTTACAAACTTTGCGAGAAAAGCAATTATATGCAAAATTCAGTAAATGTGAATTTTGGCTTCATGAGGTGGGATTTCTGGGTCACATTGTTTCAGCCGAAGGGATTCGAGCAGATCCGAATAAAGTGTCTGCAGTGGTAAATTGGAAAACTCCAAAGAATGTAACGAAAGTACGAAGTTTTCTAGGTTTAGCTAGATATTATCGACGTTTTATTAAAAATTTGTCAATGATTGCTTCACCTATGACACGATTGCTATAGAAAAATGTTGAGTTTGTGTGGTCCGACGAATGCCAGCAAAGTTTCGATCAATTGAAGAATATGTTCACAAAAGCTCTAGTGTTGACTCAACCAGAACCAGGTGTGCCATATATTGTATACAGTGATGCATCTTTGAATGGTTTAGGTTGTGTGCTGATGCAGTCGGGAAAAGTGGTGGCCTATGCTTCTCGGCAGCTAAAATCACACGAGAAGAATTATCCTACGCATGATTTAGAGTTGGCTGCAATTGTTTTTGCTTTGAAAATTTGGAGACATTATTTATATGGTGAAAAATGTTATGTGTATACAGTTCATAAAAGTTTGAAGTATTTGACGACGCAGAAAGAGTTGAATTTTAGACAGAGAAGATGGCTCAAGTTATTAAAAGATTGTGACATTTTTATCGATTATCATCCGGGGAAGGCTAATATAGTTGCGGATGCACTCAGTCAGAAATCATCTTTGTTTGCACTCCGGTCAATAAATGCCCATTTGTTAGTGAAGATGGATTTGTAATAGCGGAATTGAAAGCCAAACCTGTGTTTCTCCAACGAATTCGGGAGTTGCAAGATGAAGATTCAAAGTTGGTATTAAAGAAACCAATAGCTCGAGACAAGCAGGATTCAGGGTATAACATTGATGAGAATAGTATGTTATACTATCGTAAAAGAATTTGCGTTCCAAATAATTCAGACTTGAAAAATGATATTCTTTCTGAAGCTCACAGTAGTAGGTATTCTATTCACCCTGGAAGTACAAAAATGTATTGTGATTTGAAACAGATGTATTGGTGGCCTGGTATGAAAAGGGAAATTTGTAAGTTTGTAGCAAAGCGTTTAATATGTCAACAGGTGAAAGCAGAACATCAGGTACCAACGGGTTTATTACAACATATTATAATTCCAGAGTGGAAGTGGGAACATGTTACGATGGATTTTGTATCCGGGTTACCTGTGACCCCAAAGAAAAAAGATTCAATCTGGGTAATTGTCGATAGATTGACAAAATCAGCACATTTTATTCCAGTCAGAACAGATTTTCCACTAGAGAAGTTAGCAGAACTGTATATTTCTGAGATTGTGAGGTTACATGGGGTTCCAACATCCATTATTTCGGACCAAGATCCAAGGTTTACATCAAGGTTTTGGAGCAAACTACAGGAAGCTTTAGGCACAAAGCTAAATTTTAGTACCGCTTTTCATCCTCAGAATGATGGGCAATCAGAGCGGGTAATTCAGATTTTGGAAGACATGTTGAGATGTTGTATACTTGAGTTTGGTGATAGTTGGGAAAAGTATTTACCACTGGCCGAATTTGCTTACAACAACAATTATCAATCCAGTATAAAGATGGCGCCATTTGAAGCTTTATATGGAAGAAAATGTAAGACTCAATTGCATTGGTTAGAATTGAGTGAATCCAAGCTAGTGGGGGTCGATTTAATTTGAAAAACTGAAGAAAAGGTTCAGATTATCCGAGATTGTCTGAAAGCTACTTCGGATCGTCAGAAATCATATGCTGACTTGAAAAGAAGAGAAATAGAGTTTAATGTGGGTGATCAAGTATTCTTAAAGGTGTCGCCGTGGAAAAAAGTATTACGATTTGGCAGAAAAGGAAAACTAAGTCCAAGATTTATTGGACCATACGAGATTATTGAAAGAGTCGGCCCTGTAGCATATCAGTTAGCTTTACCTCCAGAGCTTGAGAAGATTCATAATGTGTTCCATATGTCTATGCTGAGACGTTATAGATCAGACCCTTCACATGTGATTCCGCATACAGAAATTCAGTTTCAGTCAGATATAACTTATTCAGAAGAACCAGTGAAGATTTTAGCTCGGGAAATTAAAGAACTGCAGAATAAAAAGGTACCATTAGTTAAAGTGTTGTGGCATCGACATGGTGTGGAGGAAGCAACCTGGGAAACAGAGGAATCAATGAAATCACAATATCCGAACCTATTTTCAGGTAACATATTTTGAGGACGAAATTTCTTAAAAGGGGGAGAATTGTAATAGCCTAAATTTTCAGTGGTGTCGAAACAGAGATTCGAGATCACTAAATCCGAAAAATGAGTAGAAAATATTAATAATTTAGTGAATATAAGTTAAGTGTGAAGTTAGGAAAATTTTTGAAATAGCGAATAGTATACTAGAAATAAAAAATTTTAAAAATTAAAATCAGATATGAGATATCGAGAGTTTGAAAATTTTAAAACGAGCCATAAATATTAAATATTTATGGAGTGTTAATAAGCTAGTATTAAAGTTTCGTTAAGAAATTTTAAAGTTTCGATAGTTAATTGAATAAAAAGGATTAAATTGTAACAAATGTAAAATTATGGAAAATGATTAAATAGCTTAAATGATAAAAGAAAGAGGGTTTAAAAGGCAAATAGACCCAAGGTCTATTTGGGCTGGACGGCAAGAGGCATGAAATCAGCAGGAAAATTGATAAATTAAGGGCAAAATTGGAATATTGCAAAATTTACTTAATAAAGCTAGGACTAAAGTGGAATTATCTAGATTTCTCATTATTTTTCTGCATTCTCATCAGTAAAAACACCATAGAAGGGTTTTCTTAAGCT
Organism: Gossypium hirsutum; assembly: GCF_007990345.1. Lineage (NCBI taxonomy): Eukaryota > Viridiplantae > Streptophyta > Magnoliopsida > Malvales > Malvaceae > Gossypium > Gossypium hirsutum. Next base: position 109,846,865 of record NC_053426.1, read on the forward strand.
GGTTTTTCATATTTTTATTGCAAATCAAGAAATCGAGGATAAACGAGGAAAAGAGAAAATTCCAGAATAGTTCCAGAAATCTCTACAACTATTGCAAATTGTTCCGGGTAAGTTCGTACGATTAAATGATTAAATTTCAATGTTATTTTATGAATGGTGATTAATATTTATGTATGTTAATTGTTGAAAATAATTAAATCATGTACAAAAGTTACGAAATTGAACTGAGTATTTCGGAGGAATGGAACGCAGGAAATGAGTATGAGCGTTCGATAAAAAAGATGAATTAACGATAAATTACCCAAGTAAACCGAGATTCAGCATTTGTTGCGAACTCTCGTGTTTGCTTTTTGTTTAGCTCTTACGAGCTTCCATTAACTCATATTAGTTTCAATTAACCCTTTTGGGGTTTTAGTTCAGCTCTAATGAGCTTCAGTTAGCCTTCGGGCTTCCGTTTAGCACTTATGTGCTTCAGTTAGATTTCAGGTTTCAGATCACGATGTACTCAAATCCGTAAGTCATTCCTTAAATTGGCAAGTCGGTAAGTCGTAATTGTAACGTGTGGAAAAAGAAATGTAAATAATGTTATCATTATTTTTTAGCTCAATTAAGTAAATTATTTTTAAAATGAGATTATGATTATGATTTACAGGATGAAAGTAACTTACTTGAAATGTCCATATGATTTGAATTTTTGAAACTAATATTGGTAAGGTTTTTAGTTTAAGCCGACGAACTTACTAAGCTATAGTTAGCTTACCTGTAATGTTTATTGCTCTTTGTAGATTAACGGGAGGGTCAGAGGATCGGATCATCACACTCAAGTCACACTATATCGATTTTCCAGTAGATTTTGTTATAAATACTTTAAATGGTTTATATGGCATGTATAGGAGCTTATGTGACTATGTTTTGTATCAACTCATGAATATATTAGTTAAGTTAATATAAGTTGATATATGATATGAATGGAAATTAATTAAGATGTTTAAGTACTACTTGAAAGTATGAATGGATATAATGTTAGATAAAATAAGGATTAGTGATATTGTTATAAGACGAATGTGATTTGGATGAAGATTGTATTTGTTGAGTTGTTGTGTTGAGTTAGTTGCAAATTTTAAACTGCAGGGAAGGTTAGATGTTTCTAAAGGGGTTATATTGAATTTTTTTAAAAAAAATATAATTATTATTATATTACGAAAAATTTTCGGAGTACTTGAATAAGTCCCTATTCATTTATAATACGTAATTTAGGCCTCGAGGGTTCATAAAAGAGACTTAATGATTTAATTTTAATATATTTGTTGTTTATTCATGAATTGTTTGTAAATTAACCAATAAGTTCGGTAACGCCTCGTAACCCTATTTCGGTGACGGTTTGGGATTAGGGGGTGTTACACGTTCGGAGTACCCCAGTGTTTCTGGACAGCTCATTGATTAGGGCCAGCTGGGGTGACGTGAGGGGACAGGGCCATTGATGGCTCTTGCTTCGAGAGTTGGAACGGCTCTGATGACGTGGCGCAGCTTCTGGATCTTGTTACGGTGCTGAGGGAAAAGGCAGAAACCCTAGGGTTCCCTGCCTTAAAAAAATTTTGGCCAACTGGGCCACCTTGTAATTGGGTTAGGGAATTAAGGTCTGATAGGTATTGGGTTTAGATTGTATTTGGGTGTAACCGGGTATACGGGTAGTGCTTTTGTATTGAACCAAAAACACTTGGGCTTTGTAATTGGACTTTTAAATAGATGTTTTAAATAAATACTTATTTATTTAATTCTTTTATTCTATTTTCAGCCCTATCAAATTTGGGCTACTACAGCTACCCCTCTTTGCTCATTGCTGTGTGACGGGAATCAAGCAAAGATTTAGAAAGACCAAATTTGACCGGTCTTATCAAATCATGGTCTTCAATTTGCTTCTTGTAAACCTATGACTCTCATGTTGATATCTTCGATCTGCTCTTCGCTGAACACAGAGAGGCCAAATCTACTTCTTCAATTTGTTCTCTGACAATACAGAGATGCCAAATCATCTTAGATTTTCTTCAGCGTAAGCACGCGAAAACCAAATCAGCTATGTCTTCGATTTGCTCCTTGTAAGCACAAGGATACCAAACCATCTTGGATCTGTTTCAGTCTAATCATCTAAAGGTTAGATCTGCTATGTGTCTGCCCTCCGTCGAATATGGAGACGCCAAACTTCGATTTGTTCTCTGACAATACAGAGATGCCAAATCATCTTAGACTTGGTTCAGCGTAAGCACGTGAAAGCTAAATCAACTATGATTTCGATTTGTTCCTTGTAAACACAAGGATGCCAAATCATCTTGGATCTGCTTCAGTATAATCATCTGAAGGTTAGATCTGCTATGTGTCTGCCCTCCGTCGAATATGGAGACGCCAAACTTTGATTTGTTCTCTGACAATACAGAGATGCCAAATCATCTTAGATTTGCTTCATCGTAAGCACGTGAAAGCCAAATCAGCTATGTCTTTGATTTGTTCCTTGTAAGCACAAGGATGCCAAACCATCTTGGATCTTGCTTCACCCAGATCTGCTATGCTGCGGTCTATTACCCTACTGTTTAGGGGATTAAGGCGCGTCGTTTTTGATAACCTGTAGAATGATTATGCCTGATGATTAGGATGCTACGATCGAAATGAGTCGAATGTTCCTAATTAAACATGTTATGATGCAAAATGTTGTGAACATGACCCCTTTCCTAGACGTCACCACTCATTCCTTCATTTGTCTTTTCTTTTCTCAAAGTATTATTCTTGCTCAGCCTGTAGGCCTGTACCCTTCCTCAAATGCTACGATCCACTGAGGATGTCTGTAAGATAATCTTTCCTTAGAATTGAATCGTTGGTTTTGTCCATTTTCCTTTTAGACTGGAACAAAGAAATCCCTCGAGTTCCTTCGTCCCTTACTTATGTGAATTTCTCGAACAATTGTCCTCGTTTTAGTTTCTTGTATTATCTAGAAATTCCAGAGTAATGCGCAAAACTTCGTTTGTGAACATATTTAGTTCATCTATTATTATTTCAATGCAACATACTTAAAGAATAATGGAAGATAAATAAATCTCTAAGAATAATTGGATTTGAATGAAAGATACAAAGGAAATTAATCTGAAAGCCTATATTTGAGAAAAAAAATCTAAAGATATCAAACAGGCCAAAAATTAGATGCGCTAGATATCGCCGCTTGAGCGCTTATACATCAACTTCATAAAGGCATGTGTTTAGAAGATTCCAAAGTACTCTGTCGATACCCTAGTATGCAACGTTCTTCGTTCTTTATTGAGCAAGATTACCGAATGCTTCAATATTTGAGTCGCCCTTTCGGGTTTTCAACTCAAAACCCTTTTGGTCACAAGGCACCCTTTGCGGGTTTTCACCTTGGCCTCTTCATTCTTCTCTTTTTTCCTCTTCTCTTTTTTTTGATTTTTTTTTATTTTCGAAAACTCAAAGCGCCTTTTGCGTGTTTTCACCTTAGATTCTCTTCTCCTTTAGACAAAGTATTTTTTAACTGAGTCTGAGTTCACTGGGTTGGGTAAACTTTTCCCATCCATTTTCATTAAGATCAATGCACCGCCAGAGAAAGCTTTCTTCACGACATACGGCCCCTCCCAATTCGGCATCCATTTCCCCCTAAAGTCTTTTTGAATAGGAAGGATCTTTTTCAGTACAAGGTCTCCCTCGTGAAACTCTCTTGGTCGAACTTTCTTGTCATAAACTCGCATCATTCGCTTCTGATACATCTAACCATGTCGAATGGCTCTTAGCCTCTTTTCCTCAATCAAGTTCAACTGGTCAAATCGGGATTGAACCCATTCAGCTTCATCTAACCTTATCTCTGTCAAAATTCAAAGAGAAGGTATTTCTACTTCAATAGGTAACACTGCTTCCATCCTATAAACTAACGAGAATGGGGTTGCCCAGTAGAGGTTCTGACAGATTTTCGATAGGCCAGGAGTGCAAACGGAAACTTCTCATGCCAATCTCTATAAGTCTCAGTCATATTCCCCACTATTTTCTTAATGTTCTTATTGGCTGCCTCAATTGCCCCATTCATTTTTGGACGATAGGGAAAAGAATTGTGATGCTTGATCTTGAACTGGTCGCAAACCTCTACTATCGTTTTGTTGTTCAAGTTCAATGCATTGTCAGCTATGATCTTCTCAGGCATTCCATACCGACAAATGATCTCCTTCTTCAAGAATCGACTCACAGCTGACTTAGTAACATTCGCATAAGAAGCGGCCTTTACCCATTTTGTAAAGTAGTCAATTATCACAAATATAAACCGATGTCCATTCGAAGCTTTCGGTGATATTGGTCCAATGACATCCATGCCCCACATGGAGAAAGGCCATGGAGAAGTCATATCATGCAAAGGTGAAGGTGGTATATGAATTTTTGTCCCTATAAATCTGACACTTATGGCATTTCTTGGTATAGTTGATACAGTCCCCTTCCATAGTGGCCCAATAATAGCCAAACCTCATGATTTGCCTTGCCATCGTGAACCCATTTGCATGTATCCCACATACACCTTCATGAACTTCTTCTAAAATTAGCTTAGCTTCCACAGCATCGACACATCTCAAAAGTACTTGGTCCTTCCTTCTCTTGTACAGGATATCCCCGTCCAAGACATAGTCACAAGCTAACCTTCTCAAAGTTCATTTGTCATTTTCATTGGCCTGTTCAGGGTATTTATGATCTCTCACATATCGTAATATATCTTGATACCAAGGGTTATCATCCTTTTTTTTCCTTCTCAATGTTACAACAATGAGCTGGAGCCTCGTAGACACTCATTTGAATTGGTCTTATCTCTTCCTCTCTATTCGCCTTAATTATTGAGGCCAAGGTTGCTAAAGCATCTGCCATCTGATTTTCTTCTCGTGGGAGATAATTGAAGGTGATGTCATCAAACTCCTTAAGTAACCCTAAAACTATCTTTCGATAATTGATCAATTTAGGGTCCTTTGTCTCCCATTCACCTCTAAGCTGATGAATTACCAACGCAGAATCTCCATATACTTCTGGGGTTTTTATACCTCGCTCTATAGCTACTTGAAGTACCAAGACTGCCCCAATTCCATTTCTGACTGCATTAGAAGCCCCATCAAAATTTAGCTTCCAAGGAGAATCTTCGGTCGTTGCTATACACATTAACTCCTTATTTGGAAAAAAAATTCAATGGCTCATAATCCTTTAGAGCCCTACTGGCCAAGAAGTCTGCTACCGCACTTCCTTTTATAGCCTTCTGAGTTATGTAGACTATATCAAACTCTGAAAGCAAAATTTGCCATCTCGCCATTCTCCCATTTAGAGCCGTTGACTTCATCATGTATTTCAATGGATCAAGCTTTGAGATGAGCCAAGTGGTATGGTATAGCATGTACTGTCTTAATCTCCAAGTTGTCCAAATCAGTGCACAGCACAACTTTTCAATTGGTGGATATCTCATTTCACAGTCAATGAATTTCTTACTGAGATAATAAATTGCCTTATCCTTTTTCCCTGATTCGTCATGCTGACCAAGCACACATCCTATAGAATTATTGAACACTGACAAGTACAGTATTAACGATTTATCTGGGCTAGGTGGAGATAATACCGGAGCATTCAAGAAATACTGCTTGACCTTTTCAAAAGCATCTTGACACTTCTCATCCCAAGTACCTTGATTGTGCTTTCTGAGGAGGTGAAAGATAGGATCACATTTCTCACTTAGTTGTGAAATGAACCGAGCGATGTAATTCAACCTTCCTAGGAATCCTCGAACTTCTTTTTGAGTTTTTGGTGGAGGCAATTCTCGTATTGCTCTGACTTTATCTGAATCAACTTCTATTCCCTTTTCAATAACTACGAAACCCAATAGCTTTCCCGATCTAGTTCCGAAGGTGCACTTTACCGGATTGAGCCTCAACCGAAACTTTCTCAACCTCAAGAATAGTCTTCTCAAAAATTCAATATGCTCTTTCTCTGTTCGGGACTTAGCAATCATGTCATCAACATATACTTCAATGTCCCTATGCATCATGTCGTGAAACAAGTTCACCATGGCCCGCTGGTAGGTTGCCCCTACGTTCTTCAATCCAAACGGCATTACTTTGTAGCAAAAAGTGCCCCACAAGGTTATGAAGGTGGTTTTATCCATGTCCTCTAATGGATCTTTATCTGATTGTACCCCGAGAAACCATCCATAAAGGAAAACAACGAATGTCCCACCATGTTGTCTACCAAAGTGTCGATGTGTGGCAAAGGAAAATTGTCTTTTGGGCTAGCTTTATTTAGATATCTGTAATCAAAACAAATTCGTACCTTTTCGTCCTTCTTAGGGACCGGCACAATATTAGCTACCCATTTGGAGTATTTGACCTCTTGTAAGAATCCTGCATCGAACTGCTTCTTAACCTCATCTTTTACTTTTAGAACAATGTCTGGCCGCATTCTCCGCAAGTTCTGTTGGACTAGTTTGCAATCCTGTCTTATCGAAAGATGATGTACTATAATGTTGGTACTCAATCTGGGCATATCTTGATATGACCATGCGAAGATATCTTTGAACTCCCGAAGCAATTCAACCAGACTATGCCTTGCGTCCTCGGTAATCAGTGTTCTAATTTTCAACTCCTTCCCTTCCTCTAGGGCTACATTTTCTATTGCCTCTTTCTCATGCGGCATAATTCTTTTTTCCTCCTGTTTTACCATTCTTAACAGATCAGGAGACACATCACAATCTTGAACATCTTCAAAATCCTGAGGTTCCTCTAAACACATGTCTTGCTCGCAAAAGAAATCAGGAGTTGTAGTATCAGTGCTCATATCATTGATATCTATGGAACTGTAGGGGTATGAAAAAATAAACAAAGAATGAATAAATCTAAGAATAATTGTTTATGTGCTATGAAAGAATGAGAATTGCAAAAGTTTGACGAAATATTGATTGATAAAAAGAAACCATATTCGTCCAAATTGATAATAAAGTTATTTTTTTATTAAAATAATAATAGATAATCATAAGCCTTTTTCACAAACGTAATCTTACTACTCCTAGGCCCTAGAGTAACAGACATGTTTCGAGAATTACTCTGAAAAATTGCTAAAGACTACAGGAAGGTCCTCCGCAATCCAATTGTTCAGAGAGCTCCCCGGTTCGTAAGGGCGAATGCCCTCGAGGCTTCCTTGCTTCAATCCCTCATTGTGTACAGCATTAATCTGATGACTTTCTTTTACTAGTAACCCTCATGACTTAAAGGATTTGGATATAGGTGGGAATGTCATCAGTTCCCACTCCACTTCTCCTCCGTTCAAATGCGCCTTTCTTCTCGCTTGGCGCTTCTCAATCTCTTGCCTCCGGTGCTTATGGTCTGGCTTGAAGCCCAAACCAAAGCGATCCTTCTTCTCAATCAGTTTTGGGATTTGAACCTCTCCTTGCAGCTGTCTTCCTAGTCCTTTTCCTGGCAATGCTCTCTTCCCCATCATCATTTGCAAGGCCATCCTTGTGGCTCTAGACATTTTGGGTACCGTCACCTCACTTCCTTCCAAAATGAAGGTTGCATTGATGATTTCTAAAGAGCGAAAAGAACACTCAATATCCTCTTCATTCGCCTCGACATAAGGGCCTTGCTAGTGACTGTTGCTATAATGTCCTCCTCCGTATTAATGGTTATTAACCGTCCATCTGTCACTAACTTCAATTTTTGGTGCAACGAGGAGGGCACCGCTCCTGCTGAGTGTATCCATGGTCTCCCTAATAAACAATTATAGGAGGGCTTGATATCCATCACCAAGAAATCAACTTCATATGTATTTGGCCCAATTTTGAAAGGGATGTCAATTCGTCCCATCATCTTCCTTTCGGTTCCATCGAAGGCTCTTACCACATTGTGACATGTTTTCATATACGAACTATCAATGGGTAATCTCTTCAATGTAGACAATGGAAGGACGTTCAAAGCCGACCTGTTATCAACGAGTACACTTGGAAGCGTGTATCCCTTGCACCGAGTAGTAATATGCAAGGCCTTGGTTGACCCTATGCCCCCAGGCGGAATTTCATCATCATTGAAGTAGATGAAATTGTCAGCACTGATGTTATTTACCAACCGGTCCAACTTGTTAACGGATATGTCGTGGGTGACATATGTTTCGTTAAGTACCTTAAACAATGCATCCCAATGCACCTCAGAACTCAGAAGCAAGGCTAATACTGATATACGCGCTGGCTGCCTACGCAACTACTCGACCACACTATACTTGCTATGCTTAAGGAACTTTAGACACTCCTTAGCCTCTTCCTCCTTTACCGGCTCTTTGACAGGCACTTCAACCTCTTTCTTCTTCTCAACATCAACATCCTTTGTTTTCGTGGGCTCCACTCTGATGCCCCCCTCATCATAACGCTTCCCATTTCGTGTATGGGAACCTTCATTTTGCACGCCCCTAGACGCACTGGCTATACTCTCCCCCTCAGGTATTGTTACACTGCAGTCATAGCTCCATGGTACCCTCTTGTCATCCTTGTAAGGGAAAGGAGTAGGTTTATGGATGACAACCTTGGGCCCAGTTTACGCCCCAACTTCATTATTCCCCTGCAAGGAAATAATAATTCTTGGTCGTCTTGTTCCTTGTTGTTCATTTTCCAGTACACATATTTGTCTTTTGCAAGAACTACCCTCAAAAATCTGTAACTCTTTGTTAACTATAAGGCCTTGCGCCATGGCCTTGAACTCCTCATAATTTTGGATCATATGACCCACCTCTCCATGGAATTCACAATAGTTCCCCATTCTTTCTCTACCTTTTCCAGAGGTCAACATACCTCTCTTCACCATCTCCTCCTATATTACTTTCATGGGTGTCTTCACCTTAGTACCATCTTCTTTAATTCTTCCTTCCCTGGTTTCATCAATGGCATTCACTCCTTGATTGCCATGATCTGGTAACGAATTTTCTACATTAGGGGTACTGTCGAATTTCACAACCCCCATCTTGATAAGCCTCTCTATGGTCTTCTTGAATTCGGTGCAGTTTTTAATCGAATACTCCGGCATTCTCGCATGATATTTGCATTTAGCATTTGCATCATACCATTTGGGGTACGGTGGCTGTAGCGGTTTCAGGTGAAATGGAGCAGCATGTGCATCGTATGAGCTTTGATAAAGCTCACGATACATCACAGGGATAAGCGTGAATTGCATCCTTTCCAAATTCTGTCTTGTGCCCGATTCCTGTCTTTGAGTACTTTGTTGCTCGACCGCGACTGCTTTGGGGTGACCAACTATGATTGTCCTCGAGTTAAGACTATTCATGTTATTCACCTCGTTGTCCTTTCTCCTTGGGGCCGATCTTTTAGCCGCTTCTCCCTCAATTTTACCGCCCCTTATGGCGTTCTCAATCATCTCTCCTGCCATAACTATATCTGCAAAACTTTTCGTGGTGCTTCCAATCATGTGAGTGATGAACGGCGCTTTCAAAGTGTTGATAAACAACATAGTGGTCTCCTTTTTCTAACAGTGGGGTTGTACTTCCATTGCCACCTCCCTCCATCGTTGTGCGTATTGCCTAAACCTTTCATTAGGCTTTTTCTCCATGTTTTGAAGCGTGATCCTGTCCGGCGTCATATCAGTTACATGGTTGTACTGTCGCATGAAGGCTTGTGCAAGATCTCTCCACGAACCGATTCTTGCACGGCTCAACTGATTGTACCACTTAGCCGCTGCTCCTACTAAGCTATCTTGAAAACAATGGATCAATAGTTGATCATTGTTCACATACCCAGTCATTCTCCTACAAAACATTGTTATCTATACCTCTGTGCAAGTAGTCCCGTTGTACTTTTCAAACTTCGGCATCTTGAATTTGTGAGAAAGCACCAAGTCTGGGACCAAACTTAAGTCTTTGGCATCAATCCCATGATGGTTGCCAGTGCCTTCCAAAACCCTAAACTTCTCCTCCAACCACTTGCAATGATCCTCTAACTGTTTTGAGGATTCGGTTGCCATTCTTTCCCTCTCCATCATATCCAGATCAGGAGTGATAGGGTTGATCGGGCTATCGCCCAAATTATTTCCTAACCCAGATGGGAAATTCACGGGGATTCCAGCATCAACCGGCCTATGTTGAGGCCTTATAGTGACAAATGGCCTTCTAGGAGGTGCCTCGGTTTGCAGTGGCACATGAGACTGAGTAAAACCCGGAGGATGATCCTCACCCTCCTCACCAGTGATAGCCATGGAGGCCTTCCCTTTATCAGTGGCCCTTAGAAGTTGAGCCATTTTGGCCATCATATTCCTCTAAGCCTCCAGTATTTGTTCCCTTGTGTCATTCTGCATCTTGGCCAACTGCACTTGCAATTGGTCTTGCATATCCTTTTGCAATTGTTCGAACCTTTGATCCATCCTCTTAGTTTTAGTGCGAGTGCCGTAAGGATGTGTGATTTCCAGATTTTCTTTTCTACCTCTCTCTCTGGAATTAAACTTTAACTAATTAGGGTCTTTCTATAACTTTGAATACATATGATGTGATGAAATGCAAATGCATGAATGCAAAAAGGCATCGATCTCGATTCAATCTCATTTAGAAAACTTTATTTAGAAAAAGAATATCTTTACATACAAATACATTACATATACGCCTTTGCCCTAATGCCCAAAATTCTAACTTTATCTAATAAAAGGGCTAACTCTCGACCTTTATCAGACACTGACTCATACATCATACTCAACGCATCAGCTCGTACTGCTAAGTCTCGAACATATTCAGCAATCTCTCAGATCTGGGCTATAGCCTCCCCAATAACGTAATCCCTGTCTCTAACTTGACCTTTAACTTGATGGAGCTCTCCTTTTATACAATCTTCTTGTGCCTCGAGCTGCTCAATCCGAAGTTCACCATCATGCAATGCCACTTCCAAATCTTCAACCTTTCTTTTTAGCCCCTTCAACTCGACCGTAGGATCATGGTTTCGATGCCAACGAAGGGATCTTCCAAGCTCAGTTACCTTGGTCTTCAACCCTTTATTCTCTTCCTCTAATGCCAAATTCTGCAACCGCATCTCTTGGAACTTCCTCTCCCAATACTTGGCTCTAGCTTTCTCCACTTGAACTTCTTTCTGCCACTGTTCCGAAGACCTTCCTAACCCTACTCACTTTAAAGATACTTGTGCCTTCTTATACTCCTCTTTTAAATCATCTCGGTCTTCCTCAACCTTCCTTTTTTCCTTCCTAACTTTTTCAACCTCCTTCCTTTGCAGGTCAACATCTAGACTCAGGTACATCTTCTCCTCCTCAAGCTTTCCTATCTTTTTTCAAGTTCCAAATTCTTTCTCTTAAATTCTTGCTTCATGATATTAAGCTCCGAGGGTATCACTTGTAGATATTCCTCCATTGGTCGGACTTCCTCCATTTTTGTCATAGGGACATTATCGTTAATCCTTCTACTCCTCCACTCGATATATTTCGGTGTCATAGCAGGATTAATGGCCACTCCCTTCAACCGATAAGTCTTGTTCCAAGCACTAGAAACCTCGCTAACCTTCCTCTTGTAATCGGCTCCTCTGTATACAAACTCACTTTGAGCCAACCCATGAGTTGCTGGTACAAACTGTCTCAATCCATGCTGCCTTAGCACGAGCAAAAGGGCATAACCAATGGCACCCCAAATTCCTAACAAGGGAACCCAATCAAAGCTGCCGCATCGATAAAGTATCTCTCCAGGAACCATCCATGGAGCTCTCCACTCAACATCCTCTGACTGTAGATTCCGAAGTAATGCCATCTAATTCTCTTCTGGCACATTCACTTTCCTAGATGAGGCTACTATATCTTTCAACGGGGAGTAGTTCTCAAAGAAAACCCGACAAACAATCCCATCAATCAATCAGAAGTGACTGTAGAACCAAGCTAAAAGTAACTGAGCACACCCTATAAACCTGCCTGCACCAGCCCTCCTACATGCACCTAAGGACCTGAATGTCTTTGTCAAAATCGCAAGGACGGAAGTAACCCTTCTACTGAGTCGATGAAAAAGATACGTGGTTGCCTCATCCACATATCCCAAAGCCCTAAGGAAAACCATCAGTCCATACAAACTTAAAGAAAAAGCGTCTACCTTCTTCGTCTCATCTGGGTGTGTCAAAATCAGATCTTTTAAAGCGTCCCACAAAATGCCCTTGCACTCATCCTTTTCTTTAATTCTGGTCGCGATCTACTGCTCGCTCATTCCCGTAATGGTCATTAATTTCTTCCAAAAGGTAGGGACACAAGCAGCTCGAGAATAGATCCTATCATTCTGAAACCTGGGACAACGAAGTAAGGCAGTGTACTCCTCCACAGTAGGTACCAAATCTACTTCCCCAAAAGTGAAACAACTGTACGCCGGGTTCCAAAACTGAGTAAGGGCTCGGAACAAGTGCTCATCTACCTGAATATTGAGCAAGTAAGGTAAATCTCTGTAATTATTGTAGAATAACTGCTTGGTTTCATTGCCCCACTGATCCCAAATTTCCTTAAGCTCTTGGAGATTATTCTATGTGACACTAATACGAGTATAATTTGACAGCTCTGACACATATCCCATAGTTATACTGTCTCCCTTTTCTAGCTGAGTTTGCTCTGACCATCTATGACAATCGGCGTTGCCCTCTACTCTATCAAGAAGTCCGTTCTCCATAATAAAACTTCCTAACTTAGAAACTGACCGTGAATCGATACCTTTGTAAATGCAGAATGATATGCAAACAAAAGAAAAGAAATAGTCAGTATCACATGATATCAATAAATCTCAACAATAATTTATAAGGGTAATATCTAAAGTATAGCTCTAACTAAGTTGGGCTCTTACAATTTTTCTATATGAGGTTAGTTCTAAATTTTGAGGTACCCGAACCAGCAGATTCCTCGATTCTCACCCACTATAGGCTCATTTGAAACGAGTTCAGTTCAGGGGAATACATTTCCCTATAGCTACACGGAGATGAAAATCTCACGAAACCATAAGTACAGATGTATCCCGAAAGTGATCCACTATCCTACACGGAGGCGAAAACCTCACGAAGGCGTAGTTTCTCACTCCCACTTAAGGGTGTAACCACAGCGGTCATGCAAATACTATACGTATCAGAGTATAGCAACACATGCAATAATACAAACATATGTAATGCAAAGAGGATTAAATTTTAAAATTTTTAATTTCTGACATTAAGATAAGAGATAATCAATTACACGGTTTGACTCTCTTATTATTCCCCAGTGGAGTCACCAAGCTGTCGAGACCATTCTTAAATCGAGTTTGAAATAAAACGGGGTTCGACTTTGAAAAAATGAAAACAGGAGTCGCCACCAATCTTTTTAGGTGTGATTGGATCACCTTTTAAAACATTTTGTTTAAAAATCATTAGTTTTGGTCTACGAAATCAGAAAAAGGGTTCGGGAGCCAGTTACGTACGAGGAAGGGTTAGCACCCTCGTAACGCCCAAAAATTGGTACCTAATTGATTATCAAGTGTCTTTAATGTCGGAAATTTAAAAATTTTAAGATGCAATCCTCTTTTAATATTTTTTACTTTAAAAATTAGGGTTCACTTGTATCAAATAAATCAAAATATTACATCCAATAAGTTCGGACACAATATTTTTAAGATATCTGACACTAAGTTAGCCTTGTTGGAAATCCCTATCTCAAAACAACGAAAAGCCGTATCCAGTAAGTTAGGACACAACGCCTTGAAATTTTGAGACAGTTGCTTGCACTTAGAAAACCTTAAAAACTTAGAAGGGTGCTTGACTATTCGAACTCAACGAGAAAAGTTGCAACCCAATAAGTTAGGGTACTATTTTTCTCGAAATTTTCAAACACCAAGCATTGCCTTTATTTTTTTTGAAAACTTTAGAGTCTCGTTTTTTAAGATTGATGCATGAAGGAGTATATTAACATAACATACGAGATAACATGTTATAGTAAAAGCACAATAGCATGAATATCATACATTAACTAACATATACATATAAGAAACATGGCAAATTTTAAATAAGTAAAATATACATAAAACACAATATATATTTAAGAAGAATAGGTAAAAACATATAAACATGTAATTCATCATATATTTAAACATATTGATAATAAAAATGATGCATGATATACAATTTGACATATATATAAAAAATAATAATATGCCAAACACTCAACATTTAATTATGAGACCAACATTTAATATATTGACATAATATATAAAAAAATGGTTGTGTATATATATTAAAATATAAATAAAGTGAGTAATTTTTTTAAAAATGTGTAAATTAAAATCAAATTTTTGGCAATGTAATGCTGATATAGTATACATAATAACTTTAGTTTTAGGATTATAATTAAATAATAAAATATAAACACTATGATATTGTACTATGTAAAATATAAGATAATAAACATATTTAATAATACATGAAAACATAGTAATTAATAATGAATTTTGAAATAGTATAATAATATATAAAATACTAATTTTATAGTTTTGGATAAAAATATACATAGGTTTTAAAAATTATAAAGGAAATAATTAATACAATATTTAGTATCAATTTATCATGAAAATAATAATGTGAATAATAATATACATGAAAAAAATATAATAGATAATAATAATAATATGAAATAATATATTGTTAAAATGTAAAATAATATAATAATATAAAAATATATAAATATTATGTGATAAAAATATAATATAATAAATAATAAGTAATTATATATGTTAAAATATATATTAATATGATAATAGAAAAATATGAAGTAATATAATATAATAAAATATAAATAAATAATAATATAAAATATATAATACATAAAATAATATATATACAATTTAAAATAAATAAGTTATAAATAATTTTAAAAGGAATAAAGGGACTAAAATTAAATGTAAATAAAAATCAGTGGTTAATTTGATAATAAAAGAAACGTATTTGGACTTAATTGAAATGCCCATTAAAATCTTACGGACTCATTAGGAAATTTTCCCTTGTCCCAGAACGGTACCGTTTTAACCTAGGCCTTAAAGTGGCCACAATTAGGATTAAATTAAAACCGAAATAAAACCGTAGGGATAATTTATAAATAATTAAAAATGAAATTTAAAAAACAAATTAAAAAAGAAAAAAAATTGGAAGGACCATTAGGGCAATTAGACCTTTATTTAAAAACACGCGGATCCTTCCCGGGTCACGGGTCAACACGCGGATCCTAGGGCCTTAAAACGACATCGTTTTTGGCTTATGGGACTAAACCAAAACGGGGCTGTTTTGAAAGGGCTATATAAGCCCGATATTAGGCCAAAAAATCATTTCGGTCCCCCTTTTTTTAAAAAAAAACTGAGAATTCTCTCTGAGCCTTCCTGGCTCTCCTGAGCTCCGGCCCTTAGCCGGTGGTCCTTCGTTCATCGGACCACCGTGTTTCCCCTCACGCGCCGTCACCAACTCCGCCGTGTATGACGGTCAGGACCTAAAAGGTTCATCTTTCCAAGGTGAAACAGAAGGTACTGTTTCCTTTTCTTTATTTCTTTCCTTTGTAAAAAAACTTAAATATGTTATGCATGCAAAAGAAGTAAACCAATAAAACCAAAAACAAAATAAAAGAGACGATCTATTACCCTTTCAAAAAGATCTGCTTTATTTCTCTGCCTTTTGATCGAATACAAAAAATTTATGACGTTTTCTGTGTATATTTGTCTATCTATACTTCTTGTTTTCTCTTTGTATATCTATGTGTGCGTATAAGCCTCCTCCTTTTTACAAGTGAAATGGAAGGCTTTATAGCCTTAGTCCCTCACATGTTCTAGGAAAGAAATCTATGATTTCTTTCCATTTCGTGTCTTCTGTATCTTTGACTGATATGCTGTGATTTTCTTGCCATTTCTTGCTCTGCTTTTTCGCGTATCTGCTGTTTGTTTCCTTTCTTGCAGGTAACTCGCGAAGATCTCGGTGGCTGGGCTTGCTGTCATGGATTCGAATCTCGGCAGATGCCCATTTGTGCACTGATGACCACAAGGCAGACTCTTTTGTGGAGATCTTGGCGTCAAAGGAGGTACCAAGGTCGGAGGTGAGGCCTAGTATTACGGTGCACTGACGGTGGTGACGTTCGAAGTACCCTAGTGTTTCTGGACAGCTCATTGATTAGGGCCAGCTGGGGTGACGTGAGTGGACAGGCAGAAACCCTAGGGTTCCCTGCCTTAAAAAAATTTGGGCCAACTGGGCCACCTTGTAATTGGGTTAGGGTATTAGGGTCTGGTAGGTATTGGGTTTAGATTGTATTTGGGTGTAACCAGGTATACGGGTAGTGCTTCTGTATTGAACCAAAAACACTTGGGCTTTGTAATTAGACTTTTAAATGGACGTTTTAAATAAATACTTATTTATTTAATTCTTTTATTCTGTTTTCAGCCCGGTCAAATTTGGGCTACTACATATAATACGTGATTTAGGCCTCGAGGGTTCATAACAGAGACTTAATGATTTAATTTTAATATATTTGTTGTTTATTCATGAATTGTTTGTAAATTAACTAATATGTTCGGTAACGCCTCGTAACCCTATTCCGTCGACAGTTTGGGATTAGGGGGTGTTACATTTATTGATATCAGAGCCCGGTTTAGCCGATTCTCAGAATGGACGTGATGTGTAAAATGTTTAAAAATACATGCCATATAAATCTGTGATAGTGTGATGTGCATGATCCGGTTTAACCCTTATTTTTTTCAATAGATTGAAAAGATGTTGAATAGACCTGAACATGTTGAACAAGAAGAAGTAAATAGTAGAGTACAAACATCTGAACAAAGGACAAGTAGTGATGTTCCAATTTCCTTGATGCGAGAACAAGAACTTAGAAACATGATTATTAGAGTACTGAATCAGTGGTATAATAAGAGGATGCAAGAAAGGAATCAAAATCAGACCCAGCAACCTCCTCCCCCTACAGTACCACATGTAGTGCCCTCGGTTGCTCCTCCACCTCCTCCTCCGGTAACTGAATAAAGTAAGAGAACTCCGGTAGAAAAACTCAAAAAATTTGGGGCTGAAGAATTTCGAGGCAGGTCAGATGATGATCCAGTAAAAGCTGAGTATTGGTTGCAGACCACGATAAGAGTTTTTAAAGAAATGGCTTGTTCTCCAGATGACTATTTAAGGTGTGTTGTTTCCTTGTTAAAAGAAGAAGCATATCACTGGTGAGAGACAATAGAAGTTGTAGTACCAGCCGAGAAACTTACTTGGGAATTTTTCCAAGCCGAGTTTAAAAAGAAATATGTTGGCAAAAGATATTTAGAAAAGAAAAAGAGAGAATTTCTTGATCTTCGACAGGGAAATCAGATAGTAGCTGAGTACGAGAGGAAGTTTGTATATATTAGCAGATATGCTCGAGAGATTGTTCCTACAGAAGAAGACATGTGTGTTCGATTTGAAGAAGGTCTGAATGATGAAATCAGAATGATGATAGGTGGTACGAAAATTTAAGAATTTGTGGTTTTATCAGATCGAACTCAAAAGATGGAAGAAGTGTACAATAGAAAGATGCAACGGGAAAGAAGAAATAAAGGATCTTATAAAAGAAGCTCCTTCAAATCATATTCAGTATTTCTCATTAAAAAGTTTAAGGATGATTCCATTTGAGCTACATCGATACCTGAACGATCGAAGACTAGAGTAACTCAACCTGATCATGGAATATCAATCAGATCAGTTGCTAGTGAAGCCAGTGTACAAAATACTCCCAGGTCTAAATGTCAACACTATGGAAAATACCAGTTGGGTGAATGCAGAGGTAAAATAGGAGCTTGCTACAAATATGGAGTCACTGATCATTTTATCCGGAATTTTCCTCTGTTACAAAAAGATGAAGAAGAACAGAAGAAGAAATAGATGGCTACTTCTCAGAGAAGTAAACGTGCGAGTCAAAGAAGTGTTGCAAGAGCTACCCGCTCGAGTGCAAAAGATTCTGTTGCTCGGTCAGAGGTTAGAGCACCAGTACGTACATACGTCATCCGAGATAGAGAAGAAGCCACGGCTCCAGACGTTATTGCTGGTACTTTCTATCTCTTTGATAATATTGTATATGCATTAATTGACCCAGGTACTAAACATTATTATATTTGCACGGTATTAGCATTAGAAAAGAAATTGTCTGTTGAACCAACTGAATATGATGTTTAAGTTACTAATCCGTTAGGACAAAGGGTGATAGTAAATTTAGTGTGTCGAAATTGTCCACTGAAAATAAAAGACTGTGAGTTCCCTGCTGATTTAATGTTGTTACCCTTTCAGGAATTTGATGTTAAATTGGGAATGGATTGGTTGAAAAAATATGATGCTGTGGTAAATTTTCGTGAGAAGCGGATCAATTTGAAATGTCAGACAGGTGATATACTTTCTGTTGAGCCTGAGAATTCAAATGATGTTGTTAAAATTATTTCAGATTTTTCAGCTCAGAGGTTAATGCAGAAGGGTAATGAGGTATTTTTAGCTTACATCCTTGATACTCAAGGATCTGAACCAAAACTAGAACAGTTTCCGGTTGTTAATAAATTTCTTGACGTATTTCCTAAAGAATTACCGGGTTTACCACCAGATCGAGAAGTTGAATTTGTGATTGATGTGGTACTGGGAACAGCTCCTATATCAGTGACACCATATCGTATGACACAAGCTGAGTTAAAAGAGCTGAACATACAGTTGCAGGAATTACTAGACAAAGGGTTTATTAGACCGAGTATGTCACCTTGGGGTGCACCAGTTTTGTTCGTGAAAAAGAAAGACGGATCTCTCAGACTGTGCATAGACTACAGGCAGCTAAACAGGGTTACAATTAAAAATAAATATCCTTTGCCTCACATTGATGATTTGTTTGATCAGTTGAAAGGTGTTGCCGTGTTTTCAAAGATAGATCTTCGATCCGGATATTATCAACTGAAAGTTAAAGAATATGATGTGCCGAAAACTACCTTCAGAACTCGGTATGGTCATTACGAGTTTTTGGTAATGCCTTTTGGTTTAACTAATGCCCCTGCTGCATTTATGGACTTAGTGAATTGGATTTTTCAGCCTTATTTGGATAGATTTGTAGTTGTGTTTATTGATGATATACTGATCCATTCAAAGACAGAACTCGAGCATGCTCAACATTTAAGGATAGTGCTACAAACTTTGCGAGAAAAGCAATTATATGTAAAATTCAGCAAATGTCAATTTTGGCTTCATGAGGTTGGATTTCTGGGTCACATTGTTTCAGATGAAGGGCTTCGAGTAGATCCGAGTAAAGTATCTGCAGTGGTAAATTGGAAAACTCCAAGGAATGTAACGGAAGTACGAAGTTTTCTGGGTTTAGCTGAATATTATCGCCGTTTTATTAAAAAAATTTCAATGATTGCTTCACCTATGACACGATTGCTACAGAAGAATGTTGAGTTTGTGTGGTCTGACAAATGCCAGCAAAGTTTTGATCAGTTGAAGAAGATGTTGACAACAGCTCCGGTGTTGACTTAACCAGAATCAAGTGTGCCATATGTTGTATACAGTGATGCATCTTTGGATGGTTTAGGTTGTGTGCTGATGCAGTCGGGAAAAGTGGTGGCCTATGCTTCTCAGCAGTTAAAATCACACGAGAAGAATTATCCTACGCATGATTTGGAGTTGGCTGCAATTGTTTTTGCATTGAAAATTTGGAGACATTATTTATATGGTGAAAAATGTTATGTGTATACAGATTATAAAAGTTTGAAGTATTTGATGACGCAGAAAGAGTTGAATTTGAGACAGAGAAGATGGCTTGAGTTATTAAAATATTATGACCTTGTTATCGATTACCATCCGGGGAAGGCTAATATAGTTGCTGACGCACTCAGTCGGAAATCATCTTTGTTTGCACTCCGGTCAATGAATGCCCATTTGTCTGTTAGTGAAGATGGATCTCTAATAGCAGAATTGAAAGCCAAACCTATGTTTCTCCAACGAATTTGGGAGTTGCAATATGAAGATTCAAAGTTGGTATTAAAGAAATAAATAGCTCGAGACTAGCAGGATTCAGAGTATAACATTGATGGGAATGGTATGTTATACTATCGTAAAAGAATTTGCGTTCCAAATAATTCAGACTTGAAAAATGATATTCTTTCTGAAGCTCACAGTAGCAGGTATTCTATTCACCCTGGAAGTACAAAAATGTATTGTGATTTGAAACAGTTGTATTGGTGGCCTGGTATGAAAAGGGAAATTTGTGAGTTTGTAGCAAAGTGTCTAATATGTCAACAGGTGAAAGTAGAACATCAGGTACCAACGGGTTTATTACAACCTATTATGATTCCAGAGTGGAAGTGAGAACATGTTACGATAGATTTTGTATCTGGGTTACCTGTGACCCCGAAGAAGAAAGATTCAATCTGGGTAATTGTCGATAGATTGACAAAATCAGCACATTTTATTCCAGTCAGAACGGATTTTCCACTGGAGGAGTTAGCAGAACTGTATATCTCTGAGATTGTGAGGTTACATGGGGTTCCAACATCTATTATTACGGATCGAGATCCAAGGTTTACATCGAGGTTTTGGAGCAAACTGCAGGAAGCTTTAGGCACAAAACTAAATTTTAGTACCGCTTTTCATCCTCAAACTGATGGGCAATCAGAGCGGGTAATTCAGATTTTGGAAGACATGTTGAGATGTTGTATACTTGAGTTTGGTGGTAGTTGGGAAAAGTATTTACCACTGGCCGAATTTGCTTACAACAACAGTTATCAATCTAGCATAAAGATGGCACCATTTGAAGCTTTATATGGAAGAAAATGTAAGACTCCATTGCATTGGTTAGAATTGAGTGAATCCAAGTTAGTGGGGGTCGATTTAATTCGGGAAACTAAAGAAAAGGTTCGGATTATCCGAGATTGTCTGAAAGCTACTTCGAATCGTCAGAAATCATATGCTGACTTGAAAAGAAGAGAAATAGAGTTTAATGTGGGTGATCAAGTGTTCTTAAAGGTGTCGCCGTGGAAAAAAGTATTATGATTTGGCAGAAAAGGAAAACTAAGTCCAAGATTTATTGGACCATACAAGATTATTGAAAGAGTCGACCCTGTAGCATATCGGTTAGCTTTACCTCCAGAGCTTGAGAAGATTCATAATGTGTTCCATGTGTCTATGCTGAGACGTTATAGATCAGACTCTTCACATATGATTCTGCATACAGAAATTCAGCTTCTGTCAAATATGACTTATTCAGAAGAACCAATGAAGATTTTGGCTTGGGAAATTAAAGAACTGCGGAATAAAAAGGTACCATTAGTTAAAGTGTTGTGGCATCGACATGGTGTGGAGGAAGCAACCTGGGAAACAGAGGAATCAATCAGGTAAAAAATTTTGAGGACGATATTTCTTAAGAGGGGGAGAATTGTAATAGCCTAAAATTTCAGTAGTGTCGGAACAGTAATTCGAGATTACTAAATCTGAAAAATGAGTAGAAAATATTAATAATTTAGTGAATATAAGTTAAATGTGAAGTTAGGAAAATTTTTGAAATTGCGAATAGTGTACTAGAAATAAATATTTAAAAAAATTAGAATCGGAAACGAGGTATCGAGAGTTTGAAAATTTTAAAACCAGCCATAAATATTTTTATAAATATTTATGGAGTGTTAATAAGTTAGTATTAAAGTTTCGTCAAGAAATTTTAAAGTTCCGATAGTTACTTGAATAAAAAGGACTAAATTGTAACAAATATAAAATTATGGGAAACGATTAAATAGCTTAAATGATAAAACAAAGAGGGTTTAAAAGGAAAATAGACCCAAGGTCTATTTGGGCTAGATGGCAAGGGGCATGAAATCAGTAGGAAAATTGATGAATTAAGGGTAAAATTGGAATATTGCAAAATTTACTTAATAAAGCTAGGACTAAAGTGGAATTATCTAGATTTCTCTTTATTTTTTTGAATTCTCATCAGCAAAAAACACCATAGAAGGGTTTGCTTAAGCTGGTTTTTCATATTTTTACTGCAATTAAGTTCAATTCTTGATTATTTCTTGAAATTTTTGTGTTTTTATGACTTTTACAACTCGGTCCACTTGTTGAAATCACTAGTTTTTGATTCTATGAAAGAAATTGGAAGTTGCTATGAATATGTTCTGGAAGTATATGATGATTTAGCATGGAATTAGAGCTTTAAATTGTTTATATGCTGATTTTATTGAAAGAATTGAATAGAAAGTGAATGTTTAGGACCTAATGGTGAAAGAGTTTGAAGTTACGGTTTTATGTGGAAATTCTGAATTTTAATAGTTGTGAAATAACTTATAATGTCTAGGTAAAGTATTAATTGAGAAAAATCAGCTCAATTGAGAGGCTAATTGAGTAGGGATGAAATTGTTATTTATTAAAAGCTTAGGGGAAAAATGGTAATAAATAGCTTGCACTAAAACAATTTTGGACAGCAGCAGTAGACTAACATTGAAAAATCACCATAAATTGTATAAATTGAATTAGAAGATGAAAAAAAATATGAAATTAAAGCTCATTGAGTCTAGTTTCTCATAAAAGAAATGATGTAAGCAATGGATTTGTAAATCATGAGATATAATGAATTTTTTGAGACAATGTCAGAATGAATTCGAGTTCCCCTGTTCTGACTTTGAAAAATCATAAAAAATTGAATAAAATAATTAGGGGCTTAAATTTATATGTATATAATCCTGAATGAGTCTATTTTCAATAGAAATAAATGGGAACATCATCCGAATCCCGTACGAGGAGATAATTAATTTTTAGTGAAGAAGGGTCTGAACTGTCAGACAGCAGAATAGAGGTGATTTTAAAGAATAAAATGTACTTATTGGCTAAACCAAAAATTCTGAAAATTTTATGATAAGAAGATATGTGAGTCTAGTTTCAGGAAAAATTAGCGGATCCTAATTTTGAGTTCTGTAGATCAAGATAAAAATAATTTAGTGACTATTGTATGGACGGACAGCATTGAATATACATAGATAAATAGTGAAATTGCAGATAATGTTACTTATAAGCGGGTTATAAACATTAAGGATATGAAATAGAATGAATGTGAAGTCAATACTGATAAGTGAAAAAATTTATATTATAGATCAAGAAATCGAGGATAAACGAGGAAAAGAGAAAATTCCGGAATAGTTCCAGAAATCTCTACAACTACTGCAAATTGTTCCGGGTAAGTTCGTACGGTTAAATTATTAAATTTCAATATTATTATATGAATGGTGATTAATATTTATGTATGTTAATTGTTGAAAATAAGTAAATTGCGTACAAAATTTATGAAATTGAACTGAGTATTTCGGAGGAACGGAACGTAGGAAATGAGTACGATCTTTCAGTGAAAAAGATGAATTGACGGTAAATTACCCAAGTAAACCGAGATTCAGCATTTGTTGTGAATTCTCGTGTTTGCTTTCTGTTTAGCTCTTACGAGCTTTCGTTAACTCATATGAATTTCAGTTAACCCTTTTGGGGTTTCAGTTCAGCTCTGGTGAGCTTCAGTTAGCCTTCGGGCTTCTGTTTAGCACTTATGTGTTGCAGTTAGACTTCGGACTTTAGATCACGATGTACTCAAATCCGTAAGTCGTTCCTTAAATGGACAAGTTGGTAAGTCGTAATTGTAACGTGTGGAAAAAGAAATGTAAGTAATGTTATCATTATTTTTTAGCTCAATTAAGTAAATTATTTTTAAAATGAGATTATGACATACAGGATGAAAGTAACTTACTTGAAATGTCCATATGATTTGAATTTTGGAAACTAATATTTGGTAAGGTTTATGGTTTAAGCCGACGAACTTACTAAGCTATAGTCAGCTTACTTGTAATGTTTATTGCTCTTTGTAGATTAACGGGAGGGTCAGAGGATCGGACCATCACGCTCAAGTCACACTATTTCAATTTTCTGGTAAATTTTGTTATAAATACTTTAAATGGTTTATATGGCATGTATAGGAGCTTATATGACTATGTTTTGTATCAACTCATGAATATATTAGTTAAGTTAATATAAGTTGATATATGATATGAATGGAAATTAATTAAGATGTTTAAATATTACTTGAAAGTATGAATGGATATAATGTTAGATAAAATAAGGACTAACGGTATTGTTATAAAACGAATGTGATTTGGATGAAGATTGTATTTGTTGAGTTGTTGTTTTTGTGTTGAATTGGTTGCAAATTTTAAATTGCATGGAAGGTTAGATGTTTCTAAAGGGGTTATATTGAATTTTTAAAAAAAAATAATAGTAATAATTATTATATTACGAAAAATTTCTGGAGTACTTAAATAAGTCTCTATTCATTTATAATACGTGATTTAGGCCTTGAGGGTTCATAAAAGAGACTTAATGATTTAATTTTAATATATTTGTTGTTTATTCATGAATTGTTTGTAAATTAACCAATATGTTCAGTAACGCCTCGTAACCCTATTTCGTCGACGGTTTGGGATTAGGGGGTGTTACAGGAAGTGTTCTGAGAGGCGACCCTCACCTATATTCTAGCAGCTTGGCTACTTATTATCTGATACGTGTCGTAATGACACAATATGGTGTATAGGGATGGGTGGGTGTTTTTAACCCCACGTGGTGTGTTGGGATGGTCGGAGATGTTGTGTAGAGGATGAGGGTAGGATTCTGTATATCTTATCTGTATATCTGATTATGTTGACTGTATCTGAATTGGGCAAGGGCCGTAATCTGTATCTGATTGTAAATGAGATATTTGTATGCTGGCATGCTTAATTTTGTTGGGTTATACATTGAGTTTACGAAAACTCACATTTGTTTATCTGTTCTGTTCAGGTAATCCACAGACTTAGGTAGATCCATGCGACAGAGCCTCTCGGTGACCACGAGTTCATAAACTGATTAAATTTATGGTATTTATTTTAATTTAAGGATTATTTCTAGAGTTTTGTAATAATTGGACTCTCCGAACTTTTTGGTTGATTTTTGGATTTGGATTTTCGTTTTAGTACTTTATTTGCGACTGATATCTAAAAACTATGATTTTTACTAAAACAAAGGTTTTTTTTTTAAAATACAAACTGTATTTTTTTAAAAATATAACGGTTTTAAGAATTCCGCTACAAATTACGTTTTGACAAATAAATGGATTAAGTAACACTTTCGAAAATTGACATAAATGAATATGAATTATGAAATGTGAATGATTTGACGAGACTAATCTATTTTCAAAACCCTACCTAGTGACACCTCCGGATTCGACCATAATGTCTAGGTTGAGTTTGGGGTGTTACAGTAACCTACAATGAGACAAAAACACAACTCTTCGTCCTTAAACACGGAACAACAGTGATATTGTTAAAAAACAATGGCAATAAGGATTACACAAAGGGAGGTTCGATAGAAAAGAAATCACGATGGTTTGAATTTCGAGGAGTATGCTGAATAAAAGGGAGAAAAGAGAACAAGGAGAAGAAATGAAAGAAAAATTTCAGAAGAAAATTTCAAAGAAAAACAAAATTGAAATTTGTTGAAGAAGGGGAAAAGTGGGATGGTAGAACTAAGGAAAAAAATGTGGTAAGGAAAAAAATGTGGGAAGTGAGAAAAAGGGACAATAGAACATGGGGAGAGATTTTAGGGTAATTTGTTTGTGTTTTTTTTTTAAATTCTTCCAAATAAAAATAAAATAAATCTAATAAGATCACAACCTACCAAATTAGTTAAAAATTGAATTAAACTGAAACTCTAACATCCTGGCGGCAATAGAAGAGTCTAAGAAAAAAATTCACTTTGCATAGACACAAGATTTGAACACATGACCTCTAAGTAAACTAAGATTTTACCATCGAACCAACAAGCTCATTTGTAACGGCCTAATTTTCAGTGGTGTTGGAAATGGTGATTTGAGATCACTAAATCCGACAAATAAGATTGAACAAGATAGTAATTTAATATTTATGAGTCAAGTAAGAATTTAGAAGAATTTGTGAAATGGTGAAATTAGTGAATTAAAAGAATTTATTAGGTCAAACGGGTCAAAAACGAGGTATCGAGACCTCGAATTTGAAAATCAAGCTATAAATATTTTTATAAATATTTATGAAGTTTCATTTAGCTAGTATTAAAGTTTGGTTGAGAAATTTTAACGATTAGGTAGTCAATTAAATAAAAAGGACTAAATTGTAATAAAAATAAATTTTGCTAAAAGGATTAAATAGCTCAATTGTTAAAAGAAGGAAGATTTAAAGGGAAATTAAGCCTAAAAGTGAATAGGCTGGACGGCAAAGGCAAGAAAATCAGCAGAAAAATAAGGGAAATAAGGGCAAAATTGGAAATTTTACAACTTTAACATATAAAATAAGAATAAAATTGAAGAATCTAGAGATCTCTTCATATTTTATCAACCAAAACGCCATAGAAGGTCTGGAGAAAGCTGGTTTTTCATATTTTACATCATGTAAGTTTAATTCTTGCTTTTTCTTGATAATTTTTATGTTTTTATGACTTTTACAATTAGGTCCACTTGTAGAATTCATTAGTTTTTGATTTTATGGGTGAAATTGGAAGTTACCCTGGATGGATAAGGGAATTTTATGATGAATTATTATGAAATTTAAGTTCTAATTTCATATTAAGGTGGTTTTATTAAGTGATTTTGATAGGAAATGATATTTAGGACCTAATTGTGAAAAAGTTGTGAATTGAAGGTTTCTGTTGAAATTCAGAATATAAAAGGTTTTGAAATAGTTTATAATGATAAAATAAAGTGTTAATTGAGAAAAATTAGTTCAATTGATGGGTGAATTGAGCAGGGACTAAATTGTGAAAACTGTAAATTTTGGGGTAAAAGTGCAATTTCGAAATTTAAACAGCATAAATTGTGAAGTGAAATAGAATTGAAATGGATGCTAATGAAGGAATGATTTTATAATTATAGATCAAGAAAACGAACTGAACCGTGGAAAGGAGAAAATTCAAGAATAGTCCCTGAATTTCTACGACTTTTGCAAATTAGTCCAGGTAAGTTCATATGGCAAAGTTCAATGTTTTGATATGAAAATCTTATGATTGTTAAAGTATTTCATTGTTGATGAATACTATCAATTTGCATTAATTAATAAATAATGTGTAACTAAAAGTACAAATTAGTAGGAACAATGGATTTGAGTGCTTCTATTCTGTGACCCTGATGAATTGACGAAAAATATGTGATAAGTGCGCCCGTTTAAGACCATAGCTGGGCTATGGCATCGGTGCAATGTGATAATGTGACTCCGTATAAGACCATAGCTGGGCTATGGCATCGGTATAATGTGATAATGTGATTCCGTATAAGACCATGTCTGGGATATGGCTTCGGTATGATATGTGAACCGTGTAAGACCATGGCAAGGCTATGGCTTCGGTGTGTGATGCGTAACAATGTGAAAGTCCATAGTTTACTATGGCAATGTGATAATGAAGCACTCAATTCCCTTATTGTTCCCTAATTTGACAATGAAGTAAATGAGAAATGGGCCTAAGGGAGTTAAATTGTGAGTAGCCATATGGAAATTATTCCAATGAGTTATTAATGAAATTGTGATTTGGAGGATGAAATAGTTAAACTAATAGATATATGATTGTGTACGATATTTGATATGATTTGTGTTTTTATGCCTATGAGCTTACTAAGCTTCAATAAGCTTACTTGTGTGTGTTTAATATTTTTATGTAGATTGACTTGAAGTGAAGTGGGTAGATCGGATCAACACAACAGGGCACACTATTCAGATCAATTCTGGTAGTTTTTGTTTTATGTTTAAAGATTTATATGGCATGTATAGAGTTTGAATGAATTGAAGTAAAGATGTTATGAACTAGTTAACAATATTTGTACTAAAATAGTTTTTGGTAAGTAGCAGTAGTTTGACTTTGAAAATTCACCATAAATTTTGGAAATTGAGTTAAGGGCTGGAAAAAAAATGAGATTAAAGCCTAATGAGTCTAGTTTCATATAGAGGAAACGGTGCATGCAATTGGATTTTATGTTATGAGATATTTAAATTGTGGTGAGATAGAGTCTAAATAACTTCGAGTTCCCCTGTTCTGATTTTAGAAAATCATTAAAAATTGCACAAAAATAATTATGAGTCATACTATATATGTATGGATTCCTCGTTGGGTCTATTTTTAAGAAAAACAAACGGCATGATTATTTAAATTTTTTACAGAGAGAAATTTGGTTCGTAGTGCACAGGGGTCAAAGTAGCCAAACCCTGAAACAGGGGAGGATTTAACTAATAAACTGTACTAATTGGACCAACCAAAAATTATATAAAAAAATTGGTAAGTAGATATATGAGTATAAATTCGGGGAAATTTTACGGATTTGGATTTTGAGTTTTATAACTCGAGATATGAATTATTTAGCAACTATGATGCAGTTGGACAGCTTGTCTGAAAAGTATGATATAAATTATCTGAATTTGGTTAAGTGCTCAAATAAGTTTAGTAGTGCCTTGCGCTCGACTCCGGAAATGGTCTCGGGTAAGGGGTGTTACATCATTCTTGTCAACAATTAAGCAAAAATAATAGATAAGCTTGATGTTCAAAGATAGAGGTTGAAACAAAAAATAAATAAAAATTCAACGAAAAGAATTTGAACATAGGACCTTAGGCACATAACTAGAACGCTTAATCACTGAAACATATTAATTCACTTTACACAATTCCTACAACCTTAACTCAAATGCAGGGCGTGACCACTCTTAGTTTACTAACCAAATTTATACTAACCCGATTTTTGAGTTGTGACACCCCCTATTTGGCATAGCTGTGTGGCTCACACGGTCGTGTGGCATTGACAATTTCAATTTTTGACCAATTGATTAGAAAACGCCCATTTCTAAAAAAAATTTACGAAAATGGGTCGCTTTTTTCAAAAATAACGAGAACGGCCCGATTTTACTAAAACGCGCTGAGCTAGCGTCATTTTCAAAGGAAAGTCAGAAAAGTGCGTCTAGCTCAGCGCTTTTTTCCTCTTAGACCTCTAAAATGCATCCAGGCCAGTGCGTTTAAAACTTACAAAACTTACAGAACAGGCCTTTATATATACCCAAAGTCTCAGTTCTCTTATTTTCTTAAGCAATATGGGATGTGAGATATGTGCATATATAGACTCATGAATAGGTTTGCGACTTGTTTTTAGACAATGTGGGATTCCTTCCTCTTTTAACTAACGATTAAAGGCTACACTATATTTTATAATTTTTTTACAAAACAATTTCTATTTTTTTATATTTTGTTAAATTTTTCTCATATTATAAAATTACCTTTTGAGATCTTTAATCTTGTTGCATTTTAGAATTGTTAGCATATACAAAATGATCATAATAAAAAAAAAGAAAACGAACAACAAGTTGCACATATGAAATTTGTATATGCAATAATTTCTATTCAATTTTAAATATTTGAAGTTAATATCCATGCAATTCTATTTTTTTTAAAATAAATTTCCATTATTTCAATTTAGAAGTTATACTTTTAATATTTTATTATTATTTATTTTCTGTTATGAATGTTTGATTAATAAATAAATAGTGAGTATTTGGTACTAAGATAGTATACTTTTTTTGTAATTTTAAAAAATTGATTTTTTTTTAATATTTATATTTTTAATATTTTACTATACTCATTAATTTTTTAGTCTTAATTTTAATTTAATTTCCATCACCTAATGAATGTTGATAAATTTATTTCAAATATATTTTGACTAGATAGATTATCTATTTAAAAATAGTATATAAAGATGTTAAATAGGTTTTTTTATATAGAAATATGTAATATACATAAAATATAATAATTATTTTTCATATTTTTATATCTAGATTAAATTAAATTAGCAGTCACTTAACTATGATTTTGAAAAGAAAACAAATGTATATGGATCAATTCATTAATAGTTTCATACCTATACATTATATTAATTGTTTGCATCAAATTTTAATGTTCAATAAATAAATTTATATAAAATTTTTAATGAATATCTAATAATATTAGTATTCAAGTATACAAAATGAAATTGCTTTAAATAAACAAATGCAACAAAACAAGACTCCATTAATGGCAAATGCTATAAAATCTTCCACACATCCCCCAAACACCTTTATTTTAAGCTCATTTTGGTCATCTTCAAACAAGAAGAGATAAAATCCTACATCATTTTATATTTTATAATCTTTTCACTTATAAAGTTTAAAAATTTTATTTATAATGTAATAGATGTTAACTTTTTGTAAAAAATTTAAACTCTATAAATAAATAAAAAATAGTGTTGCCATTTTGGGTCTATATAAAGGCCCATTCTTGTAAATTTTCAAAAAATTGGCCTATTTTTTGTAATTTTATTTTTAAAAATGGCCTTTTTTTGGAAATTTAGTCGTTAGAACATGGGAAAAAGTGTTGACTTGTAAGTGCTTTAATAAAACGCGCTGACCTGGACGCATTTTACAGGTTAGAGGGGAAAAAAGCACTGAGCTAGACACACTTTTCTGACATTCCCTTGAAAGTGACGCCAACTTAGCGCATTTTAGTAAAATCGGACCATTCTCCTTTTTTAAAAAAAAAAAGTGGCCCATTTTCATAATTTTTTTTGGAAATGGGCCTTTTCTGGCCAATTGGTCTCAATTTTTCACTGTTTTACGAAGTTTCAACTTAGCGCCACACACCTGATTACTTCTGGGATGTCTATAGAACAACACCACTCCAAAATATGCACAAATGACATCCACAATTAACTAGTTAGCACAAATTTTCTCTCAACTGACACACTTATTCGACACTTACTCAAACAAAATATTCAACCCAAAAGAACAATAGGCACTCGACCATTACCACCTAACACCGGACAGCCCCTAATTTAGCATAAAAACACTTACCCTAGAAGAGGAGATTGCTTAAATCCTCAACTCGCCGGGAGAGTAAGCGCGTCACAAATTTCACCTAACAAAAATATAATTAATCGAAACCCCATTCAACCAAGAATCTAACAAATCCCAAAAGAAACCAAAATCAACCTTATTAGAACACAAACCAACAAAGTACACTTCCTTGAAGATTATAATAGGAAGAATTACAATCTAAATGGTGGTGAAACAAAAAATAGGCGGGACTGGAGTGAACAATAGAGTGATATTTTGTAATTTAATGGAAATAAACAATAAGAAAGAAAAAGAAAAGATAAAAGTAAAAAGCTAAAGAAATTTGACAGAAGGAGTTGCAGCAAAAGAAATCCACGTGGAAAAATAAAATTTAGTAATTATAATATCCAAATTAACTAGATTTTCTACTAACTTATCAGATTGACCAAAGTTTGAATTCAATCCAAATTCCTACAACATAGGCGGCACAATAGAACAAGAGCAAAAATAATTCTATTTTTTTACACACAAGATTTGAACTTGAGACTTAAGGGTAAGCTAAAGCCTTACCACTAAACTAGCAAGCTCATTATTGTCCACAATTAAACAAAAGTTATAGATAAGCTAGGTGTGACTAGCCAAATATATGGATAAAAATAACCAAAATTCAAGGAAAAAGAATCAAACACAGCACCTCAAGTACACATCCAGAACACTTAACCACTGAACCAAATTAACTTTCCTTACACAACTCCTACAACTTTTCATTAAAAACAAGGCATGACACTGACCGCCTCTGGACGTACTGACATCCAGAGTGTGAATACTGCAACTAAAGATATAGATTTGAGGCGATTTTCCACAAGTATACAGATTAGGTTGTAATATAGTTACAGCGAAGTAGATAAGTACTCCGAGGATCGTACCCAAGGGATTGCAGTTTGCCGAAAATTGCTATCAAGCCAATTTTTAGAAATAATTACTAATCTACTTGATTCACAAGATAGTAGTGTTAATATAGAAGTAAGATGATGATAATATTAATAAACTAAATAAATTGAATTAAGCATAAATCCACTCCTAAGTTCATGTATCGGCTTCTCCTATCCCTTGTTTTGACTACGTGAGTTCCATTAGCCTAGATCCAATTGCTTAACCTAATTAATTATTGATGTAGGGCTCTATTCAACCAGCTAGTCATCAACCTAGTTGTGCCTCTTAGCTTTAAACTAGATTAATGTGTCGGCAATAATTACTTATCTCTCGACCTCACAGTTCAAACCGGTTCAAGGCTAAGGTGTTCATGGATAGACCATACCAATTTTGGGTTAATTCCTACCTAAATGACTTCCTAGGATTGTCAAGCCTAGGGTTTAAGTTCTTCCTTTCCCAAACAGTTGATCCACTAAGAAAACTCTACCTTTCAATCAATTAATAAGATTAATACAATTGAAACATGAGAAATATAGATAAAGTATAAAGAGATATAAACAATATAATAAAGGAAAGATATGCTCATGGATTTATCAATAAAAGTGTGGCTCCGAAATAATATACACTCGTGAGAGTCTCACTTCAAAATAGGATCTTTCAATTACAAGAACATAAAATACCCCAAGTAAAAAACTAAGAATGGAATCAAAACTCTAAGTATATTTTCTGTCTCCCTAAAATTGTGTCTTTAAACTGATTACAAAGGTCTTTATATATGCTAAACTCGAAATATTAAAGTGCCCAAATTGTCCATGAATTCCTTAGAGTTCAACTATGACAAATACACCTAATTTCCCTCCAAAACGTAATTATCATGTACAGGACTTTTTTGGGCTGCGCAAGGGCTATGTTGCAACACAAGACTGCTATGTTACAACATAAGGGGTATGTCGCGACACAACAGGGAGCATGTTGTGACATCGAAGGCAGTTTCGCTCCAGGATTCATTTTTGGCTTCTGTCTTTGATGTTGAGACATAAGTGCCTTGGTGTCGTGATATAAACATTAGTTTTGGCCTGAATATACATCTTTAGCTCCCAATTTATCCTACAAGACCATGTAATCCTATTTAGATATATAAAATGTAATAAAAACTACTAAAAAGCATAAATTACTACTATAAGCATGAAAACCTAAATATATACTAAGGTGCTTTGATTTAACTATTAAACAAACTAAAGTTATATGTAAAAATGATGTAAATAATAGTGTAATTCATGGTAGATCATACCCTTCTCGATTCACTAACCCAATTTTTAGGATGTGGCAACTACGTTCTCTTATATTATACTTGAATTGTGTGAATGTACTCATTAATTTATATGCATGTATAATTTTGGTAAATTTGGCATCTAAAAGACTAAACTGTAAAGTATGAAATATACGAAAACTATGAATAGATATATGATATTGAATTGATGTGGAATTTTTATATGATTGGACAGTATGTATGTGATGATGTAACATGATTTAAAATGTATATGGAATGTTATGTGAAATATGTGTATACGACTACAAGGTTTGAAATTATACAAAAAAGAAAAATGGGTGTTTGATCAAGGATTAATTCGGTGGCTTGAGATCCAATAGTTGTTGTAGATTCTCTGAAGCTAGTGTTAGTAGCATCGTACAAAGCTAATGTTAGCAACCCTTATCTGAAGCTAATGTTAGCAGCCCAAATATGTTAGCACATGAAGTAAATTAGTAATGTGTATCCAATTTCAATAAACCGAGGTTCTATGGATGTTAAATAAAAACTAAAACGATAATTAAAATGGAAATGGAACGATTGAATTATGTGAACATGAATTGAGTTGTTAATTTTGCAAATTGGGCATGGTATGAATGATTGTATCACATAGTTAAGTTGTTAATTTTGAAAACTTAGCATGGTTTGAATGATTATATTTGATATAGTTTGAGTAACATGGTTTGTTATGCAATTAAACTAACCTATTGGTTGTATTGTTGATTTGTACATGAAAGCATAAGGTGCCAAAGGATGTCATGAAAGCATAAGGTGCCAAAAGTGCATCTAAGCACCAATTGTATTATTTTGAGTTAGGAATGAAAAGGGACCAAAATGGATGATTTTTTTACTTATTTGGCTTTAAGAATGGAAGATTTTTTTTAACCTATTTGGCTTTAAGGTATCCATACCTTAGATGAGGTATTGGTACATTATGTTTTTCAACTGAATCTTTGTAAAACAGAACACTAAAATGATGTCGATACTAAAGGAAAGTATTGATACATAAAATGTTTTCAATTAAGGAATTAACCTTGAATTGGAATGAAATACGATATATTATGTCATAAATTGATGATTTGATAAACCAAGCTAAATTGATTCGATTTAGATCGGTTGATAGTGATAAAGACTGAATTGAATATATGTAAAAATATGATATAATGTTATAAATGCGAAATTGAATCAGTATTGTTATGTAATATACTATCGTATTTGAGGATTGATGGTTGGTTGACGAAATTATGTAATGAAATTGAGAAACTGTTACCTTATTAATTGTTTGGGCAAAGTCAAATATAGTTAGCATACCATAGGCTAGGAATAGTTCAAGTTACTTCGACTACGTGTCGATGAGGCACTGGGTGCCAAACCACTTCTATTATATCAATGAGGCAATGGGTTCCAAACACATTGATGAGCGCTAAGAGAAAACTATTTACTTTAGCATTGTCTGATGAGGCACTAGGTGCCAAACTTGTGTGATTGGTTGGATCTGTGTATCTGTCCAAGTCTGATTTAGGTTAATAGGGATATGTAAATGGGATAAATGATATTCAAATGAAGTTGATATATTGATTTGATGATACATAAATATTGTGAATCGGTTATACAAGCCTGGAGGGCAATATGGAAATGTGACAAGTCGATGACTGTGATTCAGAATTTGTATTATGAAACAAAGTAGTGATTGAAATTAAATTGAAATTTGATGTATTTTTTATATAAATATTAATTGATATGATATGGGAATAAAGGTCATATAGTTTAATGTTAATTGGGGTGAGAATGAGATTGAATGTGATTCTAAGTAATTGGGTTTGTTTTATATTTGATTTGCTATATAATGTGGTTAAATGTTTACTCACCTTTTTTATATCTGATTTTTCATGTTAGGAAAACTTTACCAAGCTAAGTAGTATTATATTGTAAACTGAGGTAAGTTATTGGTTTAATGCCTATGAACGTACTAAGCATTGTATATGCTGACCTCGTTTGTTTTCACTTTCCCTGTAGATTGCCAATTTGTAGAACATGTCAAGCAGATCGTCCGAAGCTCACACTATCCCAGTATTGGTTCGGTAGTCTTTAGACCATATAATGGCTTGGTTATGTGTGGCATGTACTTAGGAGTTTGTTTTGGTGTACTTGTATAATGATAAGGCTTGAAATCAATGTTGATAGAATTATAGCAGAGATAATGCTTAGTGGAAAACATATGCATTAGTAAATGGATTAAATTGTGCATTTGGCATTTGAAATGGCATTCGAGCATGCAATTAAATAGGTAATATAATGTCATGAAATGGTTAAAAGGCTTGGTTGATAAAAATGAGTTTATTTAAGTTAATTTGATATGTTTTGATGCCAAAATGTGGAAAATAATGCATTAGTTTATTTGAAATGGTGATATATGATATTTTGACAATGGTATGAATTATGTGTTTATAATATGTTGTGATGTTTTGAGTGGTTAACGAGTAAGAGATAACATAATAGGTTGATAAAGAGTATTGGATGATTTTGATACCTTGTGTGAAATTTATGGTGGCACTTGCATGATGATGAATAAATAGGTTTAGTAGGTGAGTTACTTTGAAGGATGAGTAGTAATAGATTATTATAGTTATATGACAATTTAATTTGCAATAGGAGAATGGAATAAGTCTGGATATTGTCAAGTTGATTTGGTTGGTATATGTTTTAATGTTTGAATAGAGAGTGAAGCAATGAGTTCAATGTAATGGACCATGATTGGAATAGCATAATATTCATTGAGTTTTGGCTGATGATATGTCTATTGTCGAAACCTTTTTTTGTCTTGAACTATTTTCTTTTTAAAAAGGAAGACGGAATCGCCACCAATCTTTTTTATTAGATGTGATTGGATCACCTCAAAATTTAATCATTTTAATAAAATGTCAAAATTATGAAGTGACGATTTCTTTTACAAAATTCAAGAAGTGGGTTCGGGAGTCGGTTACGTATGAGGAAGGATTAACATCCTCATATTAGAAATTGAAAATTTGAAGAGAATCTAAAATGCGACCCTTGCATACATGATATTATTAGATGACATTGTTGAAAAACATCACTATCTAAATTACATTTTATGGAGGAGGCTCTTTTTTTTCGAGTCAATCAAGAAGATGAGTCATGTCTCGTAAGTTAGGGGCATAACATCTTGAATCCCCAAAAATAAAGAATATCCATCGTCTAATTATTACCTAAACCCTATACGTTTTCAATTTTAAATAGGATATTCAATTAATTCAGTTCAAGAAGAAAGCCATATCCCGTAAGTTAGGAGCACAACCTCTCATATTACCTACATACAAGAACATTGCCTTGTTCTTAATCTGAATTATTACCTATATATATAATTGTAATTTTAGAGATGATACATTTGTACATTGTTGTGTGATTTGAATTATTGATATATGTGAAATTACCATGGAGAATTGTTCGATGAACACTGTTTCTGTATATGATTTTTCGTTACACCGATTATTCTTGTGTTGAGTTAATCTGAAATAGTGATATTTTGAATTATTATTTGAGTATGATTATTTTGAATTCTGAGAAATTTATAGTGAAGTATTTTATGAGAAAAACCGTTAATTTGAAGTGCATTGTGATTGTGTTTATTCTTGGAATTGTTAAAATGTCTTGTATTTTATTTTGATTTGATTTCCTTGTGATGGAACCTACAGTGAGCTTTCATAGCTGCCCTTTTTAATTTCTTCCTTTGCAAAAAACTCACAAGGTTAGGATGCGGACTCGGCATTCAGAGAGCCTCGGATCGGGTTAGTTATTAAAATATTTTAAAATTATTATTTGATATTTCCCTTTATTATTTTGTGACTGTATTATTTTATTTTGAATTGTGGCATGGGACATAGTTTACGGTTTTTACTTAGGCATGCATGATATTTAAATAATTTAGGCTATTAGAATATGAATTTTTATTTAAATTATGAATGAAGCATGGTTTTTATTAAAATTACATTAATACCACTTTTCTGCTACTAAGTTGAAAATAAGTTTTTGAAAGTTTAATTAAATTAACTAAGTTTTCAAAATTAGATTATGTTATAAGAAAAATGTTAAAATAAATCATTTTTGCTAACTCATGTGTTTTTCCAAAAATAGACTAAATTTTCTTTAAAAATAAATAAATGTTTAAAAATCGACTGGTTTTAAACCCCGATTGCTACTAGGCCATCTCGGTGGCCGATGTAATATCCCGGATTCGGGTCTAGTGTCTAGCCGGGTGGAGAAGGTTACCAATTAAGATAATTAAGAATTTAAATTAAATTAGGATTGTCGAAACCCTTTTTTTTAAATCGACATATTTTGAAAACGAAGATAGAGTTGCCACCAATCTTTTTTATGAGATGTGATCAGATCACCTCGTAATTTGATTATTCTAATAAAAGGCTTGATTTACTAAAACAATGATTTTTGGTCTACAAAATCCAAAAAATTGGTTCGGGAGTCGGTTACGCACGAGGAAGGATTAGCACCCTCGTTACGCCCAAAATTGGTACCTAATTTATTACTAGAAGTCCTAGTATTGAAAATTAAAAAATTTGAATAGAATTTAAAACACGATCCCACTTTGCATAATGTTATTTTTAATTAAAAATCACTTGAATAAATCAAAACGTATGTAAAAGGCCATATTATCTCGAGGTAACAAAAGGTCATATCCCGAAAGTTAGGACACGGCATCTTGAATCCTCGAAAATAAGCTTGCTCTTTATTTTAATTACTATTTAAACCTCATATGTTTTAATTTTAAAAGGAATGTTAGGTTATCTAGGTTCAAAGATAAAGTCAAACCCCATAAGTTAGGGCACGACTTTTCGAATCTCCAAATTCGGAACATTTGCCTTAATTTTAAAAATTTCCTTTTTATGCATCGAGTAAAAAAATTTATGTAATACTTAAAATGGTATATATATTTAGTTTATTCGAACATCGTATGAAAAAAGGACAAATATGTTTAAACATAGTGTATGATACAATGATAATGAAATAATGTGAAGTGACTATGTGTGTAGTATTCTAAAATAATAAAGAATAAATAAAGGAATGATACAATAATAATATAATTATAATAATAAAACACCAATAATAGCAATGGCAATAATCCCATTAATCACTATTCTATTATTAATTAAATAATAAAAGAAAAATAAACAATAATAATATATGAAAATAAAGGAATAAATAAAAATACAAATTTTAAATACACAAAAAGTAAAGAAATGAATAAATGAATGAATATATAAATAAATAAATAAAACATAACATAACAATATACCTATAAAAATCTATAAAAGATTGAAACTAAATGAATAAAGGGTAAAATCAAAATTAAAATGAAATTTAGAGTCTAAATTATAATAAAATAAATGAATAACTATAAAAAGGACTAAATTGAAATTTAAAAGATATTTAGGGGACTAAATTGTAAAAAAAATAACAAAACATAATAAAGGACCAAAATAAAATGTGAGAAAATAACCAGGGACCAAACGGAAAATTATCCCAAACCCTGGGACATGTGTCATCCCCTAAGCGGGTCTATAGTGATCCAGGGACTAAATTGAACAAAAAATAAAATAAATGGGGAAGATTGAAAAATAAAAATCAAGCAATAGGATTGAAAATTAAAAATCAAGCAGTAGGACATAATTGAATAATAGTGAAAATGCGAAAGGATCAAAATAGAAATTAGACCCTCCATTGTCGAAAACATGCGAATCCTAAGGCAGGTCGAGTCGGTAATCAGGTCACGCAATAAAACAATGTTGTTTTGGGGTTTATGAACCCAGGCCAAAACGACACTATTTTAATCCCCTATTTAAGTTTTAAAAAAATGAAAAAGAATCATTTCACCAATGTTTTAAAAAAAAACCCTTTTTTCTCTGTTTTCTCTCTGGGCACAGCCCAAAATCTAGGTAAGGGAGCCGCCGAGCTCCACCGATCGCCGGCGACAGCTCCGCCATCCATGGTGGCCAGAAAAATATTAAAAAAACATTTTTGGTCATTTCGTTTCCCTAAGCCTAGATCGGAGATCATTTTTCCAAAAAACCCACCGAATAGCAGAAATCTCGATGAAATCCTTCGATTTTTTAGTTTTAAAAAAAAACTTCTCAATAAAGCCACCTTTCATCATAAGTGGCGACCTCGGCCTCTCTCGCTGGTGGGACACAAATCGCCAAGTAAGTGTTTTCTTTTTCTTTTTATTTAAAAAGACTCGAAAAAAATAAATACAAGAAAGAAAATCACCTCCAGTTTTTTTGTATTCTATTTTTTGATTTCTTTTTTTGTGTTTTTTTTTGTTCGATTTCTATTTCTTCCAAAAAAAACTCCCATTACAATCTGTTTTTTATGGCTTTTATAGCCATTACATTGCATATTATTTTCTACTGTTTCGTGACTGTTTGTGTATCTACTCCTGTCCTTTTCTTCCTTTTTCCTTGCAAGTAGTGGTTGAGGAGCGGTTGATGATGACAGAGGCTAGGAGTAGCGGCAGCACTAGGGTCCGATGCTAGGGCTAGATTAGGGTTTTTGTTTAGTTTTAAAATAGTTTAGGTATTATGGGCTTTAGGGTTTTTTTATTTGGGCCACTTGGGCTTGATGTAATTTTCGTCTAATATTTGTAAAAGGACCTGACTGTTATTGAACTTTTATTTATTTTAATTTTGTTTATTATATTTTTTGTTTGTTGGGCGGGGCAGAATTGGCATGTTACAAGGATATTTAGAGTTTTAACTTAGATAAGATAATTAGGAATTTAATTAATAGGTTAAATAAAATTTTAGATTTTAGTTAAGATAATTTAGAGTTTAAATTAAATTAGTATAATTAAAATTTTAATTTATTTAAAAAGAGTTCTAATAAAATGGTAAGTATAAAAATATTTAAACTGAAATTTTAGGGATTATAGGTTAGACCCTAATTCAGTTAAGAATATGGTACATATTATATTACAATATTATAACAAGTATTTGATATTTTATTTTATTTATTTCATTTTTGGTTGTGTATTATATTACAATAATTATTTGTTATTATTTATTAAAATTTTAAGTGGAATTTTTTTAAATGTAATTAAGATTGAATCATACATGATTATCAATAACATACTAAAATAGCTAACATTGAATTAAAACTTGTAATTATATCATCATATATTTATACATGTCTTAACTTGTAAAAAGTTTAAACAAGACGGTGCAATTTATAATTAATAGTAGAAGAGTATAATGATCAAGCTATGTTAAACTAACAATACATGCAATATCATTAAAGTAAAATACATAACATAAACTTCATTAAAACATAAATCAAGCCAAGTGATGTTAACATTAGATACAACATTCAAAATTAATTTCACTAGAACATACAATATAACATAAACTATATCCATTCAGAATCTCTATGCAAAGAGATTCACCATTGGTGCATGGAGGAATGCGCACACACAGTTCCCGCTCACCATCTTTTTTATTAACTATATAATTACTATATATCATGAAATTACTGCATGATGATGGCACATGCACCAGTGTCATATGGTTCAAGGCTTAGTGACCGAGCCAGATTGAATAAACATGGACTTCGGCCATTCAGGCATTTTAGCCCACTCAGGGTACTCGGCCTTTTTCTCGGGTTTTTTCTCCACTTCTTTTTCATGCTTTGGGAACTCATGTTTATGTTCCTTACCCTCATCTTGTTTTTCTTTGTACTCGTGTATTTTCGGATATTCAACTTCGTGTTTCTCGTGCTCTTTAGATTTTTCCCATTTAGGGAACTCGGGTTTTTCTTTCTCGTACTCTTCGTGCTCCTTCGATTCGTATGACTCGTGGTACTCTTCATGTTTATGTTTCTTATCCTCATCTTGTTTTTCCTTGTACTCGGGTATTTTCGGATATTCGACTTCGTGTTTCTCGTGCTCTTTAGGCTTTTCCTGTTTGGGGAACTCAGGTTTTTCTTTCTCGTACTCTTCATGTTGTTTGCAGGGTTTTTTTTTTTCCTCCTTGTGCATTTCAGGCTTCTCATGTTTGGGGTACTCTTCGTGATACTTTGGCTGTTTGTATTCTGACTTTTCATATTCAAACTCTTCGTGCTTTTCGTATTTTGAAGCCAATTGTGGCAGCTCCGATAAGGTTGTTTGTGTCTCGAATAAACGTCGAGCCGTTGCCGAGACAGTGTGGCTACCGATCATTGGTGAGACACAAATGAGAAAAAGTTGGAAAAGGAAGAAAGGGTGACGAATGTTATGAGCCATGGTTTACAAAATAGAAAGCAAAGAATTTTTAGTGTATTTGTGTGTGGATTGTTGTCTATGTGTAGCAAGCCTTTTATAGGAGAGGATGAGAGATGGTTTGGTGGGATTTGGCTCCACGTTGTTTGTACCAATTTCTCATCTACATACTTGACTTTATGGTGGGATCATGCTAAGAAGGTGCTCAATCTGTATCAAATACTTTTACGTAAATATAAAAAATATAACTCCCGAAAAAATATTATAGAAATGAAGTATATATATATAAAATAATTTTTTTTTATTTAGATAATAGTTTGCGAGAGCATTTGGTCCAATGTAAGATTATTTTTCATAATAGGATTACAAGAATATAATATTACAAGCGGGATGTTCTGTATGTTATATTATCTTATTTCATTCATTTGATTTGAATTTTTGTGTTTGGTTAATAGAAATTGAGATTACCTAAATTTACATTTTTACTAAATTGTCTTTGTTATAGAATTTGTTCTCTTAATGTTTCTTAGTCTCAATTTCTATAAAATTATGATAATTTATTATAATTTATGTATTCATAAGTACATATACAAATGTTGAAATAAATTTATAAATCATAGTTAGAATAATTAGTGGAAAGTGATTGTATCACCAATCATAATTATAATCATAATTAATATACTAATAAATAAATATAATAATTATAATTTTAAAGTATAACATGAATTGTTTCAATATTAAGAAAAAAAATATTTTTAATTAGATTTAAATTTTATTTGGAAAAAAATAGACTAAATTAATTTAAATAATAAAAATAAAAATAAATTTATTCAAAATTTAATATTATGCTTTTAATTTAAAGTTAATTACACTTTATATTACTATATTTTAATATTATTTGTACGAGATTATAGTATGGGATGTTCAAAATATTAAGAATCTAAATAACATAATTTTATTTTAAAATATAATATTACATTCCGTAATATAAAATTCCACCAATCAATTTTTTTTTTTGGGTGTGACCAGCCCACCTTGTTTTAATTTCATTTTAACATTATTCTGTGAGCAGTTGAACTAAACAAAGTGCCTTTTTCCATTATAAGCAAAATTTGGCTCATTGAAGGCAGCTCAAACTTTGATCACTCTTGGGTAGACCAGCCAACTGCTTGCAAAAATTATAATGTTATATACTTTACGTATCTCCTGGATCACTCTTGGGTAGACCAGCCAACTGCTTGCAAAAAGTATAATGTTATATACTTTACGTATCTCCTCACTGTCACATTCACGAAAGTTTTGTTCTTCTACTACATAAAAGAAAAGCTTCTTTAAAAATGTTCATGGATTTTGAACTTTGTGTTAGGCTCAGTTTTAGGCCCAGTCACAGTCAAATCAGAAGACTTGGATGAAGCATACCAAAGTCGGTCCAAATTCTCATAGATGAACTATGTCAACAAGCCACTATATTGAATCCCAGATAGTATATAGAAGTTGCTTTAAGACCATTAATTATTATGACATATTTCATTTTCAAAGAAAAATATATTTGAAAAATACGACATTAATAGGAGGGACAGCCATAAACTTTAAACATGAACTGTAAAACAGATATAAAATATACTCAAAAAAATTGCTTTGGGAAGCACCGTATCAGATATTCTCATTCCGATATGCCATGGAAAAGTTATCTGATGCTACAATTTAACCCATAACATCCATAAAAATTTAGGATTGAAGAAAGGGTTACAAATGTTTGAGGTTGAAACCTTAGACCTACTGGATGAACCGAGAAAACTCGGGACATAATGGAACATCGAATCATGTATCTTTCCATGTAGCAATCAAACAAATTGATATTAAGTTGAAAATTGTTATCAAATGAATTAGAATTACAACATACAAAATCAATTTTCCAACACCAGGTCCCCTATATTCTTTTCTACATCCTTTTCAACCACAGATACAGAAGCAAACATATTATTACAACTAAGTAGTTATTCCTTGATATCACAAGGAATAAACATTATTAGACTGCATTGACACTTAACACTTACGAATCAAGTAAACTGTGAACGGAACAGCGAATGCGGAAGCAACAGATAAAAAAGATAAGATGGACCGAGAAGGTTAGCACCAAAATAATCGGTCCTTCACTACAACTCTGGTTTTTCCATTCATGATGCTTCCCTTGTAATCCAATGTCCATTTCTCGAAAGTACAGTTGACAAAGTCATAGTAGCCACCGTGCAGAGAAAGCATCCCTTTGTTCACCTTTTCTTCTATCCATGGATAAGTAAGCAGGTTCAACAGTGAAGTGTTGATTGATTCCTGAAAAAAAAATATAATAAAATTCATCATTCGATTTTACTTTTTAAGCTACTTCACCCTTTCTGGCAAACATGAAATGCATATAATACAGATAAAATCCCGAAGAAGAATATTTGTGTTGGACCAAACACAATCAAACTAAAAGGGAATGAGAGTACCTTCTCGCAGTGCGTGCATTGCTGGTCAAAACTGAGGTTTGAAGCAGCAGCCTTTGTACTTAGTTTTGCATTCTTTCCGACAGTAACCCAACTCCGGATAAAGCTACTGAAACAAGAGAGTTTATCTAAGAAACAGTGCATACAGAATTAATAGCTCTTGTCAGAAGATGCTAATGGTAGATTAGATTAGATTGCTAAAAACAAGTTGATTTTCTAACTA
This sequence comes from Gossypium hirsutum, assembly GCF_007990345.1. Taxonomy (NCBI): domain Eukaryota; kingdom Viridiplantae; phylum Streptophyta; class Magnoliopsida; order Malvales; family Malvaceae; genus Gossypium; species Gossypium hirsutum. The sequence goes on from NC_053426.1 coordinate 109,891,036, forward strand.
AACCTTGATTCCGCTTTATCTTGCATACTCATGAGGGCACGAATGCCACCACAGCAGCTATGACCAATGATGAAAACATTTTCAACCTGCGAAAGTAACATATCATTAAAAGTTGTACTTCGAGAGGTGGCATAACACGGATATTATAAAGATGAAAGACTTACTTCAAGTGAATTTACAGCAAATTCCAGTGCAGCATTAGTTTCCGATGGGCCACTCTGCACAAACAGAAAGGAAAGGAAAGTGAATAGAATTTACAATATCAATTCCTAAGATCAAAACTAAACCTAAGTGAAATAAAAGCACAGCAGTATAAACCTCATATGTTGGCACCATATTCGCAACATTGCGAACCATGAAGGCTTCTCCTGGTTCAAATCCCAAGATGGTTGAAGGGCATACCCTTGAATCTGCACAGGCAATCACCATAAACTGTTCTAGAAATGGTTAGCATAAATATCACTGTATCTCACAAGCAATCACTGCATGATAACATAGGTCATAGCAAAAAAACAACTACAATGAAACATTGGAAGGAACATCATTACTTTAGGAGCTTGACCCTTGGCGAGTGCTTGATAGCGTTCCAAGTTTTCCCTGCTCAAACATAAAAATGGATCAAATGACAATAACACTTCTAATTCAAAGCTAAAACAACTCAGTCCAGATTTTGCAGCTTACATATATTTATGGCTTTTGAAACTGAGAAACCCATTCTTCAACTTGCCAAACAAATCACAACCACTTTCCATTTCCATTATGCCGTTTTGTTCATCACCTTTAAGCTCCCATGTTAGCGCTGGAGGCTCTGCTGAAGCCTTCAGTTTCACACCTGTGTTGCTCCTAACAAATGTCAAAGAAAAGACATTTGTGGCAGCATAAAATGGATTTATCAGTCAAACTGAATCCAATAAACAATATGTTCAGGTGAGTTAAAACCAAATTGGAAATCAGCTTATCTCTTAAGGGTCAACCCAGAAACACTTGCATTGTACTCGTAATCTTAAATTGTATAACTTCTCCTATAACAAATCATCAAACAAGAAGAATCAGAGCTTAAAAGCAAACTCAAACAAGATCTTAGTGAATCCCCACTAGCTTAACTCAATAACCACAACCTTAATTCCCAATTTTTATATCATTTCAAGCCTTATTGACGCCATAGAGCTAGACTAAACTTGCAAAAATAGTCTCTGCAGTAAAATTACAATCAAATTCTTTTTACATAAAAGATAAACAATAATCCCCTTTGTTTCCTTTTATAGACGTCCACATTCCAAGCGTATATTTTCAATCCAAAAAAGAGTTACAAACTATTTTATTTCCTTTTTTATAATTTCATTTTGCTAGATCAATAGTTCAACACCTTACCTGCAACAGTAGGAAATCAAGAAACATAGAAAAAAGAAAAAGATTAAGCATTTGGAGATATACCTCTTCAACAGACCACAAGAAAATCTGAGATTTTAAAAACTGGGAAACAGAATAAAACAGTCCCTAACCTGAAAGAAGTCCAAAATCTGAACTGGGTCGGTAGAAAATCCCCACTTTGGACCTTGGAACCAAAGATCTGCTAACAAAAGAAGCAAAACCCAGATTCAAGTCCATGCAAAGTAAGCATTAAACGAATAATAAAGAGAAGAAGGGTGAAAGGGAGTATTCTAGACATACCGTTGGAGTTCCACTTGATAAAGGATGCTTTGAAAGAGAAGTTGGCTGAAGAGCTGCCATTGAAATCGGGTTGGATCTAAAGAGTTAAAAGATGACAGTGCCTTTAAGGAGTAAAGAGGGGCAGCGATGAAAAGCAGTGGAAGAAATTAAGAGGGGGGATGGTGAAGAATTGGGGGAGTCGTTCAAAGTATAAAAACAAAGAGGTAAAGCCTTGGCTTTTTAAAAAAGGTAGTTGTGTTGGTTGGATCACTGCTGTCCTAACCTCCAAGAAAGACGGAGAAAACAATGTCGAAATAAATGAATAGGTAAATTCACCGGTTGATAATCCAACTTTTAAAACACTTTCATTTTAGTCATGACATTAAATCTTTAATGATATTTAACTGTGCACGCCATATTATGTTAACACTTTAAGAGTATTCATCCAAACACTTGTTGTACTTTCTTTTTTAAGCTTTCTCTTCTTCTTCTTTTTTTGTCACTTGGTTCGCATACTTATTTTTATATAGTATCGATGCTTTAGAAAATTCTTATCGAGATTCTCATTTTTTTAAGGTTTTAAGCTAATTTAGGTAAATTTGAAATAAATTTACTCGTAAGGCCATGTGTTTTGTTAGGCTAAAGTCTAGGCTCATGACACTAGGGACAAAGCCTAAAAATTACTTAAGGAGCAAAAATGAATTAAAAATAAAATAAAATTTTACCATTATATTAATTTGTAATTTAACAATTTTTAAAGAGGTCAAATGAGAGATTAATTAATATATTTATTTATATATTTTAACATTAATATACAATTTAGTATATGAACTATACCTCGTTAATCAATGTTATACTTACAAAATTTTTGTTCTCTATTTGATACTTAAACAATTACGCCTTTAACCAATTTGCCCAAAACATTAACTGCCATGTGTCAATATTTAAAAAAAATAAAAATCTATGTCATTCTATAATTTCTATGTGGAAATAACATTAAATAAAATTTAACTAAAAAATACAACTTTCTCTTCAAATTTATGAACTTTCTTGGAAGCCAAACAAGCTTTTGTATTTAATCGAAATCCACAATTTTGGATTTTTAAAGAAAAGATGTGGGCGATACTTACTAGATACATGCCTTTCCTTTTTCATTTTAAAATAAAGGTTAAGTTATATCCAACTTTATTAAATTATTAGTAAATTTATGCATTGGTTATTTAATCTTAAAAAATTATAAAATGGTTATTAAATTATTCAAAAAAATTTATTTAAATCACTGATTGCGGCCGTTAAAATCGTTGGTATATGGTTTTTTTCGTTTAGACCACTTGCACCAACCAAAAGTTACCCTTCTCGTTTTCTTCTACAATTCAATTTTTTTATAAACAATTTTGAACATCATGAATCTACAAACTAAAATCAAATTAGCTTTCTTCTCCAATCTTTAACACTGACTGTTAAATCGACTTGGATTTAAAGAATGTTTTTCTACTTGTAAATGAGTAATGATCCACCATACTGATGTCGAATTGTTACTTGGAGCTCAATATTTTAACTTAAAAAAGAAAAACTTAACAACCTAGTAACTTAAAACTTTTTAATAGTTTAATGACTTGAATGAAAACTTTTAAATTATTTAATGACTATTTTATAATTTTTTAAAATTAAATGACCAAAAAATAAACTTAACCTTAAATGCAATTTACCCTAAATTTGATCACAATCTTTTCCACCTTTAAAAATAATAAGACAACACCTTCATGGTGTGACCAAATAAAATAAATTTAAATATTATGAACTCGACAATATCAAGAAAGGATAAATTAGTATTTAAAATATCTCAAAATGGAAGTTTGGAAGGTTGAAAATTAATATATATATATATATATTAAAAGTAAAGTATTCATTTTTTTCGTCTTATTATTATTTTCACAATGCGATGTCAATGTTATTTTAGTATTATTAAATATTCGACTAAGATTATAATAAACTTATAAAAACTCGGTAATCCATTATTAACATTATAATATAAAAATATAAATTTAGATAATTTTTAAGCGATTAATATAAATTATTTATAAAATTTAATTTATTTATAAATAAAAATTGTAATTTATGAATAATATAAATTTATAATTTAAGAATCGATGCTAAACAAAGCTTATATATAGGCACAAACATGACCAAATGGACCAAGTTCCTCAAAATAAGGGGGTTCAATCATAACAAAATTAAGATAAATCATTGAAAAAATATTTTTTTTAAATTTAAAATTTATGCATAATTTTTAATAAAATGTCTAATATGACATGCATTTTAATTTGGTATATACATGATTTTGATTTAGTTGTACTTATAAAATTTTAATTTTGATTTAAATATAAATATTCAAAAATAAATAACAAGTCAATAAATCAATAAATACAAGACATTTCAATGTTTAACATGCCTTTCAAACAAATTTGAGTCTCAAATGAGCTTATAAAAGCTCTCAGTCCAGCTCGAAACCAATTTAGTATCATTTTGAAACTTTTACAAAAAGATAAGTAAAAAGGCAAAACAGGAGCCACATGCCATATGCTAGGCCATGTGGTGCTATCACACAATCGTTTCCCCAAACGTGTAACAAACTAATGCCATGAATTGTGACCTTGTAAACTAAAAACCAACTTGAACATGTAGCACACAGGGCCATGTGGTAGCCCGTGTGCAACACAAGTGACCTATTTATGCAAGTTTCATACCAATCAAGAAAAGTGACCTATAATGATAATTAATGCCATTCAATTCTACACTGAAACATACCTATTTCAAAACTAAAACACTAAGTCACATAATCATTTAAACATACAGCCAATACGCCCTCATTGGCACCAACAATTCATTAAACTCAATTTAAATGCAATTCATACCAAAGCATTTAGTCATTTTACATCACAACCTATTTCATATGTTCAATACCATTTAAACTGTCATTATCTTTAACCTTCTAGTTATCAATTTGGCACCAACCATATAACACAATAAGCTTATATATACAAAACTAGTATGCCAAAACATATTCACTATCTTGCACAAGTTCAACTATCCTATGTACATGTTACAAATAACTAAGCTCGAAACATCAAAAGTCTATCGAATAGGAAGATGAAAGGTGTGTGCTTCTCGCTGATCCAATTGACACATTTCAGGCGTCCTAAATCTATAGGAAAGTAGTAACATGGGTAAGTATTTAAAATACTTGGTAAGCTCCTACAATATAACTTATTTCTTACCTCAATTACTTATCACACATTCAATTCATTATGCAAAATAAGTATCCCTATTAAGACACAATGCAACAACATCAAATACATAAGGCTTTGAGCTCAAACCATACATATAACCTCAATTTTCATATTTTTATCATAGTCCAACTTGATTCAAATATTCATATCATGAACTATTTTTTATGCCAACATCAACTTCATATCATGACATTTTCATTTTATAATTCTACTCGATGAAACATCGTAAAAGAACTCATATACAAGTGAAAATATGATGTCTAGTTACCTTTTCGAGTTGAACTTACACGAATCAGATAATAGTGCATGGTCACCTGTTAGCGTTGAACTTACCCGAATTGAATAATAATGTTTGGTCACCCATTAGGGTTGGACTTATATGAATCGAATAATAATGTCTGGTCACCTGTTAAGGTTGGACCTACATAAATCAGATAATAGTGTTTGGTTACTCGTTAGGGTTGAACCTACACAACATATAGCCTAGATAGGGCTTAATAAACTTGTTTTCTCGAGTCTACAACACATGTTGGAGCTTAGAACCTACAATTTAGTTATACTGTATGAACTTACCAAGGGCTAACATCAAAAGTAGGAGTGTCAGGCACTCGTCCATAAATTTTCTTTTTTTCATCGATTATCCGTAAATTTTCTTTTTTTCATCGATTATCAACCATCTTGTTCAAAATTTGATCTATAAAATAAATTTAGTTTAGTTTAATCACTCAAATATCACAAAACAGACTGTTACAAATATATGTAAGCTCAATTTTATCTTTCAATTATTTCTTCATGTTTTACATTTTATTCAATTTAGCCCTTAAAATCAAACTTATCATAACTTCCAAATTTGGACTCCAAATTTTAAACCTACTTCAAATATATCCAATTAAAGTTTCCTATTATAAAAAATTGTATAAATTACATTCCAATATTAACAATTTAGTCCTTATGTTCAAAACTAACAAAAATCAATTTATAAAATTGTTCTATTTTCCATCCAAGCTTCAAACTCTATCATAAATATTAAAAAACTCCAATTAACATCAATGGAAATTTTAGAAATATTTAACAATTTTGAAAATAGAGATACAGGTTAATTGGACCTAGTTGCAACGATCACAAATACATAAAAATTACAAGAAACAGGACCCCAAAACCTTACCATGCAAAGGTCGAATGGTTTGATAGCTTGAAGCTTTTCTTTCTCCTTAACAATGGTGTAGTTTTGGTGGGTAAAAGAAAAATGAAAAGATGACGATGTGTTTTATTTTATGTTTATTTACTTTTTATTATTAATTTAATATTATAACTAATATATATTTCAATTAAAAATCCTCCGCTAACCGCCCTATCCCATTTAAAAGTGTTCAAATTGCCACTTAGATTCTTTCACAAACATTATTTAAGTCATTTAACTAATAAAATTCAATATCGATTGACTTTTGCAGTTTTTACGATTTAGTCATTGGACCTAAATTAGGAATTTAATCACTAAAGTTTTCAAGCCAAATTTTAATACATCTACAAAACAACTCCGTAAATATTTATATTAAATATTTATGGGCTCGGTTTATGGAATCAAAATCCCGATACCTCACTTCTCAAAACCACTAATTTTCAAGTCAAACTACTTGTACTTAAATTAACCGTCTAATTAGCAAAATTTACCAAATCAAAATTCACTATATTATTATACTTGACTCGTAAATGTTAAATAATAATATTTATGAACTTGCTCATCGGAATTGTGGTCTCGAAACCACTGTTTTCGATGCCATTAAAAAATAAGCTATTACATTTAGTCCCTATACAAACCCCAACATGTTTCCCAAATTTTTGTAAATTCAATTGAGGCCCTGATATTATGACTATTCTGCAAATTATGATCTTATTGACCGATTTGAGACTATATTACGTGTATGGCTTGTGAAACTATTCATATCAACTATCACTATTTTTTTGATAAATTGTTACTGTTATTACTGCTTCTGTCTTACTAATTGTATGTTAAGCATGTCTATTGCTACTGTTGAGCTAAATACATGTAAATCATGTTTATTGTTTATGTACCGATATGTTATCAGCATGTCATATTGCATTGCATGGGATGGGTCGATACAAATTGAGGAAGTACTGGCAGTTTAAGAATCTACAAACATTGGTGGTTCATCCACAACTTACTGACAACGTGTCTATAACCTTTTTATCTAAAATTTACTAATGGTTTACCCATAATTTTACTGACAGTTTTACTGCAATTACTGGTGGTTTATCCACAATGCAGTGCGTAGGGATGGATGAGTTCTGGGGAACTCTTACTGATATGTGTAGCGGAGTTGGGTAAGAACTTTTCTGTTAAACATGAATTGCATTGACATTCTTAAGCATGCTCAAACAAACTATTAATTTATGTTTTGCTATACGATTGTGATTGTTCTAAGAACTGTTATTTTGTATAACATGTATATTATTTTGCATTGATTATCTTATGTTTAGACTCACACCGAGCTCTTTAAGCTCACCCCTCTTATTTCAATCTTCACAAACAACCTTAAGATTAGGACACGAACTTGGCATTTGGAAGTTCTTGGGACAAATTATTTTCGTTAAAAGTAATTTAGACTTTACTGTTATAATTACTTATCTTTGGAACTGTAATGTTTTTTATAAACTGTGGCATGGGATTTTAATTTGGTGTTATTAGGCATGCATGACATTTAAATTTATTTTAGGTTGTTGAGATATGAAATTTGTGTTATTTATGCATGCAAAATCTGGTTTTCATTAAAACTATGTCGAATTACAATTTTTTGCTACGATATTTTGTAAATGAGATTTTGAAAAGTAAATAAATTGGAAATCAACTCTTTTTTCAAAAATAGTCACTGTTATTAGGAAAATGTTAAAATCAATTGGTTTTCGAAACTCGAAAGTTTTTTGTGAAAAAGAGATACGGTGCTAAATTTTTCTTCAAAGGTAAGTAAATGTTTAAAAAAAAGTTATTCTAAAAACTTCAGTAATTTTACTAGGCCATCTCGATGGCTTATGTAGCCTTTAAAATTCGGTCGTAACATTTAGGTTGGGTTAGGTTGGTTACATTTGGTGTTATCAGAGTCCGAGTTCAAAACTCAAACTCTAGATTTTTAATGAGTCTACATGCATGTCTTAAATAGGTGTATTTTGGGGAAAATCATGCCATAAATGAAACACCCTTAACCCATATCCGTCATCGAAACAGGGTTATTGAGTATTACTAGAGTTTTCAAAACATTTACAGATAATTCATATCAATTACTATTCATTTTTCGATATTATCCTTAACGTCCCCAGGATGGACCCTCGAAGCCCAAAATACACAATAGAATCGAGTCGGGATTGAATCGAGAACTCAAAGAATTTTTTGCAAAATTCTAAATTTTTTCTCATATACAGGGGTCACACGCCCGTGTGGGTAGGCCGTGTAGCTCACACAGCCAAGTGACACAGATCACACGACTGTGTCCCCAATCCGTGTAACTCTCTGACTTGTAAAACATTAAGGTGCAGTTTTCACATGGCCAAGACACACGTCTGTATTGCCACATGGCCGTGTCTCTGCCCGTGTGCTCAATTCTAAGCATTCTGTTTCTTAACTTTAAGATGCAGGGGACGCACGGCCAGACCACATGCCCATGTGCTAGGCCATGTGTCACACACGGTTAAGACACACGCCCGTGTGTCTACCCGTATGCACAAAAATAGGCCATTTTAAGGCCACTTTTCTCACCATTTTCAAAATTTGCCTGCAAATAACATTTATACACACCAATATATCCCACCAATCAACCAATTCAAGTCAATAATTCATATGTTAAACAAATTTTAAGCATAATTTATAACCACATTACTCAAATTGTTTGAACATTTTATATTAATTCTATTCATCAAATACTAAAAACTACTACTAAATATATGCACATACATATTCATATTTATAAGTCTTTCACAACCATATCTTAAATATATTTCTTTTTCAATCCTATACATGCCATATAAACCATAAAGAATTTTGCAAAATCTACCGGAGAAAATCTAGATAATGTGGCCCGATATGTTGACCGATCCTCTGAACTCTTGTTAATCTACACAGAACATTTAAACACACAGGAGTAAGCTTATGAAAGCTTAGTAAGTTCATAGGCATAAAACGTAAATCTTACCGATCATACTTTAATAAATCATAACGTAAATCTTACCGGCCATATTTTAATAAATCATTTAACTAACATTTCGCTAACATTTCCTATCATTCACAATTCCAAATGATTAATTCACTTTATTGAGCTCAATTCCAATGATTACTAAAGTTCTATCATATTAATTCATGTAACACTTACCAGACTTTGTCAAATTAGAGAACATCTTACGGATTTGAGTACATCGTTAATTTGATGCCATAGTCCAACTATAGTTTTACACGAATATTGTCATGGCCATGCCATGATCTTTCACTCATGATGCCATAACCCGGTTATGGTCTTATACATATACACTTACTGCCATGGCCTAACCATGGTCTTACTGTAACACCCCTAACCTATAACCATCATCGGAATAAGTTAAGAGGCATTACCAAACTTGTAACTCAGTTCAGAACAATCATTTATCAAATTTCATCTCATTTCAGTAAATATCATTCATTCATATTCAATATGTACTTAAATCAAACATATAAAGCTTAGATCATACATTCGGGACTAAATCAGTAACATATTAAAGTTTTGGAAACTTAGAAAAATTTTAACACTTCAAGTGTCACACGCCCATGTGAGCAAGCCGTGTGCCTCACACGACTAATAAACACGCCCGTGTCTTAGACCGTGTGGAAACAGGGCATACATACTGACTTGTGTCACATGGTCGAGGACATGCCCGTGTGTCAGGCCATGTGAAAACTGGAGAGGATACTGACTTGGGTCATACGACCAACCACACACCCGTGTGTCTAGCCCGTGTGCCCTTCGAAATGGCCACACACGCCCGTATGTCAGGCCGTGTCAAAACTGTAGGGTATACCGATTTATCAACACGGCCAGTCAAACGTCCGTGTGCTAGGCGGTGTGCCATATAGGGGGTATACTGACTTATACCACATGGCCAGTCACACGCCTGTGTGTGAGGCCGTGTGGAGCATACTGACTTCAATTCCATTTCAACACTAGGGGACACACGGCCGTGTAACATGACCATGTGTCACGTATGGCTGAGACACACGCCTGTGTCCCTGTCCGTATGGACAAAAATAGGCTATTTACAAAGCCATTTTGCCACCCAATTCCACAAGCTTACACAAGCATAAATGATCACATTTCATAACTCAATTGGCAATCATAATAACCATTTCAATGCACATTATTTTCCATATTAAACCTAACATTTACATACCCAATTACCTAATCAACATCATGCATAATCCATTCATATACCAATTACATATGAAGACATCATTTGCACATTTTCATTCCATCTATTCTTTGCCAAAGCATACCATAATTGAACACTTATACACAACCCAAGATGATATCAAAATAAGTCAAATCACATGGCTTAGCTCATACACAAAATATACCAAAAGCATAATTTTTAAGTGACCATAACTAACACCATTTAAACTAGCCTATACATGCCATATTTACATATTTTCACAAGTTCAAAAGTACTAATCGGAACTTGGATAGTGTGGTGTGCAACTCCGACTTGTCTGAAATGAGCGAGCTAACGAACCTCTATAAAACATAGAAAAAGAAACAGAGTAAGCTTATAGCTTAGTAAGCCTGTATAAATCAGAATGAAACTTACCATTATACATAATCAAAGCAATACTTAAAGTACAACCAATTCAATTAACAAACACCTAATCATAAGTATTTATCACATGTTAGTCATTGTAAAAATACATGAAACCATCCATTAATACAATATTTTGCATCATTCCAAATTCATATGTCATATATAACATTAATAACATTTATAAACCGTAACTCATCTGTATAAACAATAATAGAAAAAAAAAAGAAACGGAAGGGGAAAAAATAATGGAAATTTCGGTAGCAACTAGGGGAAAGAATCGGTAGAGGAGAGAAAAAAAGAAGAGGAAGAAGAATAAAACATTAGAAAAAGTTTGGGGAATTGGAAAGAAAACCAAAATTCTATTATTATTATTTTTTTTGCAACAAAAAGATAATCAGATTATTTTCTGATAATCTCTCCCCAATTATCTCCTAAAACCACTCCCTATTAACCCACTAAAACACAACTACTCAGAATTTTGCCCCAACATAACTCTTAGCCGAAATTGGAGCAAAAATATTGTTTCCACTCCATCACAAAGAATTAAACACAGGATTTCCAACACTCCACTTAACCACCAGACCAGCAGGCCCATTCTAATGTAAACTTACCAACAATTAAACTTAAGCCCTTTGCACAAGCTTAAGGCTTTATTTATAAAAATACCAAAATTTGCCCAAGTAAGGCTTGAACTTGGGTTCTCACACACACACTTAAAACACTTAACCGCTGAAGCAGATACTCAATTGTGTGTCACACATACATGAAATCAAAAATTAAAATTTTGGGGCGTTACATATACAACCTTTGATATTCAGAATTTCAGCACCAAACCCTAATTCCTAACTTTTTCACAATTAGGTCCTAAAATCAATTTCTAGTGAAATTGCTTAATAAAATCATCTCATAACAAAATTAAAGCTTCAAATCCATGTTAATTCATCATAAATTTCCAGCACTCATTCATGGCGACTTTAAAAATGATCCATAGAATCAAAAACTAATGAAATCAATAGTTGGACCTAATTGTAAAAGTCACAAGAACATAAAAATTACAAAGAATAAGCAATAATTGAACTTACATGGTGCAAAAATATGAAAAACCAGCTTAGAGGACCTTCAATGGCGTTTTTAGCTGAAGAAATGTGAAGAAATATCTAGATTTCTTTTACTTTTATTGTTTTATTTAATTAGATTTTACAAAATTTCCAATTTTGTCCCTTGTTCACACTAATTTTTGTTATTTCTTGGACATACATGCCCGTCTAGCCCTATATAAAATATATAATTGCCTTTTTTTGTCCTCATTTATTTACTACTTAAGCTATTTAATCATTTTAACAAATTTTGTACATTTTTCAATTTAGTTCTTTCTAATTAATTAACTATCAAAACGTTAAAATTTTCTAACGAAACTTTAATACTAATTCAATGACACTCCATAAATATTTTTAAAAATATTTATGACTCGATTTATGTATTTGAGGTCTCGATACCTTGCTTTCGACCCAATTTATCTAATAAATTCTTTTAAATAACAAAATTCACTAATTCAAAAATACTTCTAATGCCATACTTGACTCATAATTGTTAATTTATTTAAATCTTTGAACTCACTTGTTGGATTTAGTGATTTCGAATCACTGGTTCCAACACCACTGAAAATTAGGCTGTTACAACGGACATTTGAAAAATAATTTTATTCAAAAAAATTGAATCCAAAACTCCGATGCTAATCCTGACTCAGCTACTGTTACTCTTGAAAGTAATAGTCAAATTTTAGAGTGAAAATTGTAAACTTTATACCGCAAACACTTAGGAAAAATAATTAATGTTCGAACTCTTATTTGAAAACTGTGGATTAACTTTAGACGTAAGACTTATAATTAGTTATCATACTTCTGAACTATAGATATACCCTAAAATCTAGACTTCCGAGAATTTGTTATGAGCACTCGAAGCAGACGTGGTAGAGGTAGGCTGTTGAACCGTGTACGGCCGCGTAGACAGTCTAAAAACTCCATTGGCAATGTACTAAATATTGTTGCTTAAAAATAATCATATTCTTTTTTCCCAAGGTCAAAAAATATTTTTACTCGTTTTAAAAGTAGGCATAATGCCTTTTTTTGCCCTCCAACTCTATAATAAAATCATATTAGGCCTCCATTTAATTTTTGATCTCTTTAAGCCATTGAACTTGTATTTTTTTTGTCAAATCATCCCAAAATAGACGGAAAAGTTAACATTTGTAAACTTTGCTGACATGGCATACACGTGGATTGCCATGTAGATGACACTTCAGTAATTAATTTTTTAAAATATAAAAAATATTTTTTTTTATTTTTAATGAGTTTTTTATAAGTTTTTTGAATTTTTTAAATGTTAAAAAATTAATTAAATGTTGATGTGTCATCTAAATGACAATCCATATGTATGCAACTTCAGTAAAGTGAAAAAACGTTAACTTTTTCATTCATTTTGAGGTGATTTAACATAAAATACAAGTTTAAAAGCTAAAAAAGATGAAAACTTAAATAAAGGGCTAAAATATTTTTTTTTATAAAGTTGAAGGGCCAAAAAAATCATTATACTTTAAAAGTATAAAACCGAAAGCTACTCCTTACTATCATTCATAAATTTGTACAATACTTTTACCTTTATTCATAAACTTTAACTTAGGTTAGAATGATCTTAAAAAGTGGTCCTAATATAATTAAGTTAATGCATTATTTGATACTTGGGTTTGATATATTTTTTAATGTAATATTTGTATTATTTTTTGTTCTAATGTAATACTTAAATTTGACAAAAGTTATATATTTTGATATTTAAAAATAACAATATTAACTTTTTAATGTTAACCTAGACATGTCCATGGGCTAGACCATTTGACTCGAAGGCTTGCTCAAAAAGTGAGAGGGATTGGGCAACAAAATAAGACCCGTGTAGGCCTTACCTCGGGTAAGACTTTTTGGCCAGGGCTCGACCCTGCTTGGCCTAAATATGTAAAAAAAAAAAGAAGTGATGTTTTTATTGTTTTTTAAATTTTTTTGTACTATTTTATTGTTATTTTTCACTATTTTGCTACTATTTTACTATTATGTTGCTATTATTTTATTGTTATTGTATAACTGTTGTTTTATTGTTAATTTTATTACAATTTTAGAGACATTTATTTGTTAAGTTGTATTCATTTTAATATTATTTAAGTATACATATATATTTTTTATTTATTAAAAAATATTTATTTTAATATTTTTAATGTTTTTGATGTATTATAAATTTTTAAAAATTTTATATAAAAGTTAATATAAAAAATTAATACGGGTTAAACCTAAACCTAAGAAACAGAATTAAAATTTTAGGTCCACGTTCCCCATGATCACCTGTGGTATGCACACGTAGAAACATATTATCGTATTGGCTAAGAAAAAGAGAAAGTAATGGCTAAAATTAATTCGTGGGAAGGAGACTAGAAGCCACAAAGACAAAGGTCGTACGAGTGTACAAATGTGTCATAATTACTGACCAGCATGGTCCATATGTACGGAAACGCCAAACTCATTTATTAAATATAAAATTTAATTTAAAAGAATTAAACATCCACATTCCATTTCCAATAATACTGAAAATAATTTTCTTTTCCATTTTTTACCCAATAAATCATAAATGTTTCCAAAGGCTTAGCCATCTTGCTTTTGTTTGGGACATAAATGGAACCTTTCCTATAATCTTTTTTTTTTATGAAAATGATAAAAAATTCCGTAAGGAAATATTTTTATTCTACTTAAATAAATTTATGCAAAAACAAACTTTTAGCATAAATCAATATTTTATTTAAAACTTCTTAAAAGAAATTTAAAACAACTTATTTGAATAAAAAGTAAATATTAAATATTAGTTATTTGATTAATAAAAAAATATAAAGTTAGTATTTGATTCCATTTGAACAACCGGAATCTAAATATTTTATTAGTTGGTATCATAATCTTTAAACTTTTAGTTTTATACAAATTTTTAATAAATATATATTTTTAGTATGACCAAATTATCCTTTATGTACATTGTATAGTTTATAAACATTAATTAATTATTTCCGAATTTATGATTATTTTCTCAAAAATATTATCTCTCGAGTTTGTTATTATTCAATCAAATATAAATCATTGATACCCAATTCGGGAGTGAATGAAAGAATTAATTAAAAATATGAAATCAACATCAACACCCATCAACACCCAAAATTAAATCTACATACTTATATTTTAGTATATAAGTTAGCAATAAATTAATTCATTTGATAAAATTTAGCCACTTTTATTATTTATTTAGTAAAAAAAAATTTTCACTTAGGCTCCGTTTGTTTCACTGAAAATGACTTTCAGAAAATGATTTACTTTTCTAGAAAAGCTAATATTTCCTGATATTTGGATGAATCTGTGTAAAATAATTTTTGTTATTTGGTAGATTTTTTAAAAATATTTCATAAAAGTTGTTTTCAATTAAACAAACATACATTTGAGATTTTTTTATTTTTTATTGTTTAATTAAATTTATTTTTATCTATAATTTTATATTTTACATTGTTTTTGCATATATTAAAAATATTATGTTAAATTCAGATTCATTACAATGTCATTTTTTAATTACATGACTATTAAGTGAGTATTTTTTTATTTAAAAATGTGACATCAACAAAATTGACAAAAATTTAACGATGTCAACAATTGGACTTGATTTTCAAATTTGAAAAGTAAAGGGACTAAATTCTTGAAAATAAAAGTACAAAGACTAAATTACAAATCTGTGAAGTGTACATAGACTTATGACATATTTAAACCTTTATACTACAAACCATTTATTATTAATATATTTATAATTGTAATAAATATTTATTATTAAAATATTAATATTGAATATTTTTAATAATATGTGAATAATATTATTTAAAATTATTATTTTTAAAATTTATTATTAAAATAAAAATAAAATATTAAATAATTTATTAAAATAATAAATTATATTTATTATATTAATAATTTATTATATGACCAAATATAAATAATTAAATATGTATGTTTAATAATATTAAAAATATAATATTTTAAATATTTTTAAAAATAAAAGTAAAATTTATTATCAATATAATAATATTAAGTTTGATTTAAGTTAATTTTTATAAAAAATAAAATTATTTATAGATGAAATCTTTTCCGAAAAATGACTTATACTTTTCAAAAGGGTAAGTCATTTAACAGGAAAAATGACTTATTTTACCTTGACCTGTAAGTCATTTCCCGTTGACCAAACTATTTTCAATGAAACAAACACAAGAAAATACAATAAATATTTTCAGTAAAACCTTTTACAAGTAAACAAACATACCCTTATATTCACTTTTTTTGTTTCAAGTTTATTATTTAATTATTTATTTTGAGTTTTTTTTCAAAATGATAGTTTAATCTATTTAATTTAAAAAAATATAAAATTAATAAAAACATAAATACCCTTATAAATTATTTTTTAAAAATATATTAATTTTTATTTTTTTCAAATAAGTTTAAATTAAATTGATTTATAACATCTCCTGACTTAAATATATATTGCAATTTACAAATACAGATGCAACATATATATATATTTATTCAAATGGTGGCTTTTGTCTGTTTTGTATGTGGTTCTTTATGGAGTGTCAGCTACACCCAATGCCAAAACGACAAACCCTTCCCTCCATAGGGCAAAAAAAGGGAAAGCGATTGGGAAATGAATATAGGTGAAAACTGAAAAGCATAAATTCTGGCCAATCCCCCCCCCGGCCCCCACTTCTTCACACTTTCTTCCGGTTCCCATTATTAAATGAGCTTTGGATTGGTGGGTTTCTTCTTCATTCATCTTCCTTATTATCACACTTTTTGCAATATATATATAGGTTAAATTCAATGGCTCCTACTTGATATTCTTTTCTTCTTTTGTTGTTTTTGTATAAAGTTTTTCGTTATGTTAGCTTAATATGGCAAAAAAATAAAACAGTGGTGCTTAGCTCTTTATCATTTCTTTCTCTTATCTTCAATCCCATTTTTGGTTACTTCTTTGTTCTTAAACTTGCTTATGACTTGTATTTTCCTCGATTTGAGCTAAGAACTTTATTCTTTTTTGGGTTTGATTTTGTTTTGAGGTGAGGACTTTTGTTTTTTTTGTGTTTTTTTTATGTGGTTCTCAGCTATATTTATAGCTCTTGCTTGAAATTTTAGGATCTTTGCATATCAACAACGTTTGATTTCTCAGCACGTGTTCCTTTGGTCTCTTCCTCGTTTTCTTTTATATGCTGATATCATTGTCTGCAGCTTGCTATAATTTACCCAGAAACTCGGCATTTTTCTCTTTTTAATATATTTTTCCTTTTTTTCAAAAACCCTCTCCTTCAGTTTTTCTTTTTCCTTCAATTTCCCGAGCAAACTTACTTTTTATTTCCTTTGATTTTAGTATTTTAGAATGACGAGAAAGAGAATTCAGATCAAGAAAATCGACAACGTTGCGGCGAGGCAAGTGACTTTCTCAAAGAGGAGAAGAGGGCTTTTCAAGAAAGCTCATGAACTCTCCGTTCTTTGTGATGCTGAGATTGCTCTTATAGTCTTTTCAACAACTGGAAAACTCTTCGACTATTCCAGCGCAAGGTTTAATTTGATCATTCTCACACTATAATCAATGTTTATGTTTGGCCTTCAATTTTCATCTTTCTCAATATCTCTGCTGCAGTTCATAGATTAGTGTATAGATTTTGCTTGCGTGACTGAGAAAAGATCTTTAGAATTAAGAAATTAAACTGTATAAAAGTATAAATTCATAATGATTCAATGTACTTGAAATCTTATATTTATATTCAAAATAATTTCTTCAATACTAATTTTCTTGAATCTTGTTGAATCCTTATTTTATGGCTAATATAACATTAATAATTTGATAATTTTTACCCTTCGGTTTTGTTTTTAAACTGAAAAATTACTTCACTATCAAATTCCCATCATTGAAATCTTTTCAGCAATATTTTTTTGACACCTTAGTTTCTCGCCACATGATCATAAAATATAAGTATCCTCCCAGGTAATTAACTAGTTAATTTGATCTTACTGGTTTTGATTTTAGCACTTAAATATCTTGTGTTGTTTTTCAGCAAAAGAAATTCCCTTCGTAAATAACCATCCAGTTAAACTAATTAGGTTTTGAGATAAAACTACAATCCCAAATAAACAAGAGATGTTATTAATAGAATCATCATAACATTAATAGCATATAAGCTTTACAGGGACTTCATATGGCATTTGGTAATTAAGATCCATTGATTGATTGATGGATGCTATCCCTTTTGTACCTCCCTTTTCTATTAATTTGGTTTCTTTTATTTGACTGTATATATATATAAAGTACAATATAATTTACTAATATGTAAAAGATTGTTGCGGAAAGGATCGATTCGAGAACTCCGATATGACTACAAGTAAATTGACCGGAACGAAAAATAAAGTGAACACAAGGATTTACGTGGTTCGGCTTTAATGCCTACGTCCACGGGCAGAGGCGAAAAGAAATTTCACTATAACAAGATGAAGATTACAAGTGTTTTACACTCAAGACACAACCCGAGAACCTCACAACTCTCAACCCCTATAGAAAACCCGAAAGCTAAAATCCTAGCTTTCAAAGAACAAGCTTTGCTCTCTCTTGGTTTGGGATGATGAATATGGCTAATGAACCTCTCTATTTATAAGAGAGTTCAAGGACATAATTGTCCAAAACTTTGGCAAAGATTTGTGGTTGAAAATGGACACCAACAACCATCCACTAATCCACTACCACCAACAACCCACTACCAACAACAACAATCCACTACCAATTTTAAGCCATTTCTTAACAAATCTCCACCTTGGCTTGAAATTTACCAAGCTGAACATCATAGTGAATTCCTCGAACTGGATCACCTCTTCCAAACGCCTCTCTGGCGCTAATCAATCCCGAATACCTATCAAGTCCAAGCAATGCTTGAACTTATATGCAGGGATCACCTTAGTTAACATATCTGCAGGATTCTTCTCGGTAGCAACCTTGCTGATAACAATGTCACCTTGCGTAACATGTTCCCGAACAAAATGATATCTGACATCAATGTGTTTGGTCCGTTCATGAAACATCTGATTTTTAGTCAGATGTATGGCACTCTGGCTATCGCAAAATACAACAGTGAAATCCTGTTGTAAACCCAAACTGCTTACTAGACCTTTCATCCACAATGCTTCTTTCACTGCTTCTGCTAACGCCATATATTCCGCCTCAGTCGTAGATAAGGCTACGGTAGACTGTAACACAGCTTTCCAACTAATGGCTCCTCCAGAATAAGTGAAAACATAACCCGTCAGAGATCTTCTTTTGTCCAGATCTCCAGCATAATCAGAGTCCACATAGCCCGTGACACTGCTAGTGCAGTCACTCTGATCATATACCAAGCATAAATCTGCAGAACCTCTCAAGTACCTGAGAATCCATTTCACGGCCTGCCAGTGTTCCTTGCCAGGACAACTCATGTATCTGCTGACCACACTAACTGCATGTGAAATGTCTGGACGAGTGCAAACCATTGCATACATCACGCTTCCAACTGCACTCGAGTATGGAATGTGAGACATTTGCTGCTTTTCTTCATCAGATTGTGGTGACAACTCTGCAGAGAGTTTGAAATGTGGTGCCAACGGAGTACTCACAGTTTTCGCTTTATCCATGCCGAAGCGTTGAAGAACCTTTTCAATGTAGTTCTTCTGCGACACACGAAGCTTGCCCGCCTTGCGATCTCTGTGAATATCCATGCCCAAAATTTTCTTGGCAGCACCCAGATCCTTCATCTCGAACTCACCACTCAACTGCGACTTTAACTTGTTGATTTCCGACATGTTTTTGGAAGCAATTAACATGTCATCAACATACAGCAACAAATAAATGTGCGAACCATCTGAGAGCTTCCGATGATAGACACAAGCATCATAGTCACATCTTGTGTAACCATGCTGAATCATGAAGCTATCAAACCGCTTGTACCACTGCCTTGGGGATTGTTTCAATCCATATAAAGACTTCTTTAATAGACAGACATGGTCTTCTTTACCAGGAACTGTAAAACCCTCTGGTTGACGCATGTAGATTGTTTCCTCGAGCTCACCATGCAAGAACGCCGTTTTTACGTCAAGCTGCTCAAGTTCTAGATCAGACTTGGCCACCATGGCAAGTAATACACGAATGGAAGAATGCTTTACGACTGGGGAGAAAACTTCATTGTAGTCAATCCCCTCTTTCTGAGTGAAGCCTTTAGCAACCAATCGTGCCTTGAATCTAGTTGCTTCAACCCCTAGGATGCCTTCCTTTTTCTTGAAGACCCATTTGCAACCAACTATCTTCTGGTTACTTGGCGGCTTAACCAACTCCCAAGTATGGTTCTTGTGAAGAGATTCTATCTCCTCACTCATAGCAATTGCCCACTGTGCCGACTCATCACACGTGACAGCCTCATTATAACTGGAAGGTTCTATACCAATGGACTCCGCCACACTGAGCGCGAAAGACACCAGATTAGCGTAACGCGGATTTGGTTTGATTTGTCTCTTCGTTCTTCCAGTGGCAATGCTATATGGTTTTTCTTGAGGTGACTCATCTTCATCGGAATCTTGCACCTCAACTTGATCATCCTGGACTGAAGTACCTTCCGTAGGAATTGGAGCGTCCACCTGACACTCCACCTGCTTCTCAACACCGTGATCTCCCATTCTATCTGACTCCTCCTTTTCCCGGGAATTTGTGGTGGATCGAAGCATGGATGACTCATCAAAAGTCACATCTCTGCTGATGATGAACTTGGACGAAACCGGATCAGGACACCACAACCTGTATCCTTTCACCCTTGGCCGTATCCAAGAAATATGCATTTCTTCGCCCTCGGTTTGAGTTTTCCCTCATTTACATGAGCATACGCAGGGCAGCCAAACACTCTTAAACCAGAGTAATCAGCAGGAGAACCAGACCATACTTCCTCAGGAGTCTTCAGCTCAATAGCTGTTGACGGAGATCTGTTAACCAAATAACAAGCAGTATTAACAGCTTCAGCCCAAAATTCTTCACCGAGCCCAGCATTTGATCGCATGCAACGAGCTCGCTCCAAGAGAGTTCTATTCATGCGTTCTGCAACTCCATTTTGTTGTGGTGTTCGACGAACAGTGCGGTGTCTCACTATTCCTTCATTTTTGCAGAACTCATTGAATTCACCTGAGCAAAACTCCAAGCCATTATCCGTCCGGAATCGCTTGATCTTCTTTCCTGTTTGATTTTCGATCAAAGCTTTAAATTGCTTGAAGTTGATGAGAACCTCATACTTGCTCTTCAGAAAATACACCCAAACCTTTCTCGAGTAATCATCGATAAAGGTA
The DNA here is from genome assembly GCF_007990345.1 of Gossypium hirsutum. Taxonomy (NCBI): domain Eukaryota; kingdom Viridiplantae; phylum Streptophyta; class Magnoliopsida; order Malvales; family Malvaceae; genus Gossypium; species Gossypium hirsutum. Next base: position 109,912,271 of record NC_053426.1, read on the forward strand.
AGCAGATATCTGTAACCACCTTTAGAAATTGTCGGAGAAGGCCCCCAAAGGTCAGAATGGAAGTAATCCACTGTGCCTTTTGTCTTGTGAATCCCAGTGCTGAACTTTACCCGAGTCTGCTTACCGAAGACGCAGTGCTCACAGAAATTCAACTTTCCTGTACACTGCCCAGACAATAATCCTCGTTTGCTTAGCACCGATAAGCCTCTCTCGCTCATATGCCCGAGCCGCATATGCCATAACTTCGTGGTGTCAGAATCTAGATCATCTGATGATGACACTCCCGCAACACCTGTAACCGAGGAACCATCGAGGAAGTAAAGGCCCCGCTCCAAATTACCACGTATCACAGTCAAAGCACCCGAGAATACCTTGAGAACTCCACCTTCAGCAGAGTACCGAAAGCCTTTCTTGTCCAACGTACTCAAAGAGATCAAATTTTTCTTCATTTCTGGAATGTGCCGAACATCAGTTAGAGTTCTAACAATACCGTCAAACATCTTTATACGAACTGTGCCAATCCCCATGACTTGACATGCGTGGTCATTTCCCATTAGTACTGAACCAGAATGCTTCTCGTATGTTGAGAATGCATCTTTCGAAGTACTTATATGAAATGTAGCTCCCGTATCAAGAATCCATCTCCCACCAGCGTAAGAGTCGGATACTGCAAGAACGATCTCGGCATCACTTGAAGAATCTGCATCAGCTACATTCGCACGATCATTTTGTTGCTCCTGTGATTCTGATTTCTCCTTCCTTTTCGGACAATCTACCTTCATGTGCCCGTACTTCTTACAGTAGTAGCACTGTATTCTCTTCTTGGACTGCGATCTAGGATGGCTTTTACTTGAACTTCCACCCTTTGCCTTGGATCTTCCTCGAGCAACCAAGCCTTCGCCTTCATTGTTTTCGACCACCTTACCAGTGATTTTCTTCCTCAACTCACTGGAACTTAAGGCATTTTTCACCTCCTCTAGAGTCAGGTCATCACGACCGTACATCATTGTATCAACAAAATTCTCATACGAGGGAGGCAAAGAACACAAAACAATTATTGCTTGGTCCTCATCATCGATTTTGTTATCGATATTATTCAAATCCATGATAATGGAATTGAATTTATCCAGGTGCTGGGAAACAGGTGTACCTTCCTCCATCTTCAGGGCATAGAGTCTTTGCTTGAGGTAGAGCCGGTTCGTCAATGACTTCGTCATGTACTTGCTCTCTAACCGGAGCCACAAACCGGACGCGGTTTTCTCATCCGCTACTTCTCGTAGCACTTCATCTCCTAGACATAGCAGAATAGCACTATGTGCTCTTTCTAGCATGTCATCCTTTTGCTCTTCCGAAAGCGTGCTTGGTAATTTATCTTTACCAGACAATGCTTTTAGCAATCCTTGTTGAACCAGCACTGCCCGCATCTTGATGCGCCATAAACTGAAACTATTTTTCCCGGTAAATTTCTCGACATCATACTTAGTCGATGAAACACTTGTAGCCATAATTTGGAACCTTTGAATGAATGATAATATTTTCTTCCTGATGTGAAAGATCAGACAAAGCTGCAGTCACAGGGCAATTCAGAAAATATTATCACTCCTTCAACTACGCTCTGATACCAATTTGTTGCGGAAAGGATCGATTCGAGAACTCCGATATGACTACAAGTAAATTGACCGGAACGAAAAATAAAGTGAACACAAGGATTTACGTGGTTCGGCTTTAATGCCTACGTCCACGGGCAGAGGCGAAAAGAAATTTCACTATAACAAGATGAAGATTACAAGTGTTTTACACTCAAGACACAACCCGAGAACCTCACAACTCTCAACCCCTATAGAAAACCCGAAAGCTAAAATCCTAGCTTTCAAAGAACAAGCTTTGCTCTCTCTTGGTTTGGGATGATGAATATGGCTAATGAACCTCTCTATTTATAAGAGAGTTCAAGGACATAATTGTCCAAAACTTTGGCAAAGATTTGTGGTTGAAAATGGACACCAACAACCATCCACTAATCCACTACCACCAACAACCCACTACCAACAACAACAATCCACTACCAATTTTAAGCCATTTCTTAACATATAAGGAGTTCAAGACATAATTGTCCAAAACTTTGGCAAAGATTTGTGGTTGAAAATGGACACCAACAACCATCCACTAATCCACTACCACCAACAACCCACTACCAACAACAACAATCCACTACCAATTTTAAGCCATTTCTTAACAAATCTCCACCTTGGCTTGAAATTTACCAAGCTGAACATCATAGTGAATTCCTCGAACTGGATCACCTCTTCCAAACGCCTCTCTGGCGCTAATCAATCCCGAATACCTATCAAGTTCAAGCAATGCTTGAACTTATATGCAGGGATCACCTTAGTTAACATATCTGCAGGATTCTTCTCGGTAGCAACCTTGCTGATAACAATGTCACCTTGCGTAACATGTTCCCGAACAAAATGATATCTGACATCAATGTGTTTGGTCCGTTCATGAAACATCTGATTTTTAGTCAGATGTATGGCACTCTGGCTATCGCAAAATACAACAGTGAAATCCTGTTGTAAACCCAAACTGCTTACTAGACCTTTCATCCACAATGCTTCTTTCACTGCTTCTGCTAACGCCATATATTCCGCCTCAGTCGTAGATAAGGCTACGGTAGATTGTAACACAGCTTTCCAACTAATGGCTCCTCCAGAATAAGTGAAACATAACCCGTCAGAGATCTTCTTTTGTCCAGATCTCCAGCATAATCAGAGTCCACATAGCCCGTGACACTGCTAGTGCAGTCACTCTGATCATATACCAAGCATAAATCTGCAGAACCTCTCAAGTACCTGAGAATCCATTTCACGGCCTGCCAGTGTTCCTTGCCAGGACAACTCATGTATCTGCTGACCACACTAACTGCATGTGAAATGTCTGGACGAGTGCAAACCATTGCATACATCACGCTTCCAACTGCACTCGAGTATGGAATGTGAGACATTTGCTGCTTTTCTTCATCAGATTGTGGTGACAACTCTGCAGAGAGTTTGAAATGTGGTGCCAACGGAGTACTCACAGTTTTCGCTTTATCCATGCCGAAGCGTTGAAGAACCTTTTCAATGTAGTTCTTCTGCGACACACGAAGCTTGCCCGCCTTGCGATCTCTGTGAATATCCATGCCCAAAATTTTCTTGGCAGCACCCAGATCCTTCATCTCGAACTCACCACTCAACTGCGACTTTAACTTGTTGATTTCCGACATGTTTTTGGAAGCAATTAACATGTCATCAACATACAGCAACAAATAAATGTGCGAACCATCTGAGAGCTTCCGATGATAGACACAAGCATCATAGTCACATCTTGTGTAACCATGCTGAATCATGAAGCTATCAAACCGCTTGTACCACTGCCTTGGGGATTGTTTCAATCCATATAAAGACTTCTTTAATAGACAGACATGGTCTTCTTTACCAGGAACTGTAAACCCTCTGGTTGACGCATGTAGATTGTTTCCTCGAGCTCACCATGCAAGAACGCCGTTTTTACGTCAAGCTGCTCAAGTTCTAGATCAGACTTGGCCACCATGGCAAGTATACACGAATGGAAGAATGCTTTACGACTGGGGAGAAACTTCATTGTAGTCAATCCCCTCTTTCTGAGTGAAGCCTTTAGCAACCAATCGTGCCTTGAATCTAGTTGTTTCAACCCCTAGGATGCCTTCCTTTTTCTTGAAGACCCATTTGCAACCAACTATCTTCTGGTTACTTGGCGGCTTAACCAACTCCCAAGTATGGTTCTTGTGAAGAGATTCTATCTCCTCACTCATAGCAATTGCCCACTGTGCCGACTCATCACACGTGACAGCCTCATTATAACTGGAAGTTCTATACCAATGGACTCCGCCACACTGAGCGCGAAAGACACCAGATTAGCGTAACGCGGATTTGGTTTGATTTGTCTCTTCGTTCTTCCAGTGGCAATGCTATATGGTTTTTCTTGAGGTGACTCATCTTCATCGGAATCTTGCACCTCAACTTGATCATCCTGGACTGAAGTACCTTCCGTAGGAATTGGAGCGTCCACCTGACACTCCACCTGCTTCTCAACACCGTGATCTCCCATTCTATCTGACTCCTCCTTTTCCCGGGAATTTGTGGTGGATCGAAGCATGGATGACTCATCAAAAGTCACATATCTGCTGATGATGAACTTGGACGAAACCGGATCAGGACACCACAACCTGTATCCTTTCACCCCTTGGCCGTATCCAAGAAATATGCATTTCTTCGCCCTCGGTTTGAGTTTTCCCTCATTTACATGAGCATACGCAGGGCAGCCAAACACTCTTAAACCAGAGTAATCAGCAGGAGAACCAGACCATACTTCCTCAGGAGTCTTCAGCTCAATAGCTGTTGACGGAGATCTGTTAACCAAATAACAAGCAGTATTAACAGCTTCAGCCCAAAATTCTTCACCGAGCCCAGCATTTGATCGCATGCAACGAGCTCGCTCCAAGAGAGTTCTATTCATGCGTTCTGCAACTCCATTTTGTTGTGGTGTTCGACGAACAGTGCGGTGTCTCACTATTCCTTCATTTTTGCAGAACTCATTGAATTCACCTGAGCAAAACTCCAAGCCATTATCCGTCCGGAATCGCTTGATCTTCTTTCCTGTTTGATTTTCGATCAAGCTTTAAATTGCTTGAAGTTGATGAGAACCTCATACTTGCTCTTCAGAAAATACACCCAAACCTTTCTCGAGTAATCATCGATAAAGGTAAGCAGATATCTGTAACCACCTTTAGAAATTGTCGGAGAAGGCCCCCAAAGGTCAGAATGGAAGTAATCCACTGTGCCTTTTGTCTTGTGAATCCCAGTGCTGAACTTTACCCGAGTCTGCTTACCGAAGACGCAGTGCTCACAGAAATTCAACTTTCCTGTACACTGCCCAGACAATAATCCTCGTTTGCTTAGCACCGATAAGCCTCTCTCGCTCATATGCCCGAGCCGCATATGCCATAACTTCGTGGTGTCAGAATCTAGATCATCTGATGATGACACTCCCGCAACACCTGTAACCGAGGAACCATCGAGGAAGTAAAGGCCCCGCTCCAAATTACCACGTATCACAGTCAAAGCACCCGAGAATACCTTGAGAACTCCACCTTCAGCAGAGTACCGAAAGCCTTTCTTGTCCAACGTACTCAAAGAGATCAAATTTTTCTTCATTTCTGGAATGTGCCGAACATCAGTTAGAGTTCTAACAATACCGTCAAACATCTTTATACGAACTGTGCCAATCCCCATGACTTGACATGCGTGGTCATTTCCCATTAGTACTGAACCAGAATGCTTCTCGTATGTTGAGAATGCATCTTTCGAAGTACTTATATGAAATGTAGCTCCCGTATCAAGAATCCATCTCCCACCAGCGTAAGAGTCGGATACTGCAAGAACGATCTCGGCATCACTTGAAGAATCTGCATCAGCTACATTCGCACGATCATTTTGTTGCTCCTGTGATTCTGATTTCTCCTTCCTTTTCGGACAATCTACCTTCATGTGCCCGTACTTCTTACAGTAGTAGCACTGTATTCTCTTCTTGGACTGCGATCTAGGATGGCTTTTACTTGAACTTCCACCCTTTGCCTTGGATCTTCCTCGAGCAACCAAGCCTTCGCCTTCATTGTTTTCGACCACCTTACCAGTGATTTTCTTCCTCAACTCACTGGAACTTAAGGCATTTTTCACCTCCTCTAGAGTCAGGTCATCACGACCGTACATCATTGTATCAACAAAATTCTCATACGAGGGAGGCAAAGAACACAAAACAATTATTGCTTGGTCCTCATCATCGATTTTGTTATCGATATTATTCAAATCCATGATAATGGAATTGAATTTATCCAGGTGCTGGGAAACAGGTGTACCTTCCTCCATCTTCAGGGCATAGAGTCTTTGCTTGAGGTAGAGCCGGTTCGTCAATGACTTCGTCATGTACTTGCTCTCTAACCGGAGCCACAAACCGGACGCGGTTTTCTCATCCGCTACTTCTCGTAGCACTTCATCTCCTAGACATAGCAGAATAGCACTATGTGCTCTTTCTAGCATGTCATCCTTTTGCTCTTCCGAAAGCGTGCTTGGTAATTTATCTTTACCAGACAATGCTTTTAGCAATCCTTGTTGAACCAGCACTGCCCGCATCTTGATGCGCCATAAAATGAAACTATTTTTCCCGGTAAATTTCTCGACATCATACTTAGTCGATGAAACACTTGTAGCCATAATTTGGAACCTTTGAATGAATGATAATATTTTCTTCCTGATGTGAAAGATCAGACAAAGCTGCAGTCACAGGGCAATTCAGAAAATATTATCACTCCTTCAACTACGCTCTGATACCAATTTGTTGCGGAAAGGATCGATTCGAGAACTCCGATATGACTACAAGTAAATTGACCGGAACGAAAAATAAAGTGAACACAAGGATTTACGTGGTTCGGCTTTAATGCCTACGTCCACGGGCAGAGGCGAAAAGAAATTTCACTATAACAAGATGAAGATTACAAGTGTTTTACACTCAAGACACAACCCGAGAACCTCACAACTCTCAACCCCTATAGAAAACCCGAAAGCTAAAATCCTAGCTTTCAAAGAACAAGCTTTGCTCTCTCTTGGTTTGGGATGATGAATATGGCTAATGAACCTCTCTATTTATAAGAGAGTTCAAGGACATAATTGTCCAAAACTTTGGCAAAGATTTGTGGTTGAAAATGGACACCAACAACCATCCACTAATCCACTACCACCAACAACCCACTACCAACAACAACAATCCACTACCAATTTTAAGCCATTTCTTAACAAAGATTTTGTAGGGGATGTAAATCAAACAAGATCTTTTCTTGAACAAGGAAAAATTTCGAAGTTCAAATCTCCTTTTTAGCTGAATTGGCAATGAATTATAAGAAATTGCATATTTAGATGTATATATATATATATTACTAGCCGCAATTTATTAATGGCCAAAAGTCTCTTAGACTGAAAATTAGAAATTGAAAGAGAAGGGTTTTTTTTTTCTTTCTTTGTTAATAAAGAGATGCTTTTCTCTCTAATAAAAAGTCATTTCTCATCTTTTATATTTAAAAATTGTATCGTTACAAATTAATTATATATACATGTCTATGCATCTTTTTTGTTTATATCATTGTCCATTTGTTAATTCTATTGCTTCAATCTCCTATTTACCCTTTAAATTTTTATGTATATTAATATGTTTAGCATTAGACTTACCAATATATATATATATGCTTTTTATACTTAAAACCCTAAAAGGTTACTAACATTATCCAAGTCCAAAAAAAAATACATTATAAGATGCTTTCTTCACCAATTAAATTAATCATATTAATTTCTTTTTTTTTTGTCACATAATAGTTACAAATAAGGGTAAGGCTCCAACAAGTTCATATTCTAGATTTGCATGGATATTGTCATCTAAGTAGATACATGTCATTTGGTAATCAAGATCCATTGATTGATTGATGGATGCTATCCCTTTTGTACCTCCCTTTTCTATTAATTTGGTTTCTTTTATTTCACTGTATATATATAAAGTGCAATATAATTTACTAATATGTAAAAGATTTTGTAGGGGATGTAAATCAAACAAGATCTTTTCTTGAACAAGGAAAAATTTCGAAGTTAAAATCTCCTTTTTAGCTGAATTGGCAATGAATTATAAGAAATTGTATATTTATATTATATATATTACTAGCCGCAATTTATTAATGGCCAAAAGTCTCTAAGACTGAAAATTAGAAATTGAAAGAGAAGAGTTTTTTTTTTCTTGTTAATAAAGAGATGCTTTTCTCTCTAATAAAAAGTCATTTTATTTCTCATCTTTTATATTTAAAAATTGTATCATTACAAATTAATTATATATACATGTCTATGCATCTTGTTTGTTTATATCATTGTCCATTTGTTAATTCTATTGCTTCAATCTCCTATTTACCCTTTAAATTTTTATGTATATTTATATGTTTAGCATTAGACTTACCAATATATATATGCTTTTTATACTTAAAACCCTAAAAGGTTACTAACATTATCCAAGTCCAAAAAAAATACATTATAAGATGCTTTCTTCACCAATTAAATTAATCATATTAATTTCTTTTTTTTTTCACATAATAGTTACAAATAAGGGTAAGGCTTCAACAAGTTTATATTCTAGATTTGCATGAATGTCATCTAAGCAGATAAATGTCATTTTCAGTTATTATATTTGATATATTAATAGTGAAATTTTAATTTATTATTTCTAATATTAAAATTATATTCTAGACATAGCATCAACAAGTTTGTAGTAGTGGAACCCTAGCCTCTCTCTGTATACTTCATATATTATTCACCATCTCTTTTTCAAAAGTCCTCACTTTTACAAGATGACTACTATATGTAGTTATATTTGTTACTGGCAAGAAACCCTCAAACCCCGAAATAGAGCAAGATGAATACTATATTTGCAAAACTAGTTCTTCCTCTTAATATATGTGTATTATTTTATATGTATGTATATATGATTAGAAAAATATTGAGAAAATTGCTCTTTTATTGTAAGCCAAACATATACCATCTGCTTATTTTTATTTTTATTCTTAGTTTTTTTAAGTGGAGGGTATTGATTCAGTGCCATTGAATTGTTATCCCCAGTATGGAGAAGGTGATTGAAAGACGCAATCAACAGTCAGGAAAAGGCATCGACAGAGCGGTCACCAGTCCATATCATGGACTGCAGGTTACGATGGAACTTCTATTCTTGTTGTCTTGTAGTTTGCACCCTCTCATGCTGATGAAGCTGACCTCTTGTTTTAGGTTGGGAGTCGCACGTGTGTCATGTTGAGCAAGGAAATGGCTGAAAAGACCCACCAACTGAGGTAAATCTTACAGTTTCCTGTATATGTATGTGTATTATGTATGTGAGCAATGATCCTTTCATGCATCAATAGACAGCTGAAGGGAGAGGAGCTCCAAGGGTTAGGTTATGAAGGATTAAATCACCTGGAAAAACTAGTTGAAGGAGGCTTGAGACGAGTTACTGAAACAAAGGTTTCCTGAAAGCCCCATTTCCATTTCCATCTCCATCTCCATCTCCACCTCAACTCACCCTTCATTTTCCCTTTTAACTAATGATAAAAAGCTTTTGTGTTACAGGATGAGAGATTTTTCAAAGAAATCAGCACCCTCAAGATGAAGGTGATATATATTGCAACAGTAGTTGATTGGATTTTGTTCAAGTTTCATAGTTTAAAAAGGAATAATTTAGTATTGAATTATAAGAAATATGGAATATTTTACTATAGTTTTTTTGCTGCTTATAGCTTCCTAATTAAAGATTTCTTTTATTAATCTTATTTTTATAGGTTACCATAAATTTTATAAATTTAGATATTCATATTATATTAATGTTCTGTGTCACGTCCAAAAATAATAAAAACGAATAATGTGAATAACATAAAATTATATAAGATTATATCGATGCTTTCATATATATCCAGTTTATTTATGCTTATATATATATATATAATCTGCCTGGGCTTAAATGATCTCTGATACTTGATTCTTGTTAAATGTGAAGGGAGCAGAACTGGTGGAAGAAAATCAGCAATTGAAACAGCAAGTGAGTTGTGTTAGTGATAATTTAGACAACTTTCTTGTTTCCAGCTTTCATTTGACATATAAAATTTAATTTTGGTAGATGGAGAATTTACCTCATATGGTCCACGTCCAACCATCAGAGTCGATTGCTCATGCTGGGAGCTCTGAAAATCCAATTCAACCCTATGATAATAGCCAAGACATTTCTCTCACATTGGGGTAAGTCATGCAACTCTTATACATTAATCCCTACTCATGCAACTATTACTTTGGAGTTCCTTGCATTTTGCCACCATGGTATATTATTTCATATAAAGTTGGAAACACATGTTACCATGATAAAAGGATTACATTTCACAGGCTTGGATTTGGTTAAAATAATATTTTAGAGAAATATAATAATATTAAAATTACTCAAAATATCTTTTTTAAGCTTTATATTTTAATAAAGGATTATAATTTAAAATTAAAATATATTAGATATTGGAAAAGATTACATATGTATGTCAAAAGAAAACTCAAATTAAAAAACTCATATTTTATTTAGATATATTTACTATTCTAAATATATATTCAAAATTAAAATAAGAAAAAATGCCATTCTTATAATCATAACATAAAAAGCTTACTTAGAGAACCATGAATAGATAACATTTGATATAATCTAAATAAATTGTAATAAAAAGGCCATAGATTTTGAATAGTATTCATGAGACAATTAAAAATTCTTAGTATGGGAACTTTTTCTATAATTTTATTTGTCTATTAAATTTTTGAATTTTATAGAGTAGTTGCTTTATACCTATAGCAATATTTATTTTTGGCTGTATGATGAAATTTATTAATTCAATAAAGCAATTAAACTGCTACAAAAGAACAAAAAAGTACTACACAATAACTTTAATTTATACAAACAAATTAATCAATGATACCTCAAGAAGCATAAAGTGAAGCATTAACGGAACCAGTTCTATTGATTGGTTTTTCTTTTAAACGAGCTCACACAATCTCTTTAACATGCATCAAGATAGTATCTTCAGTCAAGAAAGATGTACCAAAATATCTCTTGTTCCTCTGTCTTCATATCACAAACAAATATGTACCCCAAACAAGCTTGAGTATGGTAACAAATAAAGATTTTCCTTTTAAATTTCAATATTGCTCAAGTTAACTCTTGCCTCCAAGTTCCCATAGCCCTATGAATGGAGTAAATGCACAAAATTGACTACCATACCTTCCTTGAAAAACTGCATTAAAAGAAAATGTGATCACGTTTCTCTATAGCATCTATACAGAAAAAGCAACAAGTATTAACTGAATCCCAAAAGCAAGCAAGCAATCCCGGGTTGGAAGCCTATTAAGAATGATTGTCCAAGCAATAAGAGAATGTGAAGTAGGAGTTATATCCAAAAAACTCCTACCCTTTAACACGTATTCACTGACCCAAGTGATCAAAAGAGACCCCTCTTTTGCAAGCAAGGCACGGATAAGCTACAAAATATAAGCTTGATTCCATTCTACCACATTTTTTAGCCTCAAGCCCTCTTTCAGATTTAGGTAAACAAATTGCCTTCCAACAAATACGAGCCTCTCGACCCGAGCCAACCTTCCCTTTCCATAAGAAGCTAAGACAGAATTGACAAACCTTCTTAAGGACATTCTTAGGCATTAGAAATTAACGACTCCAATAGGCTTGCACACTAAAGATCACAACCTTAATGATCTTGTAGACCACCCTTGAATCTTGTCCAGAATCCTATTGGTTAAAGCAGCATAGTTAGATTGAGACAACTTTCAAGAAACAAGAGGAACACCAAGGTACCTCAATGGCAGTGGCGAATCTAGAGGGGGGCTGGCATGGGCCCCAACCCCCCTAAAATGTAAAATTGCTATTTAAAACCTTAAAATTTTTAAAAAAAATTTAAATTAGTAAAATTAAAATTGTACTTTAGCCCTCCTTAAAATTATAAAAATTTGATTTAATCCTTTAAAAATTATAAAGATATAGACTATAAAAAAATTAAAATTTCATTTGGTCCCCTGTAAAAGATTGTTCTAGCTTCGCCTTTGCTTACTGGCAGCCTACCAACTTTAAACCTTGTGCAAGAAGTCATAAGAGCCAACTCCTCTTGAGCCACCCCAGCAACAAAAAATTTCACTTTTGGAGGCGTTGAGTTGCAACCAAGAAAGTAAGTAAATTTGTTGAAGAACACAATAAACATCAACCATCGAATCAACAGTACCTCTAGAAAAAATAAGAAGATCATCGGAAAACATGAGATGAGTCAATTGCACTCGAAGGCACATAGGATAATACTTGAAAAAAGCATTTATGGCAACAAAATCCAATAACTTGAATAACACGTCCATTGCAAGCACAAAAAGGTAAGGAGAGAGAGGGTCTCATTGCCTAATACCTCTCCTCCCATGAAAGAACCCCACAAGGCGTCCATTAAGGGAGACAGAGAACCGATGAGTAGTTAAGCAAATTTCAATTCACTTCAAGAACTTTTTATGGAACCCTTAAGCTCTAAGCAATGAAAGCAAAAAACTCCAATGCAAAGAATCAAACACCTTTTGAAGATCAACCTTCAAGGTACATCTAGGAGAAATATGTCTTCTACCATACCCTCGCATTAGCTCATGAGCCAACATGGTATTATTAGTGATACTACGCCCTCTAACAAAGGTATTTTGACTTTTAAAAATCAAAGTAGGTAGAAAAAGAGTCACTCTATTAACCAAAACCTTGGTTATGCACTTATAAATTGCACTGTAACAAGAAATAGGCCGAAAATCCTTTACATAGTCAGAGTTATCACACTTAGGAACCAAGGAAATTGAAGTAGCATTAAAGGCAGCGAAAAGAGTGGAGGATGCAAAAAAATACTGAACAATCAGGCCCCACTATACCCCATGTAAATTTAAAGAAGAAAGTTGTGAAACCGTTAGGACCATGGGCTTTTTCATTCCCCTGCCCAAAAATAGTTGCCTTTATCTCTTCATTGGTAATAGGACTAGTCAACACACAATGAGCATTGTTAGACAGTTTAGGCAGTAACTCCTAAAGCAAAGAATTTGAACACTCAACAACATTGAAATCAATTGTGCCAAGAAGATTTTGATAAAACCCCAAAATCTCTGCAAAAATTTTAACAAAAGATTCCAACCAATTACCAATTGCATCAAAAAAATTGTGCAATTTTGTAATAACAATTTATATTACCAAACATGATATAGGAAATTATATTGTAATTACTCTTTTTAAGTCAAACATGTTTAGAGAATACCAATTGAGTATTAGCTCGATTGACATTAACATTGTTGCTAGTGAAGGAGGACTTGAGTTCGAATGTATTGAAGCATATTATCCTCCTATTGTTGGAGAAGTGTTATGAATAGTTCTAGGCATTGTATAAAAAAGAATAGATATGTATGAGTTCAAATATCACCATATGCTTATTTTAATTAGTTTTTGTTAAAATAAAAAAAGACTAAAAACCATTGAATAATATAACTTTTTTAATTACAGAAGAATATTGAATTAGTGACTCGATTGAGAGTGACACCAACTCAATTAAGGACTCTCAAAATTTAAGACTCCTCCCCCTACCCCAAGGTTTTCTTTGTATAAAAATATTATTAGATATATTTAAGTGTAATAATTATTACTCATCATATTTATATTTATAGTAGATGGGGTTTTTACTAAAAATTGTTCATTTTTTTAATAGCTATTATATATTATTTTTATTGATTAATAAATTATGAATGAGTGTTGTATATTATAAATATCAATTAAATTATATTTACATGTATCTTTATTATATGTCAAAATAAAAATTTTAGTACGAGCAAATCATACATCACGACTCAAATGTCATGTTATTATACTGGCATGTATCATTATTGTATTTCAAAATTTTTATTTTAATAGTAAATTACTACCATGCATACAACGCAACTCCTGACATAAGCTATGTGTTTAACACTATCGAACACTCATGTTTAAATCTTTTAATCATTGAATTGATAAAATATTTATTTTTTAAAATAAAGAATATGAAATGTTTATTTGGATAGATTGCATGCATATTTGGATTCTTTTTAAACAGAAAACTTTCTGAAAGTTTATTTTTCAAGCACACCCTTAATTGCTAGTGTTTGTATGTTGGAATGAATGGGTTTCGCAGGTTAGCCTTCCCTAACTCACGGTTGAAAGGTTAAAAGGGGGTGATGTTGCGAAGAAGTCATCGTCATCTTGCTTAAATCTGAGCTGGCTCCTATATTGGATAATGTTCATAGTAGTAATAATAATAATGATGATGTGTAGATTGTCAAGTAAACCAGTTTTATGGTACCTTTGATAATTATATATAGAGTCTAATATCAAAATTACCCGTACAAAAAAAGAATGTGAAGGTTAAAGCAATTATGCACATGCACTCGAGCATGGTGAATAAATTAACTTGTTTACTTTGGAGGGTTTAGTGCCATCTTTATTCGTTATTTGTTTTGTGCTTGTCTAAAGAGTGTGCTGAAATAGTTGATTAAGTCTTAATTCGATTGGTATGGGTATTGCTACCAGTGCAGGAGGACGTGGGTTCGAGTGCGTTGAAGTGAATTATCTTCTTATTTATGGGTTGGAGAGGGGTTATGAGTAGTTCTAAGCATTGTGTCAAAATGAACAAATATGATCCGAACGTATAATGAGATTGTTTAAAAAAAAAGTACGCTGGAATAGAAATTGGGTTGCTCTGATTTTTCTAAGGATTTTGTTAATTTTTATGATTAAAGTTGGTATGGATGGTTATTATACTTTCATGGTTTGGTGGTCAACAATTTTATTGGCTCATCTGTTTTGAAATTTGCATTTGCTGTAGAGAGATTTTTTTTTTTTATCATTTGAGTGAGGGGATGTTAATTTGTATTCTTTTATAACTGTTTTATAAGAAAATATGGTTTGAATATGCGTTTTTTTATAATTGCACATAACATTTGTTGGTTATTGGCTCACTTTAGTAGGTTTCATTTTGTTCTTTCTTGTTATTTTAATAAAATTTTGGGATAAAGTAACATTTAGCTTTTGATTTTTGTATTTTTTTCTTAATTTAGCCTTTAAATTTATTTCCTCTATATTTTTCGATTTGATCCATGAATTGAGATTTTAGTAAATAATTTTTTGAGATTAATATGGATAAAAAAATTAGGAGCTAAAATGAATAAAATTATTAAATTTAAAGATTAAATGTAACTTCTTCCCTAAAATTATCATTGCTTAAAAAAAAGTTGTTGTTTGATGAGCATAAAAATATTAGTTTTGTTTCCGCCCTGCTTTGTAAAGGGTTAAACTTTTTGGGTTAAATTATGAAGTGGAAGTTTAAATATTACAATATGCTTCAAGTATTTTTACATGTTATATGTTTGGAATTTAGTCATTATATTTTTATTTTTAAGAATTTAATGCCTCTACTTTTTAAATTTAAAAATTTTAGTTGTTAACATTGTTAAAAATATTCTGTTAAATTCGCTAGTTTGACATTTTAAAATTAAAAGAAAAATATTCACTTGATAGTTATGCGACAAAAATAACATTATAATAGATAAAAAATTAACAAAGAATTTTAGTGATGTTAGCAATTTTTAAAATTCAAGCCAACATTTAATTAGATTAACTTATTAAGACTATCATTAAAAAAGTTGAGGTGTTGAATTATTTCAAAAATTAAAATAGAGATTAAATCTCAAATGAGCATAGTATAGGGACCAATACTAAAATCTGACCATTTTTATATAGAAAAGTAGATGTATCATAATTGAAATTTAACTATTATCTTATAACTTAAAGAAAAAAACCTTAAATACATATCGTTTTGAACTATGTTTAACTTTAGAATTTATACTTTAAATTTTCATAAATTTGTTATTGTACTTTTGATTATTGAGGTTAAATTTCATTTTAACTTATCACGTCAAAATAGTTTTTTGTGCTTGAAATTCATTTTTTTTTAATTTACATCATCATTCTAATCAAAATAGTTAAGGATGTTAATCATTTGAACAAACTAATATTATTGTAAAAATAAAGAATCAAATAATGTCAAATTAAAAAATAAAAACTAAATCCAAAATTTAAAAGGATCAAAACTAATTTTACCATTATCATTTAATGGCTAAAAGAAAAAAAAAAGAAAAGAATGGAGTTTGAAGGAAAATATTTATTCAACTTATCTTGTCCAAATAGATTTTTTATGTTAAAAATGTATTTTAAAAGAAAATTTACATTATTATTTTAATTAGAATAGCTAAAAATGTGAATTATTTGGACTAATTATTCGTATGGTAAAATATACATAATCAAATTATGTCAATTTAAAATTTAAAAATTAAATCCGTGAGTATTGTAGGACCAAAAGCGAAATTTAACCATTATTACATTTTTAGTGAAGGTATACGAGTTGCATCCCACGCGCATGAAATAACGTTAATTTAGATACTCTCGGAAAGCGCTACTCTCTCGTTATTTCTCCCGCTAAAGACCTGTTCCAAACTCTACGCAAGCAAACAAACGAAGAAAAACCCTAATTTTCCCTCTCACTCATACTCACAGCAAAAGCAAAAAAGAAAACATAATTGAAAAGAAGAAAGATTTGTGATCAAGATATTCAGCCATGGATGAAGAGTACGATGTGATAGTCCTAGGGACAGGCCTTAAGGAATGCATTCTCAGTGGTCTTCTCTCCGTTGATGGACTCAAAGTACATTTAATTTCGTCACACTCTTCTTTCTTCGTTTCATTTCTATTTATTTTCTATTGATTCAAAAGAAAATCTACAATCTGGGTTTTCTTTTTCTTGGCTCAGTTCTTCAGTTTCTATATAGGCATTCGATTCATATTGAATATGGGATTTTGTTTCTGGGTATTGGTAAAGATTATAAAGAAAATGTGTTCGTTAAGATATTATCTGAATATATCTCTATATATCAAAACAGGTTTTGCACATGGATAGGAATGACTATTATGGTGGAGAATCGACTTCTCTTAATCTTGTGCAGGTCATTGTTCTTCGATTAGTGGAACCTTTTTTTTTTTTCATTTATTCCTTGGCTATTTTCTGAATATTGTCTTTCTTTTTCTGCTATTGCATAGCTTTGGAAACATTTCAGGGGAGATGAAAAGCCTCCAGAAAAGCTGGGGGCAAGCAGAGAATATAATGTTGATATGATGCCTAAGGCATGTCTATTTCAGCTATTTTTTTTTTGTAGTTCTTTCAGTACTTGGATGCATGGTTTATGTTACTCTTCTTATATGTTTTGTAATGAATAATATGCTTAATTGATTGCTTTAACAGTTCATGATGGCCAATGGCAGTCTGGTTCGTATATTGATCCACACGGATGTTACCAAGTATCTTAATTTCAAGGCTGTGGATGGGAGTTATGTGTACAATAAGAAAAAAGTAAGAGCATTGTAGGTTCTTTTTTTTTTTGGGGGGGGGAAGGGGAGGGTATGATTTGTTTCTGAAGATTAGTGTAAACATTGTTCTATTGTCAACAACAACTTGAAGCAATTATCATAACTTGTAGGTCCACAAAGTTCCAGCGACTGATGTTGAAGCATTTAAATCGCCATTGATGGGGTTGTTTGAGAAGCGCCGAGCCAGAAAGTTCTTCATTTATGTCCAAGACTATGATGACAATGATCCAAAATCTCATGAAGGACTCGACCTGAATAAAGTAACAGCGAGAGAACTTATCTCGTGTGTATCTCATCCTTGTTGCCCTCTATAAAAGTTTGCATTAGTACTGCACTAACACTTACCATTGACTAGGAAATTAATAACAATATATATATATGCAATGGTTATAGATTTTTAGATTAAATTTTCTTCTAAGTTCTGAAATGTTACTGGATTTACCAAGTTTTCTTTTACACAGAAAGAAAAAGTACTTATGATTTTTTTTTTCATGACCCTTGGTTTTTTATCATTTGTTTTTAGAGAATCTGTGGTTAGGAGTTTCATTTTCCCTTTTGAGAAGGGGTATTTGCTCTCCAATGTTAGTTACTCATACTCAAGTGTGTGTTGGATACATGTATATGTAGTAGCTACATGAGTATGTTGAATATTCTTAGTTTTTCTATGCATCTAGAGAGTCCTTGGAGGATCATTTCTTCATTTGCATGTCTGAGTAAATGTGGGACATAATTACTTCAAGGAAAATGACAAGTCGGTGTAGCAAAACTCTAGGGTGAAGATGTGACATATTTGAAGGATCATCACAGCTCATGATCATTAGCTAGTATTAGTTGCAGTTTACTGGTCTTGATGCGTGCAAACTTTTGCAATGTAGAAAGTATGGACTTGAAGATGATACAATTGACTTCATTGGTCATGCCTTGGCACTCCACAGTAATGATAGCTACTTGGATCAACCAGCTTTGGGTTTTATTAAGAGAATGAAGGTAAAAGTTTCCTTTGTATCGTATTTTCACCTTTGTTCTACAGCCAATGGTTGATACTTCAGTGTACGGCCATACATGTCCCTTTTAGCATCATACTCAGTGTATTTTCTGCATTTGTTTCGTGAAGCTTTATGCAGAGTCTTTGGCACGGTTTCAAGGAGGTTCTCCTTACATCTATCCACTATATGGACTAGGAGAATTGCCTCAGGTGTGTCTTTATCTGTAGTTTAGCTCCAAGTTTAAAAAAAAATATTTTTTACTTTTTGACTTGTTATTGCTCTCTTTGGCAGGCATTTGCACGTTTAAGTGCAGTTTATGGTGGTACTTACATGCTCCACAAGCCAGAATGTAAGGTAAAATATTTTGAAAACCAAAATGTTATAGTACAAGCAAACAATTAGTCATTAGTGGTCTGCTTGGTCAGTGCTTGAGAATTGAGTCCTTTAGTTGTTTAGATGCTCATATTTTGTCAAGCAATACCATGTCTCTATGGTTCATCCTTCTTTTGATGCAAAAAGTGCCTCAGTCTGGGAGTAGGGAAAAGAGGTTGCAGATTTTGAGATTCGAATTCCAAAATTGTTAGTGACCACATAGACAAACTGAACTAAAGTTTGGGTTCTCATTGGGCACCCATATGAGTAAGCCTATATGGTGATTAGCATAGTTGTCCCAAAAGAATGTATCATTGGATTGCAGGTAGAATTTGATGCTGATGGGAAAGCTACCGGTGTGACTTCAGAAGGAGAAACTGCTAAGTGCAAGAAAGTTGTTTGTGATCCATCTTACTTGCCTGATAAGGTCACCTTTCAAAGAAACCTTGCCTCTCGCTCATTTTTTCCTCTAAGATTAATTATATCTACTTGTTCTGTCATTTGTTTTTTGATGCAACAGGTTAAGAAGGTTGGAAAAGTTGCCCGTGCTATATGCATAATGAGTCACCCTATTCCTGATACCAATGATTCTCACTCGGCTCAGGTTATTCTGCCTCAGAAGCAACTTGGCCGTAAATCTGACATGTATGCAGTTAACTTTCTCAACTTTAATTTCTTAATCTCTTCCTTTGAGTGGCTAAAATGGAAACATGATGCAAATGCGATGATTTTGAGTGGCTAAAATGGAAACAGTGATGCAAATGTGATGGTTTAGTTTGAATAGTGTTCATGTAGTTGCGGTTTTAGCTTCACCACTGAGTCATTTTGTTGATTTTAGAAGGCTTATGCAATGAATAAATATGTTTGCTAGTTTATTGAAGTCTTATTGGATTCCTGATGACTAATGGAGAAGGCAAAACATAATTTGAAATGTTGGTGAGTTGTTTTATGTGTTTCAGTTGAAGGTAATACTCTCCTGGTAATAGGATCACTCAGGACAGGAAAACCCTGTATTAATTGTGTCTTAATTCCATTAAGTTCAACACTATGTTACTCTAGATCAAATCAAGGCATATTTGAGCATGGATATGAGAATATAACCCTCTTTAACATTTGAAAAAATTTGGAAAAAAATATTAAACTTATCCTTAATTGACACTCGTACCATAGCCTGGCCAACAAACAAATAGAAGTGTTATAAGTCCACGATCTCCAATAACTCCAAGGTTTCATTTTTGGTTCTGTAGGTACCTCTTTTGTTGCTCATATGCTCATAATGTAGCTCCCAAGGGAAAGTACATTGCTTTTGTTTCAGCAGAAGCAGAGACAGACAACCCTGAGGTAGAGCTGAAACCTGGTGTTGATCTTCTGGGACCTGTAGAAGAGATATTCTACGACACTTACGACAGATATGTTCCCACCAATGACCATGCAGCCGACAGCTGCTTCATATCTGCTGTAAGAAGCCTTCTATATATATATATATTACATTGCATATTCTGTGGAGAAACAACTAAATAAAAAGTACCCAAACCAACTTTTCCCAATAGTTACCTTATATGACATGCAAACTGACTTCCCCAATCTTATTGATTCAAGTTTGAAAAAATTATTGCAGAGTTATGATCCAACAACGCACTTTGAAACCACAGTGAATGATGTGATCGAGATGTACACTAAGATTACTGGAAAGGTAATACGGTTGATGTTCAAATGTTACATAAATATATATACATGGCTGATTCACGTATTATGACCTTTCAATGTTGTTTAGGTTCTTGATTTATCAGTGGACCTGAGTGCTGCCAATGCTGCATCTGAAGAATGAAGTTCTTGAAACCTGTTGCTTTCATGCAAAAGAACAACCATTAGTAGAGGAGAGTTCGATTGTTTCTTCATGTTTTTCAGCAAATCTTTTAGATAAAAATCTTAAACTCAAACTACATTTCTATATTACATTCATTGTAGGTGTTATATGTAATGTACTCCGAAATAATGATTGGAGTAACATGTGTTTTTGACACGATTCTGATTCTTTGGAATTTTATAATTTTATCAGTTAAAATTAAAAACAGCTAACCAAACTCACTAAAATAAATTTAACAGATGGTGGAATTTGAATATTTAGTCTAAAAGTTTTCAAGGCTTTCTTTGTGCTATTAAGTCAAGATCTCATCAAGTGTGTATGTATATTTTGATTTTACATATTTATATAAATTACGTACATTCATATATCTGTGTTGTATTCATGATTTTTCTTTTATCGTGTAATATATTTAATTCCTTAATTAAATTAATTTTAAAATTTTTTTTTTCAAAGTAACATTTTGTCTTTTATGTTTTTATTTAAAATTTGTAAAAAAATTAATTTAAATCCACACGTAAAGTAATTTGTAAGATACCATCTCTTTAAAGTTTCAAATTTATCATGGTAACTAAAATCTCATTTATTTTTTTAGATAATTTTTTTATAAATAAATTTTTTGTATTTTTTAAATCACATAGTATATATTTAAAATTATAACCCTATCTAAATAAAATAAATGTAGATTAGTAAAATCCTATCAAGCCGTCGCATATGAACATAAATTTATTTTATTTTTAATGTTGAAACATATCATCAAATTTATTGTAAATAAGATTTGAGCAATTTTTGAAAAAGTTTAGGGATTTTTCAAAAATAAAGAATTAATTAAAATTTTATTTCAACGGAAATTTTTATCACTGAACAATGAGCTCAATTGATTTATATGAATTTTTACATTTATTTAATTTTATTTTTTAACATCGAAAATAATAGTAATTTGACATTTATTTTTTAAATTGTTCTTAAACATCAATGGGATAAAATTAAAATAAATAAAAAAGATATCCTTTTTACTAGATTTATTTAAGGGTCTTGAATATTATTTTTACACTAATCACGTATAAAGAAACCATATTTTAAAGGTGAGTGGACATAAAGATATCCAAGATAAAATAAGGGAGTAGTAGGTTAAGCAAACGTCCAACGTTGACTTTACCACTTGGACTTTCCAATTTCTACTGGTTCGTTTGTTTGTTTATTTGTTTATTTGTTTCTTCTTGTGGAAGAAACTACTAATTGTGTGTGCAGCGCAGTGCACTGACTCATAAATGGAAATGCTTGCTCCTTGGCCCTTGCTAGTTTTATAAAATAAAAATCATTTTCGAATTTATTCAAATTTTGCCAGTTCAAGGGCGATTTGATAATGAGTCGAAGGGCGAGTCAAAGGAGGAAGCGTTTCGATGTCTTCGACTTCGCCGATGAGGACGAAAGAATTGAGGAGGAGTCCGCGGAGTTTCTCGCAAGGTTTAAGAACCCTAAAAGAGGCAGCACGGCATCTCCTTGTCTCAACAAATACAACTTTCTTCAATGCTGTATCTTCCTCTCTTTCCCTCTCATTCTTTAATCCATCGACTTGAATCTCTTGCTGATTACTATGGTTGGTGACCGAGAAAGTGCGGGAAAAAAATGTGATAATAATAATGAAATTTGAGATTTCTAATGTGCTTTCAAACTTTTAGAGAAAGTAAACAACATGTCGCCCTTTAGTTTACTCTCTTCGATCTCTTTTTCTTTCTGTTATTTTGCCTCTATGTTTGGCATTTTGAAAAAGAAGAAAAAAAGCATTTGACGCATCATTTATTCATTTTTATTTTATTTTTTTCCTCGTTAACGAACACAGTATAAGTGTATAACCTAATGCATTCCATTTGGTTCTATCCTGTTTACTTCTTTGTTAACTGCTTTTTACTTGTGTATCTATTTAATATCGATAAATTATTATAATTTATATGTATGTTAAATTTATTTAATAATTGACATTTCTCTTTCCTTTCCTAGTTGTCCGGCAAAATGAAAATAGCAACATACCAATTGATCTTGATGACGAAGGTGTGAAATAGCTTTAGGCTTAGTGTCATTTTCACTCTTTTATCTATGTTTTCATGTGTACCATATAGCTGCTCAATCAAATTCTGTCTTCTTGTTCTCTAGTTGCATATTGCAGCAGTACTAAGCGAATGGAAGTTAGCAATCTGCCGGTTGAACTTGACTCAGAGGTTACAGAACCTCAATGTGGGTTGTTATTGCTATTTTTTTTAAAAATTTGTTCTGTGAGTTGCATTATCGTTTAGCTGAATTTTTTGTCTTAATTGTTTTTGGTTACATGAATTTCCTTGTTTGACACAACACCGTGACATTTTTTTTCAGTGTTTCCTTCAACTTGTGTATACATGTAATATTTATATGTCTATTTATGTAATAACCTTTTTCTTTCCTATGTAGTACTCCGGAAAAAATGAAATTAGGAAAATACTGATTGATCTTGATCTCGAAGGTAAGGAATAGGTCGAGGCTTAGTATCCTTTTCACTCGTTTATCCATGCTTCGTGTGAAATGTATAGCTGTTCAATCATTTTCAGTGTTCCTGTACTCTAGAGGGAGATTGCAGTAGGACTAAGCAAAAGGACGTTAGAACTGGACTGATTGTACTTGATTCGGAATGTACAGAACTTCAGTGTGAGTTGTCATTGTTATTTTTCATTTCCTTTTTTTGGTTTATGGTTTGCGTAACTTTTTTAGTATGTTCTTGACCTTGAGTTGGTTTCTAGGCTCATGCATTTGCATTGTATCCTACAATTATTTGTGACATTTCTTTTCCAGTATTTCTTTCCTTCTAAAATCCTTGTTTATGGCCTGGAATTTTGTCTTTAGTCTTCTATCATGGTTCATTATATGAGATGTAAATGTTGAATCATCGTCTCCTCCAATGTGATTTGACCTTTGAGTCTCTGACAAATATCTGTGTTTGTAATTTCCCTGCTTTGCATTTATAATTTGTTAATGGATACTTTCATCACTTTTGATGTTTTTCTTTCTTGTTTTTGTTGGGCATCTATTTTCCCTGTTATTATTTATCTTTGTTTGTAAAGCCTATACTATCTTTGTTTGTAGCTTTACAAAGTCTCAAGACTAGGAAAAAGAGCAAGATTGACGAACCAATTGACATTGATGCTAAAGGTACATGGCATCAGTGTACATCTTAAGTGTCATAAAGCTTCTAATGTTCTTCGTGTAACTTTGTAGAAGTGCAGGCGATCAAGCCTGCAGAAAAGCTCAGCATATATAACCTTGGAGGCGTCAATGCTTGTGTTACTAGTCAGCAATGCACATTTCCTGCATGCTGTCCTGTGAATATGGGACAAGAGAAGATTTCTGAACTGGATACCCCTTTGCAATATTTTTCTTCGAGCTATAAGGTATAGGTGCCTTGCCTTAATATATCGTGAACAATTAAATCAAATGGGTAACATGCTTTAGACTGCAGCAAATATCTTAAATGCAACTCAGGCTTATTCTCTGCGTGATATATTAAATGCATGAACAATAAACAAAAACAAATGGATCGTGAACCTCCTAGTTATTCTTCTATTTAAATTGGCTGCAGAATGAGCCAGTTAATGTGATTTCAGATGACGATGACAGGATTGAAATTATTTCTTCGTCAGTTTTTACTTCTCCTGACGAGTGTAGAGGTACTTTCTTATCCTTTTGAGTTTGCTTCATAAATTCTGACACCTTATTTTGGCAAGCTTATTGTATCTGACTGTGATCTTATATGACATCCTGCATCTCTCAGATTTTCTGGAGGAGCAACTTTTGGTTCATGCTTCTGATGGACATGAAATTGTAACTACAGTACTCCCTTTTGTAAGATTAACTAAGAAAATTTTCTTTTGATTGCTGTTTAGAGGGATGTTTCTGAAAATACTAGCAATGGAATTAACTTCATTAGCGGAACTACTACTTTCTTCTTGTTATGTTGTGGATTATGATTAGATTAATTTACATTTGCTTAGTTTTTATTTGTTTCCTTTTTATGATTTTTCCCATATTGTTTACCATAACTACAGAGTCAGTTGTTTTAAATTCTCTAATTTCCACATTCTGCTAATTCTTTATGTTAATATTACATTTCTTGATGGGCCTTTTTATTTATTTTTCAACTTGCAGGAAAGAGAAAATGTGAAAGTTGTCATTTCCCCTGATTTTATGTTTTATAGAGGTATGTATTGTACAGAGGGTCAGTTAACCTTTTCAAAAACCTGTCTCAAGTTTAAGGGCTCAACTGTAAATGGGACCAAGAAAAAAATTAGTTTTGTATGGACTGTTGGTGATATCATCAGTATTGATTCACAATGGCTTGAAGGGGTGAGTTACAAGAGCTGTTCTTTCTCCTTTTTTGTCTTTAAAATTTTGAAGATACTCTCTGAGAAGATAGTCTTGGCCCTCTTATGCTGCTGAACATAGGTTGAAACAGCCATTATAAATCTTGTTCTACTGTCAAAGAAGTCTAAGAGAGCTGGAAATGAAAATGAACCTTCAGGTTTGTGAATTTTCAGAAATCATTTGCATTGAACTATTTCTTTTGGTGTAGCATGAATGCATGATAGTTCATGTTCTGAGAGAGAGTATACGAATTCTAATAAAAATTAGTGTCCTATACTTTGACCTCTTTCAAAATACCATCCTGTATATCTGTCTGCTTGCCTCATAACCATGTATCTGCATTGCTTTTCTATTGTGCCATCTCTATAAAGTTGTCTTTGACTTCCCTGTTTCCAATAGGAATTGATTGAGGGGAAGCTCTGGTCTCCATTGCTGATCATTCTTTCTTTATCAATAAATTTTGAACTAGGATATTCTTAATTGCTGCAGCCATTGAGTTGTTGAAGTTTTCACTTTGTGATCCTTGCTGGTCTGAAAGGGAGAAAGCAATCAAATCAGTGAGTGTGAGATACAAGGATATATGGAACGCTATCTCTGAGTAAGGTTTCTACTGATTTAGTTTTCTATCAGATTATTCACAATCTATCAACGTAAATGTACAAAGTGATGGTTGGTTATTTTGTATTAGAATATATAGGTATTTAGTTTTGTTCAGTCACACTTGTAGCTTCTCTCTCTCTCTTGCTAGTTGCTACCCTTAACAGAGAAACTCTGGTTGTGTATCTATCGTTTGGTTTGACTGCTTTTGTTGCTGTATAGCTCGGATTTTTGCTCTTTTTTTGTTTTTCACTTCGTGCTTTAGTCCCATACGCCTAGTGTAACTTCCTATTTATTTGTGAATCAAGTAGATCATTTTTTATTGTTTAATTGCATAGATTTAACTATTCATGTTACCACCTGCAGAGAAAATGAAGAAAATGCCTTCATGGGACAGAGTAGAAGGTTTTTGTCAAAGCCATTTTTTTCTGAGTAAGCCAAAGAAACTTTAATAATGCTCTATATCATTTTCCTTTTTGGGGATACAAGCTCTTTCTGATTTTAGGTTTTGTAGATTTGCATGTCTCCCTCCCTCCCTTCCCATTTAAAACAAATAAGAGAGAGAGAGGGGATAATTTAAGCTTTCTATCAGAAGCATAATATCTCTGTAAATACCTTTACCATTCTTTTTCTTTGAGGTAGACAATAACTATTGTATGTTTCAGCTCTTCTCTTTACTTTGAAGCAATTCCAAAGATATGCTCTCATTTCAAAGTACTACTTAAAAAAATTAGGATAAATCTCAAAACTGTATATGAACTATGATCGGATGTCTAAATTGATACATTAACTTTAATTTGGTGCAATTATGAACATGAAATTTTTATTTTTATTTAATTTTACACATTTAAAGAAATAAATACATCAATTTAGTTTTATATTGGATAAATATAATCATCTGTGTATGTAATGTGTAAGTATAAAATGATGCTATATCGATAATTGTGTTAGTAGTTTGTGAAAATTGAATCAAATCAAAATTTCATGTCTAAAATTGCACAAATTTAAAGTTCATGTATAACACTGACATTGGATCAAAGTTCATGTGTAGTTTTGAGATATATCCCAAAATTTACATAGAAGTTTCAAGAAGCTTCAAACTATACTCCCATTTGATAGTGCTATTTCAAAATTTTACCATAGAATGAATTTGAGAGGTATCCTTCAATTATTAGTATTTTCCGTGCATGTTATGCTAGTCATTCTTTTTATACAATTCCTTTTCCTTCTTATATGCATGATTCTGTGTGTATGCACGTTTGTGTATAACATAGATTTATTGCTTTATACATTTTAAGCTGTTTTTTTTTATTAGTCACTTAACAGTTCTTTTTTATCTACAATCGATAAATCTAACTAATTTTCTGCACAGTTTCCATGAACATTTTGAAGAAGTTATCTATCCGAAAGGTGATCCTGATGCTATTTCAATTAGCAAGCGAGATGTTGCACTTCTACAGCCAGAGACATTTATCAATGATACCATCATTGACTTCTATATTAAGTAAGCTTGAAATATAAAGTCCATGTCCTTCGTTTTCTTATTCATGCTCTGGATGTTAGTCTGTTTCTTAGATTTTGTATATGCTAGTTTTAGTTCATCCTTGAGGATTGGTAAATGAAATGCGCATGTGAAATGTATTGGACTAGAAACTTTTTCCATAGCTATTCTCAAAGTTGCATTTTTATATCTAGTTTATGTCGTTGATTCTCTTGTTGTCATTATCATTATGTGTTCTTGACGCAGCATATGTAGTTCATACTTTTGTAGCAGTGTTCCTTTGTCTTTATTCAAAAGAAGTTCCACTTCTTTATAGTTTCCAAAATAGTGATATGGGCTTATACAATAGACATAAATTGAAATTATCATCTGATGGTTCGAAATTTAACTCCTTGATTAAACATCGTAACCATGATAATTGACTAAGAGCCTTGTGAGAGCTCGTGAGAAACCTCCCCTTTAATCATCCACCAAAAAAAAAAAATTGGTTCAGTTTATGACCCGAAGCTATTGCAATATTTCTGTCTGGTTCTATTTCCTGATTTACTAGGATTGACATTTGGTTCTGATCCATGACAGATATTTGAAGAACAAAATTCAACCTGAGGAACAACATAGGTTCCATTTTTTTAATAGTTTTTTCTTTCGCAAGCTTGCTGATCTGGATAAAGGTTTATCTAGTGCTTGTCAACTGAAAGCAGCATTTGAACGTGTTCGTAAATGGACTAGGAAGGTGGATATATTTGCAAAGGATTACATTTTCATTCCTGTAAATTACAGGTGATAAACTTGTCTATTTTTTTTTCCAAGGCATGAGAACAATTCTTTATGTAGCTGTCTAATGTTATAAACACATCTTCATGACAGTCTCCATTGGAGTTTGATTGTCATGTGTCATCCTGGTGAAGTGGCTAATTTCAGAGGCAAGACCTTAATGAAATGTTTCAGCTTATTGTAGTAGCTAGGACTATGTCCATCTTTACCTTTCTTTCAGTTGTCTTGCAGATGAAGGAACTGAAAATTTACTTAACGTCCCTTGCATCTTGCACATGAATTCAATTAGAGGAAGCCACAGAGGCCTTAAAAATCTATTCCAAAGGTAATTACTTCATGATTATTTTCATTAGTTAATTTTTATATTGCTTTATTTTGCAATTTAAAACAGAACCTTTGGGGAATGTTCTTGTCTTTTGTGTGTTTATGTGTTTTCATCAGCATTGTTACCCAAAATATTACAAAATAGTTGGTTTCAATATGTTTGATCTCATTTTTTATGCTTACTTTCCTATATTTCTTCATTCTCAAGTAAAACAATCTTATGTGGAACATCTTGAGCTGCAATATTGGATAATTATGAACTTTGCACACCTATGTCCAGACCTTCTCAACTCCTTGGATTTCTTTGAGCTGGCATTCTGCCATTTACTCCCTTTTTTTCTCTCTTTTAAAGGAAAAAGAGTGGCACACCTGCGAGTCTGTAATTATGACAGCTTTTAAAGGTCCAAAACATACCGTTGATGCATGAAAACCATTGACCAAAACCAGGAGTGCCCCATTGACATTTTAATTGCATTGCAACTGTGCAAGGGATTGTGCTTGATTTGAACTTAAAATGACATGAACCATATAGTCTGGAATTCTGACCTTCTGCAGATGAAGGGCTAATGGTGATGTCCTTGATTTCTCATCTCGCTCAATAAATGTTGTTTAACTATGAAAGTAATAGAATGAGGAAACACAAACTTGTTCGAGAAATGCTTTGGAATATGTTATTTTAAAGAACTCTGTCTTAAAATTATCTCCTCTGTTTGAAATAGGCATTTCTCAGACTCCAAAAGATCTTCTTGTTGATTATTGTTTCCTACTTTCTTTGTCACGAGTTGACAGCTACTTATCTGAAGAGTGGAAAGAGAGTCATGGAGAGGCAGCAGATGATGTTCCTTCAAATTTTTTACATTTACAATTTGTCCAACTAGAGGTATTCCCCTTCTTTATATACCTATCATTAAGTTCCTGCACCCCATAAAAAAATCCTTATGTTTAAAAATGCTCACTCATAAACAAAAGGATTTTCAATATAAAAATTAAGTCCTTAGTTTATTAGGGAATTCAAGCTGAGGAAAAGCACATAAAGAACTGTACTTTACATAGCCTTGTTTTTTCTTATTTACAATTAGCATGTTATGTCACTTGGTTTTATCAGAAATCATACTTTCCTTTCACATTTGCTAAATTGGTTGACTGTTATTTTTTTTAATTTTCATTCTGTATGGTTCAGGTACCACAACAGGAGAATTCATTTGACTGTGGCCTCTTCTTGCTGCACTATATGGAACTCTTCCTTCTTCAAGCATCACCCGACTTCTGCCCTTTTAAGGTAACAAGATCTTCCAACTTTATTAGTGCTTGCATTGCTTTCTACAATGCTTGAACTTGCAGAACGTTAGCCTTGTTGCAAGAAGTATATCATCGTTAAATCTCTGACGCAACATTGTTACTTGTACTCACCTGGTTATCATATAGTACGAAAGTTGTAGGAAAGGTTTCACTGTATTTTTCACCTCTACTAATATTATCTTTGACCTTTTCTTTCAGCTTAATATGCATTGGTTTCCACCTGCCGAGGCTTCTTTGAAACGCTTTCATATCAAGAAGTTAATCTGTGAAATCTTTGACGAACAATCTTGTTATTCCACATCTCTCTTACCGGTCCGAAGTGAGCAAGACACTGGAGTGCAGATTTGCAGTTCCACAAAAACATGTTATGGTTATTACTCAAATTCCACTGTTAACCAGGGGCCTAACAACTTTGCACTCTCTGCAGCATCCCCTCCTATAGTTCTACGAAGTCATAAAGAGTTGGGATTGGAAGGTTTTAAATTTTACGGGGTGGACGTGCATGGAGGATCCCTTTCCCATGGAAATTATCAGCAGATTAATACACTTGGTAAAAGAATTGCCATGCCACCTATAGAGGCAACTTTCATTTCTTTGTTACCAACAAGCTTAAAGCATGAGATAAAGCAATTTGCTAGCTAAACATTGAATCACCCTTGTGCGCATGTGTACGCGTTGCGTCAATAGAAAATTTTCCATAGAAAATATGAGCTATTCTCTAGCTGTTGTTTGTCATTGTCATGAAACCATGCAGTGTTCGACCAAATGAAACGCAATGTTGCTCGAATTATCTTTTCGACCAAATAAATGACAATATGTTGTCTTTGTGATAGAGAATCTTTTAGCTGTGTTACTGAAATGAAGATTACGAATGTGTGAGGTTTCTTTTCATATTTTTGGATATATTGAGTTAGATCAAATACAACTGCTCCGTTTGCTGTATGTGACCGGTGAAGTCCTATAATTCTTGGTTTATTGCGAATTTTGGTCTGAAAATAGTTGCCTTTTTTGTTTTCCCTGCTTGAACCAGGAAATCGAAGAGACCAGAGAAGAAATAGCTGCCGATTTGCTTTCGGGTCTAGATGGTCAGAAAGTTGCTGGACCAGTAACTAAATCTCACTTAAACATGCGATATGCTAGCAAAGATTTTAGATTGAGAACATCATGGAACCAAAAATTCCCGTTGCATTTCGAGAATTCAGCTTTTTACAAGCTAATTGATTCTCTTGATTCATCAAAAATAGGACTAGAAGATTACGAAGTTGTTTCGGAGTTTGAGGTATGTGCGCAACCCGAACATTCCTCGACCTCAAATGAAGGTTCCTCTGATTCCGTTGTTGAAGATTCTCAAGAGTCGAATGGTATTCATGATGACATTGAGTTTCAAAGTACTTGTTCACCTACATCCTTTCAGAGGGACATTTCTGCTCTATCCCACCAACAAGCAGATATAACTGCGAAAGTAGATCTTAAAGAGAATGCCATGCCAACAAGTGATGGAGATCATGTGTCCGAAGGCGATGAACATCGAGCCACAGAAACTTCATAAGCGTGTACTTGTTGGCTGAGCGATGAAACACAGCTGTAAAAGTACCGAAGGCATGTAAGGCTTTGACAAAGGTTGGACTTGCGACAGCGTTGTGAATGTTGTTTATTAATACACCATAGTTTTATGATGTAGATTGAAGTAAAATAAAAGGAAGAATTATAAAGCTAAAAAAGGAAGAGGAAATTACTAAGTACAACATATATGTTCCTTTGGGCATTGAAAATTATTTTATCTCTATTATAATTGCGTGGTAAATTTTAAGCTTGAATTTAAATTTGATTTGAGAAAATTATTAATAGTATTCGAAAATAAATAAGATGAATCATAATTAGTAGCTACTCGAATTAAGTCTTAAAATACTAGATTTAATTTGATTTTGAATTTTAATTCAAGCTTGATTTAATAATACCAAAAGACAATTTTAAATTTTTAATTAAAATAAATAATTATTTTATGATTAAATTCCATAAAAATATAAAATACATTTTATTTTAAGTGTTTATTTAATTTTATGTTAAAGATTAGTAACAAGTATAGAATATAGAAAAAGTAAAGATTAAGGTTATTGTTTGATACACATGTTTGAAAAGTTGTTAATTCTTAATGCAGGGTTAAATGATTATTATATGCTTCATTTATGTATTTTTATTTTTTTAAATATTAATAAATGACATTTGTCAATCTCTTAATTCCGTTTATGGAATTAAAATTTTTTATTGCAAGCATATCAAATAATTGGATCAACTCAAATAATTTTGAAAGGTATCGATAAAAAAATATTTTAGAAGTTCAAATATATGAGATTCAAAGATTTTATTCAAACTAATAATTGGATCACACACGAAGTAGTGAATCTTGATACTAAGTAATGCGGGGATTTAATTAAAATTTTCTTAACTTTTGGAAGGTTTAATGATAATTTTTTTAAAAAGAAATTTGAGGATCTAATTAAAATTTTTACAAATTTTAAGGGGTTTAAGAAAATTTTACAAAAATTTTAAGGTGGCCTAATTCTTTGGGAGAACGATTCAGTCCTACATAAGCATATGAAAATAAGATATAATAATGTGTGTGGACTAAGTATTGAAAACAATTTGTGCGTACCTGGAAAAATAACATACAATATTAACAACGAAATCAGAGGTTAAGCAGACGGCGCCGATTAGCTGTCCTCCTGGACTGACCGTCCGGCATCGTCTTGGCCCTCGATTTTGCCCTTTTGCAAACCTCGTTTTACCAATTCCCCGAAATGGCAGTGAAACCCTCCAACTCCGAGGCCGATCACGTAGGACGCGAAACTATGTCAACTCTTAGATGAGTACACCCAGATCTTGATCGCCGCAGCTGACAATGTTGGTTTGAACCAGCTCCAGAACATTCGGAAAGGTCTCCGAGGTGACTCGGTTGTTTTAATGGGTAAGAACACTATGACGAAAAGGTCTATTAGGATGCATGCTGAAAAGACCGCGAACCAAGCTTTCCTTAACCTTATCCCTTTGCTTCAGGAAGATGTCGGTTTAATCTTTACAAAGGGTGACTTGAAGCAAGTCAATGAGGAAGTTGCTAAATATAAGGTTGGAGCTCCTGCTCGTGTTGGTCTGGTTGCGCCCATTGATGTGGTCGTCCCAATTGGCAACACCGGAGTTGACCCTTCACAGACGTCTTTCTCCCAGGTGCTCAATATTCCCCCCAAGATTAACAAGGGTACTGTCGAAATTGTCACCCCCGTTGAGCTTATGAAGAAGGGTGACAAAGTTGGTTCTTCTGAGGCTGCACTCCTTGCCAAGCTCGGAATTAGGCCCTTCTCGTACGGTCGGTTGTCTTGTCTGTTTATGACAATGGGTCAGTCTTTAGCCCCGTGGTGCTTAACCTTACCGAGAATGATCTAATTGAGAAATTCGCTACTGGTGTCTCCATGGTTACTGCATTGTCTCTCGCCATCTCGTACCTAGCACTTGCTGCAGCACCACACATGCTCACCAATGGGTACGTGTTGGCTGTAGCTGCTGCCCCTGCCGAGGAGGAGAAGAAACCCGAACCTGACGAAGAGTCCAATGACGATATGGGATTCAGTCTCTTCGACTATTTTTATTTGTATTAAGCATAAACATATAGGTTTATGAACAGTTTTCATTATCTGCTTTTTTTTATTTCTCATATTGATGTACTTTCATTGCTCTAAGTTTTGGATAACTTATGAAGTTTTAATTTAGTCTTTTTGCCTGTTAAAAAATAATAATAATAACATATACTCGCATAAATCCTATAGTATTAAGAAGGAAAATAATCAACATTAACTAGTTAAAAATTAAATTGTGACTACGTACATTAAATACTATATTTGTAAACACGTCTATACATATATATTTGTATGGAATAGAGTAACATAGAAGGTAAGAATATTAAGATTTAAGTTTTACGAAGTGGCATCATCTACTAAGAAAGAAATGTATGATTAATAATAAGTTGAATGTAAAATTATATGTAATTTGTCGTTTGAAGCATTTTTTGAAGCACCTGGTCATATTCATGGGAGATTTATATAGTCTTGTAACTTAATCTAACATTTTTTCCTCATCTGCATGCCCGAGGTTTATAGTAAGGTTAATGTGTTTGTTTCTTATCATGAGAATTAAATTGTAACCATTTTTTTTTACGTGGCATGTCATGAAAATTATTATTTTTCTTAAATTTTACAATCATTTTTGACAGCTTAATGCACAAGAGAGATCATTTTCAAAGAATTCATTCTGGCATAGAGATTTCTTTCAATTCAATGTTATTTTCAATGACGACAATAAGAACATTACAAGCAGTATTTGGATCGTTATAGCTTTATAATCAACAATTTAAATCAACTATTTTACACTTTTCAAGAGTTTCTTCTATGATGAAATTAGTATCTCTATTATTAATTGAATTAATATAATTAATGTATTATTAAAAGGAATTATAAGATCAAATTAGAATAAAGCTAATATTTATTGTTTAAAAAATATTATTTATTATTC
The DNA here is from genome assembly GCF_007990345.1 of Gossypium hirsutum. Classification (NCBI taxonomy): domain Eukaryota; kingdom Viridiplantae; phylum Streptophyta; class Magnoliopsida; order Malvales; family Malvaceae; genus Gossypium; species Gossypium hirsutum. Next base: position 109,946,079 of record NC_053426.1, read on the forward strand.
AACAAAATTAATATTTTTAAAGTTTTTATAATTTTATAAATAAAATTTTTTGTTTGGAATTAAAATGCAACAGAAAAAAATTATTTTCAATATATTTTTTATATTTTAAATATTAATTTTATTATAACTTTTAGTTAATTAATTTTTTTTAATAATATAAGAATTAATTTAATCCAGTAATATGTTAAGTACTTCAACTTTTTTTCTCTTTTTCACGTCAATTTCCGGCCTATTGAATGGGCAATCCACGTGTCTATCAGTAGTGCAAACTGTAAATATCAAATATTTTAATGGGCTTTTCTCAATCCTTTCAACCGTAAATATCAATATGATTGATCCTTGTAATTGTTGTAACCACATATCTCAAGGAGTCATTAGCCTAGAAGATCTTTAGTACACGTGTTACTTATGAATTATTATTTAGAGATATTCATAATTCGATTAAAATTGAATTAATCGATCGAGTTAATTTAATTCGATTAATCGGTCAATAATTAAATGATCGAATTTAGTTCGATTGAATGTCGATTAATGATATTTTGAAATTTTGGTTATCGATTAACTCGGTTTAAAATCGGATAATTAATCGAATTAATCAATTAACCGAAATAAATAATATATTATATATAATTGTTACATTTTTGTTTGGTTGTTAACTTTCAATATTTATACATTATTTCTAATGTCTTATTTGTTATTTTCACTTCTATTTAAAGTTTTTTGAACTATTAAAAAAGAAAATGAATATTAGCAATGTATTTTTTATATATTTATATACTTATTTTAATCAAAAGAAAAAATATATAAATTTCAATTAATTTCATCATATTTACAAGTATTTTTTAGATTTATTTAAAAAACTACCTTCACTAATTAATAATTAAAATTAACTTACAAAACATGCATAAAAATATAATTTTAGACAATCTACCATTAGAATATTTATTTATATTTTTTCGAATAATATCATAATGGTTAAATTTTTTCTAAACAATTTTACATGTCTACTTTTTTTTAATCCACTATACATGATTAAACCATCTTTTACAACTATATGAAAGTTTTTTTTTTGGTATTATTATTTTAAAATTACCACTAATTTTAATATATTTAAACTATTCCACTAATTTTTGTAAAACTATAATTACAATTCTTGTAAAAACTAAAATAAAACATAGATGAAATTAATATTGCATGAAAAATGAGGGAACTTAAAAAAAATCACCTTACAAATATCTGAATTAACTTTATTAAAATAATTTACCATTTTTAACTATCTAATAATGTTGACACCATTTTTTTTGGATGAAAACGGGGTCGACTTAGATTTTGAAAATAAAACGAAAAATGGGAGTCGCCACCAATCTTTTTTGATGAGGTGTGATCGGGTCACCTCGTAAAACGGTTGTTTTTAATAAACGATTTAGATTTTATTAAAACAACGATTTTTGTCTACGAAATTCAGAAAAATGGGTTCGGGAGTCGGTTACGCACGAGGAAGGATTAGCACCCTCGATGCGCCCAAAATTGGTACCTAGTTGATTAATTAGTGTCTTAGTGTCGAAAATTGAAAATTTGAAGAGTTTAAAAAAATACGATCCTTAAAAGAAACTCTGATAACGTGAATTGAAATATAAGATTCTCTTGTTCCGAAGGAATATCACATCCAGCACGTTAGGACACGATACTCTAAACCATCGAAACCAAGATCATCTTATAGTTTAATGAAACCATACTTTGAAGATTTAAGAGGATATTTGGCTATTTAGTCGAACGAGAAATCGAAACCCAGCACGTTAGGGCACGTTTTCTCGATTTTTCTAAATACGAAATATTACCTTTATTATTGAAAGTTTAAAAGGGTATTTGGCCATTTGGTCGAACGAGGAATCGAAACCCAGCACGTTAGGGCACGTTTTCTCGAACTTTCCAAACGTGAAATATTGCTTTTACGAAAGAATTATTTTCGTTGGGTAATTAATATAAATTCGTGGTAAAGTGGAATAGCGAAAAATGAGCAAACAAATATGAATTTCGATATCAATGAACATAACAGAATAAAAATAAATGCATAATAAGAATGATGAGATCAGAAATAGAGGAGTAAGACAAACAAGCAATGTAAGAGAATAATAAAAGATTAATAATAATTATAATAGTAAAAATAATAATAGTAATAATAGCTAAGTGTGAAATAGTAACAGTACATTAATAAGACAAATAATATAATAATAGTGATAGCACTAAAGAAAAAATATATATTAATAATAGTAATAAATATAATAGTAATAAATAGAAAATAATAGTACATTAATAATAATAGTATATGTTAATATCAATAATGATATGTATAAAAAAGGAAATAATAATATAGTAAAAAATGTGTTAATAAAAATAAAAATAGAAATAAAAATAATATTAATAATGATATTAATAATAGTAATAAAACAGAGAAAAGAAAAAAAATATATAACGATGAAAAGTAATGATAATAATTATTATAATAGTAATGATATAAAATCAATGAGGTAATAAGCAAATGGGTATAAAAAGAAAATATAATCATAGTAATAATAGTTGTAGTAATAATAATAGTAAGAAAAATAGTGATAATATAACAAGAATAGTAATATAACAAGAGAATAATAATAATAATAATAATAATAGTAATGGAGATAATAATAATAATAATGATACTAACAATAATATAAATAAAAATATAAACAACAAAAAAATAGCAATAGCGATAATAATAATGGAATGAAAGTGATAATAATAATAGTAAATAATATGCAAGAAAATAAAATACAATTATAATACCATAATGTTAAATAATAAAAGAAAATACAAAAGAAAAGGACGAAAAGGGGCTAATTTGAACTCTAGACAGAAATTTGAGGCGAAAATAATAAAATAAAAAAAAGAAATGGGGCCAAATTGAATTTAAAACAAGAGTTAGGGGATAGATTCGAAACAAAAAAAAGGAAAGGGGAGGACCTACTAGAACACGTGAATAACATGGAGGGACTAAAAGGGAAATAATCCCAACCTTTATGCGCATTATTTCAACAGGGACTCAAATGTAAATAGGAAAAAATTATGCGGCCAAATTAAAAACAATAAAAAGAAGAACAGGGGCCTAATCCAATAGCAGCGCAAAAGAGAAGGATTGGCCACATAAATAACCCATTTTAGGCGCATAGGCTCTTTTCCTTTACCCAAACGGTATTGTTTTAGTTTTATTATTTAAATCATAATTTTATTTTGAAACCATCCATGCCTTTATTTCCTTTTTTTATTTTTTTTCTAAACCTAGCACTTTCAGACTCCTCTATCTCTTCTCCTTCTTTTCAGCCGACAAGGCCATTCCCTGCTCGCCTGCACGCTGCCATGGCCGGTGACCGATGTTGCGGAGAATGAGCTTTTACGCTCTGTCTTCAAAGGCTCTTTTGAAGGCTAAACTTTCAGCAAACAAAGAACGAGAAAAAAAAGAGTTCTTTGTCCCTTTGCCGAACTCGATTACAACGACGGAGAAATCACTCCGACGCGAGCTCAAAGGGATTCAGGTGAGCCAATTTCCTTCCTTTTAGTTTTTGCTTAAACAGATTCGCGAAGAGAAAGAAAAAAATAAAAGAAAATACAAAAGAAAAAAACTAAATAAAAATAAAAAAGAACCAAGAACACCTTTTAGTTTCCAATCTTTCTTAGATTTGCTTGTGTGCGTTTTGATTTCTAATACCTGTGTTACAATCTTTCTTTTTGTAAAAAAAATAAAAACCCCCCTTTTCCAAAATACAATCCGTCCTCTTTTTCAAAATTTCTCCCTTCGGTTTTATAATCGATTACAATAACAATAAAAAATGCTCTTATTCCTCTGTTGTGGCTGCCTTTTTTGTTGTTTGTGTTTGCAGGGTATGGCCGGTGTTGGTGGTGGGGGTGTCAGACGGTATGGGACTGTTGTAGTGGAGGTATGGGGCTGTTGTAGTGGGGGTATGGGGTTTGGTATTAGTGGGCCAAAATTGGCCTACTACAGCTGCCCCTCTTTGCTCATTTTCGTGTAACGAGAATAGAGCAAAGACATCAAAAGGGCCAATTTTGCCCGGTCTTGCCGAGTCTTGACTTTTTGGTGCTCATCTTCTTCAAGTAGCCTTATTCCAACCTACCGCGTCTTGTTGCTTCGATCCCCTCTACTGCAACTTCAGATACGCCTTGTAGCTTCAATCTACTCTGCTACGACTCCATGGGGGTGAGATTTGTGTTTTCAGTCTGCTCCACTACTATTTAGGGAGATAAGACTGGGTGTGATCTGCTCCACTACTACTTAGGGAGATAAGACCTGAAATCTTCAATCTATTCCACTGCCAAATGCAGGGAGATAGAGTCATCGGCTTCAATGTACTCTATTGTAGTCAGGGAGGTAAAATCTGCCATCTTTGATCTTCAATCTGTTCCACTGCCAAATACAGGGAGATAGAGTCTGTTTTTCAATCCACTTCCTACCAATATAGGGAGGCAGGATCTGCTATCTTCGATCTATTTCGTTGCCGAATACAGGAAGGCAATATCTGCAATCTTCAATCTATTCCACTGCCCAATACAGGGAGATAGAGTTATCGGCTTCAACGTACTCCACTGTAGTCAGGGAGGTAAAGTCTGCCGTCTTCGACCTGCAATCTATTCCACTGCTAAATACAGGGAGATAGAGTCTGTTTTTCAATCCACTTCCTACCAATATAGGAAGGCAGGATCTGCTATCTTCGATCTATTTCACATCAATATATGAAAATAAGATCTGCTTTCTTCGATCTAATTCGCCACCAGTATGGGAAGACAAGATCTGCGTCGTCGATCCACTTCCTACCAATATAGGAAGACCGGACCTGTTATATTTGATCTACTTCACGCCAATACATGAAGACAAGATCTGCCTTCTTCAGTCTACTTTCTACCTAATACAAGAAGGCAAGATCTGCAATCTTCAATCTATTCCACTGCCAGATACAGGGAGATAGAGTTATCGGCTTCAATGTACTCCACTGTAGTCACAGGGAGGTAAAATCTGCCATCTTCGATCTGCTTCGCTGCCTAATACAGGAAGGCAAGATCTGCAATCTTCAATCTATTCCACTGCCAAATACAGGGAGATAGAGTTATCGGCTTCAATGTACTCCACTGTGGTCAGGGAGGTAAAATCTGCCATCTTTGATCTGCTTCGCTGCCAAATACAGGAAGGCAAGATCTGCAATCTTCAATCTATTCCACTGCCAAATACAGGGAGATAGAGTTATCGGCTTCAATATACTCCACTGTGGTCAGGGAGGTAAAATCTGCCATCTTTGATCTGCTTCGCTGCCAAATACAGGAAGGCAAGATCTGCAATCTTCAATCTATTCCACTGCCAAATACAGGGAGATAGAGTTATCGGCTTCAATGTACTCCACTGTAGTCAGGGAGGTAAAATCTGCCATCTTTGATCTGCTTCGCTGCCAAATACAGGAAGGCAAGATCTGCAATCTTCAATCTATTCCACTGCCAAATACAGGGAGATAGAATTATCGGCTTCAATGTACTCCACTGTAGTCAGGGAGGTAAAATCTGCCATCTTCGATCTGCTTCGCTGCCAAATACAGGAAAGCAAGATCTGATATCTTCAACCAGCTCTGCTACAAACGAGAGAGGCAAGGTTTGTCTTCGATCTGCTTCGCTGTCAGTGCAGGAAGGCAATATCTGCTATCTTCAACCAGCTCTACTACAAACGAGAGTGGTAAGGTTTGTCTTCGATCTGCTTCGCTGTCAATGCAGGAAGGCAAGATCTGATAACTTCAACCAGCTCTGCTACGACCGAGAGAGGCAAGGTTTATCTTCAATTTTTACTGATCTGTCCCCTAGGGAACATGACCTGTATAATGAACCTAATTATGCCTAATGATTAGGATGGCATGATCAAAATGAATCAAATGCTCCTAACTAGACATGCGTGAATGGTATTTGAATGAATGCAGAATGTCATGAAAATAATTCCTTAATGCTTAGGTTATCATCGCTCAAAAGCTTATTAAGGCTTTATCACTAACGTGTCGCAACGCCTTCTTGACCAGCCGGCATTTCCAAAGAAACACGTAATCTGATTGCCCCCCACTGTGAACATCGAAGTTCAACCCACTGGGACATAAAATTTGTACCATCAATCTCCCACTGTAACCCCAGGGTAGAAAGATATGGCTTTTGTCAATCTTCTCCTATCGCAATTCAAGGGTATAAGATTTAAATCCTTCTGGTCCCTTACATCATTCCCAATGTGTCATACCAAAGACTCATGCGCAAACGAGGGCTCTCCTTCCCGAGGTAACCTCTTCCTATTGCCTGAAGATCATCACTTTCTTGTTTATTCAAGCTTTGTCACCAACATGGCGTCTTGTCAATCAACGCGTTTGATAACAAAAATCCAAAGAGAAAGTCTAAACTTAGACTATTCCTTCCCAAATTTCCAACCTTTAAATTTGGAGTGTTCTAAACAATTGTCCTGCTTCAGGCTCCTATATTATTTAGAAACTTTTCAGAGTAATATGCAAAACTTCATTCGTGAAAGTTTTATTAGTCCATTAATCATTATTCCAATGCAACATGCTTGCAAAAGATCATAACGATAGATAAAATAGAATTGATTTGAGAGCATAGCTCAAAATGAATAAACTATCAAGGATAGCAAGAATAAAAGGGGAGTTAATTGGGAACACGTATCTTGAAAAAGAATGAAGTATTCCAAGAAAAAAAATAGTATGAGGACAAGATGCCCCAGATATCGTAGCTTGAACTTCTCTGTACCAACTCTTTGAAAGACCATTCTGTGTTTGACATGTGTTTAGGAGATCTACAAGACTTTGTCGATGCCCCAAGATGCTACCTACCCTTTCCTGTTGAATCAGGTATAGCAAGACCATTAGATGCCCCGATTTGATCAAAATTTGAGCTGCTCTGATCGCCTCATGCCCCAATTTGATCCAAAATTTGAGTCACCCTTTTTTTTAGGGTTTTCAACTCAAGCCCCTTTGGTCTCAAGGCGCCCTTTGCGGGTTTTCACCTTGGCCTCTCCTTTTTTCACTCATTTTTCTTTTCTTCTTTTTCATTAATTCTCTTTTTTTTAAGTGAAGTATTTGTTCCTTGAATCAAAATTCTCAAGATTAGGCAAGTTCTTGCCATCTATCTTGGTCAATACCTACACTCTCCCAGATAAAGCCTTCCACATAAGGTCCTTCTGGCTTGGCATCCACTTTCTTCTGAAGTCCCCTTTGTATGGGAAGGATCTTGTTTGATATCGGGTCCCCTTTATGGAATTCTCTGGAGCAAACCTTGTTTTGGTGAACTCATACCATTTTCTTTTGGTACATTTGACCATGATAGAAATTTTGAACATTCCTCTTCAACTAGGATTGGATCCAAAAACTCAAAGAGAAGGAAATCTTGACCTCAATAGGTGAAACCGCGATAAGCCCAAAAAGAGGGTGTTGCCCTGAGAGAGTTTTTTTGCCGCTATGGTGTTAATCTTGAACAGACTGTAAACTTCTTATATTTTGCTCTTGTTCAAATTTAGTGCATTGTCAAATATGATTCTTTTCGACTTTTCGTGATTTTTCAAAAAATTTACTGTCGACTTCGTGATATTGGCATATGAAGCAGCTTCTTTCCGTGAAGATAAACTGATGACCGCCAGACCTTTTTTTGGCGAGATCGACCTAATAACCTTCATGCCTCACATGGACTCCATTGATTTTTCGTAAGGTGGAATTTGTTTTCACCTTGTTCTACCCTCCTCAATAAGTACGGAGATAGGCCACAATCTATGTCATCTTCGAAGTCATGAGATTCCTCTAAACACATGTCTCGCTCAAAAGGAGATTCTGAGTCTGTAGCAGTGTCATTCATGTCGTTTATATTCAGGGACCTATTGTTGGTGCAAAAGAATATACAAAGAATGTATGAATTTAAGAATAATTATCTTGACAGTATAATTATGAATGAATGAATGATTTTGGAGAAAGAATGAATAATTATTCATAAAGAATGAAAGAATATTAGCTCAAAAATGATCGCAAAGATGCATTTCATTAAAATAATGACGTTCAGACATGAGCCTATTTCACAAAAAAAATTCATATTGCTTCAAGCTAAAAGCAACAAGTTTGTTCTGAATATTACTCTAAGTAGGCTCTAAATACTACAGAGACTTCTTTTACAGTCTGATTTATTTAGAACACTTCCAAGTTTATGAGGGCAGACATCTAACAAAGTTCCCTCTTCAGTTGTGTCTTCATGCATGTCATTGATGTGAACACTTCCCAATATCTCTTCATACATCGTATTCACCTTATTGTCAATCATGATTGGGTAGCAGATTTTCTGCAGTAGATGAGTCACCCAACTTGACAATACCCATGTTGATGAGTTTTTCAACTAGTTTTTTGAAGGTGATGCAATTCTCTATTGAGTGCCCTGTAATTCCTGCATGGTAGTCACATTGTGTGTTCGCATCATACCACTTTGGATATGGAGGTTGTGGGGGTTTTGAATAGGAAGGGGAAACAACATGCGCATTGAATAAATTTTGATATAGCTCTTCATATGACATCGGAATTGGCGTGAACTGGAGCTTCTCAGTACCTGGTTTCACTCTAGGTTCTTGTCTCAATGAGCCTTGTTGGTTAGCGACCATTTTTCTTGGCTGATTCACCGTAATTGGTTTTGAATAACCCTTGCTATATGTACTCGTGTTGTTCACCTCATTGTCTTTGTTTTTTGGGGTTGATCTCTTGATGCATTCTTCCGCATCTATCTTCCTACTTCTTACAGCATTTTCAATCATTTCACCAGACATCACTACATCTGAGAAGCTCATGGTAGCACTTCCTAACATGTGGTTAATAAACGGTGCTTTCAGAGTGTTGATGAAAAGCATCGTGGTTTCTTTCTCTAAAAGAGGTGGCTGGACCTGTGTCGCGACCTCTTCCATCTTTGGGCATATTGCCTAAAGCTCTCACTTTGCTTCTTTTCCATGTTCTGCAATGTGATTCTATCGGGTGTCATATCTGTCACATGGTTGTACTGCTTTATGAAAGCCTGTGCTAAGTCCTTCCATGAATGGATGTTGACGCGGCTTAACTGGTTGTACCACTTAGCTGCAGACCCGATCAGACTGTCCTGGAAGCAGTGGATCAATAGTTGATCATTGTTGATGTATCCTGTCATTCTTCGACAGAACATAGTTATATGAGCTTCAGGACAACTAGTCCCGTTGTACTTTTTAAACTCCGGCATTTTGAATTTGGGAGGGAGTACTAGATCAGGTACCAAACTCAAGTCCTTGGCGTCGACTCCACAATGGTAGTCGGTGTTCTCCATGGCTCTAAATTTCTCCTCTAGCCATCTACATCGGTCCTCAAGTTATTTTGACAAGTCCATTTTCACTTTCTCTATCTCTGCCATGTTATCGAGATCAGGAAACACGGGGTTGGTAGGATTATCACCGGGATTAGAACCCGAGCCTGTTGGAAAGTTCATCGATGCTGGGGCACCGACCTGGTATTGGGATCTAATGGTAACAGGTGCCCTCTGCGGGTACACCTCTGGTTGCGCTTGGATGTTAGTTGGGGTGAAACCTGGAGGATAGGCAGGGTCATCGTGATCATCCCCAGCATCAACTAAAGGGCCTTTTCCTTTGTCATTCCTTCCAGTCAATAATTGCTTTACTTGGTTCATCACAGTGTTCTGGGATTCTAACATGTCTTGCTGGATTTTTTCCAGTCGTTCGTGCATCTGATCTTGCATCTCTCGTTGCAACTGTTCCAATCTTTCCAACCTTTGATCCATTGCTTTCGTTTGGCGACGAGTACCGTAGTGATATTTGATTAGATTTTTGTTGGTTTCCAGGGTAACTGAAATAATTTTACCTAGTTAGGGTCACTTCGTGAAAGTCTAATGCATATGATGCAATGTAATGCAAATGCATGAAATGAATGCCAAAAGAAACGTTGATTCTTGGTTCAATTCTATTAGAACAACTGGAATAGAAAACAAATCTATTTACATAAAGCAGATATATATACGGCTTTTCCGTCATAGGCGGGGACATTCGATCCTCTTCTTCATTCGAGCGTTAAGATAAATCTCCCGAACTCTTCAAAAGGGACATCCCTTCTATCTTTTTTCTTCATCTGGGCCGCGACTCGTTACTCATTCATCCTTGTGATGCTCGTTGGCTTCTCTTTAAAAAGTTTAGCGGTTCTCGAATAATCTTTATCATCTTGAGTCTTCAGGCAACGAGGCAAAGTCGTATAGTCCTCTACTGAACGAGGCAAAGTCGTATAGTCCTCTACTGAACTATCATCCTTCTTTTGTTATATCTTCTCGGACCGTATTAGGACAACCGTATCGTCATCCACTTTATCAAGAAACCCATTTTCTTATGACAAGCTCTATATTTAGCAATTGAACGTGAATCAACACCTCTTTTTATGATGAAAATGCAATGCAATCATAACAAAAAGAAAACATGTTAGTACAAAGCAAAAGCAAGCAAGAATAAATAGAACACCTATTTGGGTGAATACTAGGGGTTCGAAGTGGTTCTACCTAGGGTGGGCTCCTAAGGTTCACTACATGGGGTTTGGTTCTAAAGTAAGGGTACCTGAACCAGCAGATTCCTCGATCCTCACCCATTATAGGCTCATATGGACCGAGTTCAGTTCAGGGGAATACATTTCCCTATGGCCATGCGGAGATGAAAATCTCACGAAGACATAGGTACGGATGTATCCCGAAAGCGATTCACTATCCCATGCGGAGGTGAAAACCTCACGAAGGCGTAGTTTCTCACTCCCACTTAAAAGGGTATGACCAGCGGTCATGCAATGCAATGTGCAGAGGTATAAAATAAAATACAGAACACGATAAAAAAAATATAACTCAAAACAAAAGAGATGCAATGAGAGAATCGTAAATTTAAATCGAATTTTCCACTTTCAACAAAAAGACAAGAAATAATCAACACGTGGCTTGACTCTCTTATTTAAAGTCCCCAGCGGAGTCGCCAAGCTGTTGACACCATTTTTTGATGAAAATGAAAACGGGGTCGACTTAGATTTTGAAAATAAAACGAAAAATGGGAGTCGCCACCAATCTTTTTTGATGAGGTGTGATCGGGTCACCTCGTAAAACGGTTGTTTTTAATAAACGATTTAGATTTTATTAAAACAACGATTTTTGTCTACGAAATTCAGAAAAATGGGTTCGGGAGTCGGTTACGCACGAGGAAGGATTAGCACCCTCGATGCGCCCAAAATTGGTACCTAGTTGATTAATTAGTGTCTTAGTGTCGAAAATTGAAAATTTGAAGAGTTTAAAAAAAATACGATCCTTAAAAGAAACTCTGATAACGTGAATTGAAATATAAGATTCTCTTGTTCCGAAGGAATATCACATCCAGCACGTTAGGACACGATACTCTAAACCATCGAAACCAAGATCATCTTATAGTTTAATGAAACCATACTTTGAAGATTTAAGAGGATATTTGGCTATTTAGTCGAACGAGAAATCGAAACCCAGCACGTTAGGGCACGTTTTCTCGATTTTTCTAAATACGAAATATTACCTTTATTATTGAAAGTTTAAAAGGGTATTTGGCCATTTGGTCGAACGAGGAATCGAAACCCAGCACGTTAGGGCACGTTTTCTCGAACTTTCCAAACGTGAAATATTGCTTTTACGAAAGAATTATTTTCGTTGGGTAATTAATATAAATTCGTGGTAAAGTGGAATAGCGAAAAATGAGCAAACAAATATGAATTTCGATATCAATGAACATAACAGAATAAAAATAAATGCATAATAAGAATGATGAGATCAGAAATAGAGGAGTAAGACAAACAAGCAATGTAAGAGAATAATAAAAGATTAATAATAATTATAATAGTAAAAATAATAATAGTAATAATAGCTAAGTGTGAAATAGTAACAGTACATTAATAAGACAAATAATATAATAATAGTGATAGCACTAAAGAAAAAAATATATATTAATAATAGTAATAAATATAATAGTAATAAATAGAAAATAATAGTACATTAATAATAATAGTATATGTTAATATCAATAATGATATGTATAAAAAAGGAAATAATAATATAGTAAAAAATGTGTTAATAAAAATAAAAATAGAAATAAAAATAATATTAATAATGATATTAATAATAGTAATAAAACAGAGAAAAGAAAAAAAATATATAACGATGAAAAGTAATGATAATAATTATTATAATAGTAATGATATAAAATCAATGAGGTAATAAGCAAATGGGTATAAAAAGAAAATATAATCATAGTAATAATAGTTGTAGTAATAATAATAGTAAGAAAAATAGTGATAATATAACAAGAATAGTAATATAACAAGAGAATAATAATAATAATAATAATAATAATAGTAATGGAGATAATAATAATAATAATGATACTAACAATAATATAAATAAAAATATAAACAACAAAAAAAATAGCAATAGCGATAATAATAATGGAATGAAAGTGATAATAATAATAGTAAATAATATGCAAGAAAATAAAATACAATTATAATACCATAATGTTAAATAATAAAAGAAAATACAAAAGAAAAGGACGAAAAGGGGCTAATTTGAACTCTAGACAGAAATTTGAGGCGAAAATAATAAAATAAAAAAAAAGAAATGGGGCCAAATTGAATTTAAAACAAGAGTTAGGGGATAGATTCGAAACAAAAAAAAGGAAAGGGGAGGACCTACTAGAACACGTGAATAACATGGAGGGACTAAAAGGGAAATAATCCCAACCTTTATGCGCATTATTTCAACAGGGACTCAAATGTAAATAGGAAAAAATTATGCGGCCAAATTAAAAACAATAAAAAGAAGAACAGGGGCCTAATCCAATAGCAGCGCAAAAGAGAAGGATTGGCCACATAAATAACCCATTTTAGGCGCATAGGCTCTTTTCCTTTACCCAAACGGTATTGTTTTAGTTTTATTATTTAAATCATAATTTTATTTTGAAACCATCCATGCCTTTATTTCCTTTTTTTTATTTTTTTTCTAAACCTAGCACTTTCAGACTCCTCTATCTCTTCTCCTTCTTTTCAGCCGACAAGGCCATTCCCTGCTCGCCTGCACGCTGCCATGGCCGGTGACCGATGTTGCGGAGAATGAGCTTTTACGCTCTGTCTTCAAAGGCTCTTTTGAAGGCTAAACTTTCAGCAAACAAAGAACGAGAAAAAAAAGAGTTCTTTGTCCCTTTGCCGAACTCGATTACAACGACGGAGAAATCACTCCGACGCGAGCTCAAAGGGATTCAGGTGAGCCAATTTCCTTCCTTTTAGTTTTTGCTTAAACAGATTCGCGAAGAGAAAGAAAAAAATAAAAGAAAATACAAAAGAAAAAAACTAAATAAAAATAAAAAAGAACCAAGAACACCTTTTAGTTTCCAATCTTTCTTAGATTTGCTTGTGTGCGTTTTGATTTCTAATACCTGTGTTACAATCTTTCTTTTTGTAAAAAAAATAAAAACCCCCCTTTTCCAAAATACAATCCGTCCTCTTTTTCAAAATTTCTCCCTTCGGTTTTATAATCGATTACAATAACAATAAAAAATGCTCTTATTCCTCTGTTGTGGCTGCCTTTTTTGTTGTTTGTGTTTGCAGGGTATGGCCGGTGTTGGTGGTGGGGGTGTCAGACGGTATGGGACTGTTGTAGTGGAGGTATGGGGCTGTTGTAGTGGGGGTATGGGGTTTGGTATTAGTGGGCCAAAATTGGCCTACTACAAATAAAAAAACTAAAATACAATAATTGAATTTAGATTTTGTTTTAATTAAAAAACTAAAATATGGAAAAAATTTTATTATTTATAAATAAAATTAAAAAATATTTATATAAATTGAATTAATATTTAATTAATTCGTAAAATTAATTTCATACAAAAATTTTAAAAATTTTAATAAATTCATAAATTGAAAAAATCATAAACGTCAGCTATCTATGTATAAAATAAATATAGAAGAAAAATAAGAGGTGATGTAACGGATGGTAACCCGACAAACTTCAATTTCACACTAATTTTGGGCTTGGAAATATTCATCGAAACTGAATGGATTTCTTGAAATAATTGGCAAGCAATGACAATTTTTTCTTGCCACGATTGCCGACAGGGATGGCAACACAACCTTTTGTCTATCCTCATCGATTCCATATCAATTCCCGCTTATATCGGTGCATCGTTTTAGTAATAAAATGGTATAATTATTTTATTTTTTTTTACATTTGTTAAAATATTGATTCATATTAATCGTATCATTTTATTTCATTTTATTTTGATTGCATCGTTTTATTTTGTCCAATTCCGATCGCACCAAGTAAAATATTATATACTCATAATTACTTTTTTTTTTGGAGTAGTGTTTATCTAGTGCATAAATACTTTAATTTGAAATTTATTTAGTGTAATTCATTTGGTATTTATAAATATTTATATATATATTAATTTTTTTAAAAATATTGAAAAATTTGAAATGATACACTCATACAGATCAATAGGCACCAATTTTAGCAAAAAAACAGTGTATCTATGGATGTGGTACTTACTAACTTGATGCTAATCCAAATTCAACTTTTATTGTTCCATTTTAAACTCATTCTCAAATTCTATTAATTTAAAATTAGATTATAGCATATTCATATGGACGGAAATATTTATATAATAAATTTATAAAAAATAAAATTAAATATGATTTTAGTTGAAATGATAGAATTTTTGATGTATTAGATTCAAATCTCATGATTCTTAATATATGTATTTTTTTAGATTTATTAAAATATAAAAATACAAGTAACTTCAAAATGATATTTTTTATTTTATGAGTTAATTAGTAATATCAACTTAGTTAATACCCCTTAATGTGTATAGATTTTAGCGGAGCCCAAGTTAAAATATTATATATTTTTTATTAGATTAATTTTTATAAGATTATATTATATAAAATACATGTTATAAAAAATTATAAATATAAAAATCTAATTAAAATTTATTAAAATGTTATAAGAAAAAACAAACCACCTCAATAAAGATGATCTTTGAGGAATATTATAAAAATATCGATGTATTAACAATATTATAATATTATAAAAATATCTAAATAAAAATTACAGTATAAAAATACATAAATAATTAATATTTTTAAAATGAATAAAATAATTAATTTTTAAAACATATTCCTCTCGTTTATTTTGTTCTTTTGAATCATATTCCCCTCGATTCTTACTTAGAAAAGGCATTGGACATTTTCAGCCCTTAAATATTAAAATGGAAAATTACAAAGAAATAATACATACTAGTCAACCATAGTAGCAAAAAGGTCATCAAAATTGAATTTCCTTTTAAAAAATAATTTCTAATTAATTAATTAATTAATCTTCTTTTAGTTTAATTACCCGGTTCCGAAGCAAATCCCGAGAAACTATTTTCTTCGAGGAATCCAACATCTTCAAAAGAGCACTCAACCGTCAGATCCAAACATTCATTGCCGTTTCGCATCATTTGCAACTTCCCGTTTTTTTTTTAAAAGAAAAAAACCCATCAAAGTCACCGATCTCATCACCGTCAATGAACTCTCGGGTTGTTTCCATTGAAGACGTTGATTGATCCAGTGGAAGTTAGAGAAAACTTTGTGATTTAGGGGTTGCTTAGTATACAGGGGAGACTTAAAAAGAAAGTGCTTGTTTTTTTTTGGTATTGATGGGGTTTTTCAGTACTATTTTGGGTTTATTTGGATTTGGAGTTGGGATTTCAGCGGGTCTTGTGATCGGTTATTATCTCTTCATCTTCTTCCAGCCTAGCGATGTCAAGGTACTCTTTGATCTTTCTATTTTCTATTTTTTGGGGTTAAAATTTATTATAGAACCTATGTTTATTCGATTCAAGTCTTTTATATTTCTACATATTTCCATTATTCTGCATCAATTTGACTTGTTGTGGTGGATATTTGATGCATAAATATTTTGTTGTTAGTTGACAGTGATAGAAATCGTTTCTTTAGTCATTTTGCATCCCTTGAATGAATGAAATATGAATGAATTGACTGATAAATGCTTCACTATCGTAACTGGTGGAAGCCGTAGCAATCAAATGCAAGTAAAAACATATGGGACTAATCAAACATGCTCTTATATTATTTGAAATATTGCTTTAGTTTTGATTCTAGTATCAGGGCCCCTAGAGCTGAGTTTAACAAAAATAAGTAACAATTGGGGTGCTTCAAATCAGGCGACCTGGTCCTCCCCTTCTATGTTGCTATGACTATTTATTTTTCTAAGTACCCGCGGCTAGCACCCAAGTCTGACCCATATCTAAATATACCTAAGGGGATATGTTCCTCCTAAGACCTAACTACATGAAAATCTAGGAAAAAAACTGAAAGTACTCGTGTTAGACAGATATCCATGTCTGACACTGAATCCCAAGTTCAATGCCACTTTTCTTGTTGACAAGAAATTAATCATTTTTTCATTTATTCATGGTAAATGAGGAAAGATACAGGAAATAATGTTATATGTGCTGTCAATATTTGATACCTGTCTCCTTTTTTTTTTTTTTTGGGAGTTTATTTAAGCACATGTTTACTTTATCAGGATCCTGAAATCCGTCCATTGGTTGAGCAAGACTCAGAGACTTTACAAGGGATGGTTCCAGAGATACCACTTTGGGTAAAAAACCCAGATTATGATCGTGTACGTCAATGTCACTAGTGTCTGTCACATTCTTCCATGTCCTTCTACATATGTTTTACTCTCTTCTATTCTGATAGCTACATTTTTCTTTCCATTGCGGGGTTTGTGAAGGTTGACTGGATAAACAAGTTTTTGGAATATATGTGGCCTTATCTTGACAAGGTTTGACTTCTGGTTCCCGAAAACTTTACTTTTATTGGTATCTGCTTTCTCCTTTATATGTTTGTTCTCAGATCATTTCCCATTTTCTTGCTCCTTGTAGGCCATTTGCATGACTGCCGAGAACATTGCCAAACCCATAATAGAGGAGCAAATTCCTAAGTACAAAATTGATGCCGTCAAATTCGAGAAACTTACATTAGGATCTTTGCCGCCAACTTTTCAAGGTGAGTCAATCAATTTTTTTTAATTTATTTCTTTATCTCTCAAATGTTATGTTGCTTGTCTTTTTTGCTAAATTCTTTGATTACATGAAAAGGTATTACTTAGAAAAGGCATTGAAAAGAGAAGCTGGATAGATCTTTAGAACTCTGCTTGGTGATCTTGAATTTGCATTGGAGATAGCAAGAAATATATTATAAGAAGCATGGATAATCATTAAAAATGCTGCTTTCTAGGATTAATTGCTATGATTTTTGCTAAATTGTTGTAGATGTCAGTTTTTTACAAAAACAAAAAAGTGGTTATTATCTATTTTAACAAAAATAATTTTCTGTGCATTCAAAGATAAATTTCCAGCCTCACAATAAAAGGTACTCCTCCTCCCACACACACACACACACACACAAAAAAAAAAAAAAAAAAACACTATAGGTCCTGGATGTTTAGATGTGAGAACAACTTATTCCCTCAACATCCTTGGTGCTGAATTCCTTGGCCCAGTGAGCATAGATTTTAAGATAAAAAACTATATCTGTGTAGTTTATGTAATTGTCTTTCTTTCTTCCTATACAGATTTTGCACTGACCTAGTTGCTCTTCTTCTCCTTGACAGGTATGAAGGTTTATGTTACAGATGAAAAGGAGTTAATCATGGAACCATTAATAAAATGGGCTGGAAATCCTGATGTTACTATTGCTGTAAAAGCATTTGGGCTGAAGGCAACTGTCCAGGTTGTTATTTTTTCCCTATCCTAAAAGGGAATAATCTTATGTAGTTAACTACTTGTGTTAGGTAGGAGAGAGTAGGTTGTTTGTTAATTGTGTGTTGCTTGGATAATTTCAGGTTGTGGATTTGCAAGTATTTGCTCTACCACGTATTACCTTAAAGCCTTTGGTTCCAAGCTTTCCTTGTTTTGCAAATATCTTCGTGTCCTTGATGGAGAAGGTTTGAGAAAATGGATGAAATTAAATTCTATTTTTCTTATTTAGATATTTCATGCATCTGATATTTTCATTTGGCAAACAATTTTTTACTACAAATTCTGTGGTTATCCACGTAAAGTAGATGTAGATTTGCCCTTTATTAGACATGTAATTAGTCAGTATAAGTAAATTAGTGTGATGAAGTATTTTTTAATTTTTTTGATGAATAGTGATTAGTTCTCTTCTCTATTAATGATTTGCTTCTAATCTGCAGCCCTATGTTGACTTTGGATTGAAGCTTATTGGGGCTGATCTCATGTCCATACCTGGTCTTTACAGGTTTGTCCAGGTAAAATGCCTTATAATGTTTTCTCTTATTCTCATTTTCTAGTTTCACCAGAGTACTTGATTAATGAGGCTTTATTAAATGTTGAACGTGCATTTCTTTTACTAAAAATGCAATCTGTTTGAGGTATCTTTTTCTTTTTTTTCCCTTTAAATGCAAAAATTCTATCATAGAAGTTGTTTGACCTTTCGGTAGTGATGGTTTTATCTGTGCTAACTTCTTGAAGAATGCCATCATATTTCTCAAAGATAAGAAAAACTTCTCATTAATGCCTCCGCTGGCATTATCTTAACAATGTATGGTTTAGAGCTTTGAATTTTATTAAGGGCTGTATGTAATGCAGGAGCTCATTAAAGATCAGGTTGCAAACATGTATCTTTGGCCTAAAACCCTTCAAGTACCAGTTCTGGATCCATCAAAGTATGTTTCAAGGATGTTCTAATACTTTTTTACTATTCATGTCATCATTTTTTTTCTTGCACTTCTTTGTTTCTTGGCTTATAAACCCATTTCAACTTGCAGAGCTTTTAAAAGGCCCGTAGGAGTTCTTCATGTAAAAGTTCTAAGGGCATCGAAGCTAAAGAAAAAAGATTTTTTGGGTGCATCAGACCCCTATGTTAAACTGAAGCTAACTGAGGATAAGCTTACTTCTAAGAAAACCACTGTGAAGCATAAGAACTTGAACCCTGAATGGAATGAGGAATTTGATATGATCGTCAAAGATCCTCAGACCCAGGCCTTAGAGCTTCATGTTATTGATTGGGAGCAGGTAACATTTAAGAAATTTGCTTTTCAACTTAATTGAAGTTCTATAATTTTTTTCCTATTGTTTCCCTAACTACTCGTTCTCAGGTCGGGAAGCATGACAAGATGGGAATGAATGTGGTTCCTTTGAAAGAACTTACTGCTGACAAGCCCAAAGGTTTTACCCTTGAACTTCTTAAAAATATGGACTTAAATGATGCCCAAAATGAGAAGTCACGTGGGGAGCTTGAGGTGGAACTCACATATAAGCCTTTCAAAGAAGATGAAATGCCAAAAACTTTTGAGGAGTCAAGAACACTGCAGAAGGCTCCTGAAGATACACCTGATGGTGGAGGTGTGCTTGTAGTCATTGTCCACGAGGCACAAGATGTTGAAGGAAAGCACCACACCAATCCGTATGTGACAATTCTCTTTAGAGGCGAGAAGAGAAAGACAAAGGTATCTTTTTTTGGGTTCAAAAAAAGAGGTATATTATGACAGTAGCATTTAAAGACTAAAGTAACCTACATTCAAGAAATTGTTTTAACCTTTGGCCTAATTTTAAATATCCATCATTTTATTCCTTAGTCTTTTGGTGTACGCAGTTTATGCTAGGGTGCTCACTGATTCCTTCCTAATCACATCTTTTCTTTTATAATTATTTTTATTTGAAGAAGAATCAAAGATGGTGGGTAATAGCTCTTTTTTATTGAAAGATAATCTATTCAACTGGATGAAAATAGATGACATTTGTGGAAAGGAGTCCTTTTAGATATTCATGTTTTCTTCGAAGGTTGAATGATCGCATTACTGAAAGTTTCAAAAAAAGTTACTGAGATTTTTTTCCTGTTGCTTGTATTTCCTATAAATGACATGTTCTTCTAATTCTATTTATCCAGCACGTAAAGAAAAACAGAGATCCAAGATGGGAAGAGGAGTTCACATTCATGTTGGATGAACCTCCTGTTAATGATAAATTGCATGTGGAAGTTCAAAGCAGTTCATCAAGGATTGGCCTGCTCCATCCCAAGGTAACACTTACATAACAGATGTTGCCCGGAATTTGGTTTGGTGTCGTAGTTGTTTTCCTCATCTTGAGACCCAGAATATTAACATCTAGTGCTAGGGTGATATATGATGCGTGAAGAATTGAAATCTATATAGGTTCTAGATTCATAAAGATCCTCATTGTTTTCATGTTTGAACTTTGAAAGGTTGTCGATAGTGTCGGATAACGTCTCTCAGATGGTTGAATTCTGTGATATGGTTGTTTGATGAAAACCCTAAGCCCTACTTATACATGCACAAACATGCACATGCGCATGAACTGCTTTGATTTGGGGCATTTTTTGTTTTGTTTGTATCGGTTCTGTGATTTCATTATTAACGGGATTATTGTTTGTATGAAACAGGAAACACTGGGTTATATTGATATCAATCTTTCAGATGTTGTTAACAACAAAAGAATCAATGAGAGATACCATCTGATAGACTCAAAGAATGGGCGGATCCAGATTGAGTTGCAGTGGAGAATTAAATGAGAGCCATTTCTTGAATTCATTCCCACACATACAGAGATACAAAGAAAGCCATTTCTTAATATCTTAGATCTGTACTCGAAATTACTTCATTGTTACTTGTTTGTTTTATGTACATTAAATGATTGTAACAATAATAAATACTACTGAAAATAGCACCAAAAATGGAAGACTGGACAGCCCCTTTTTTTTTTCATTTGAGCTTTGCTTTGTCTTTTAAATTAATTACATTTTTCAAGGTTCAACCCTCCAATGCGCCCATAAATGTTGATTATTTTCGGCGTAGTGATGTTTAAAAGAAGCTAATATAAGTATAGCATTATTGGTTCGTATACGCTTTTTGGTCACTCTAGTAATTAAATGGTTTAAAAAGTTACAATTATATTTAAAAAGAAGATAGTGTTTTAATATTTTTTCTAGTCAATAATTATAAAATATTATCCTTTATGACGTAAACGCAATAAAAAAATTACAAAAAATAAAATTTATGAATTGCAAGTCAAATTTTAATAAAATAGAAGTATTTTTATCTTTTAATTTTTATGTAATATATTTTTTATAGCAGCAGGAGCACCACTAGGAGCTTATTCATCGGAACGAAAAAATCATTGAAGACCTTAGGGCAGGTAGAGACCCTCAAGAACAAAATCCTTCTACTGATGTCCTACATAAAGACAACCCAATCTTTTCCCAATAGACAGCATAGCCAATATAGTCTAGTGTGAACCCAACAACGAACCCTTCAAATCAAACATGACCAATACCCGTAGAGGCAAGCAAACCCTTTTGAAGATCAATTGTAAGTACTGAGAAGAGAGATGCAAGAGGTTCAAAGTGCAATGCCTCTAGAGTTTCTCTATGAATGCTTATGAAAACACCAAAATAAATTAATTAGAAAATAATATTTCATGAATTCAGTTATGATTATAACATGGAATTAAAACAATCGTAACTTCAAATTATAATTATAATTCAAAGCATTATCGTCCATGATTCACCTATCTAATCATGACAATGAATAAAATTACAATAGCACAATCATGTAAATTTAATGGTTTTTAAAATTATAAATTAAGAAAAAAATAGATAAACGCGGAATTCACTTTTCATATATTTAAATTTCAGCATTTAAAATTTTATTTTTATATCAATGTATAAATTCAACTCTTTTTTCATTATTTATTTTCCGAACTTTGTCATCAATCAAACAACAAATGAAAAATTAAACCTTTAGAGATTCAATTTAATTTTCGCTCAACATTTGATAAATTGCACAAATAAATCAGATTATTCACAAATTTAATTACTTTGTTCGTTATCATTATTAGTATTAATTAAATATTGATTAAATCTTAATTTTATTGACATAAATATTATTATCAATATAAAAAAATATTAATTCGAAAACACAAAAAAATAAATATTTATAATGAGATTTAAAGAAAATATATCATCTAGTTTTGGCTTCACCCTTTTCAATATCTTAAATATCATTTACCTACTAAAACAAACTCTTTTTCTATATCATTATTAGGGTTTAATTTAATCAACCCTTTTCAACTGCTTTATTTGTCCCTTTCCCCCTCATTTTCCAGCTTCCAATTGTTAGGGTTAGGGTTTTAGGTTTCTTTTAGTAAGTTCTAGAAGATATAGAGGCGTTCTCTTTTAATGGTTGATGGTGTAGCAATGGATACAGTGAACCAACGGGGACTACTAGGGAGACCGTACGGATATCTGCATGATGACGGAGGATTTGAGAGGAAAGACATTAAAGGAGCTCACAAGGCGGTCATGAATGGAGTCATGAGTTCAGTTCAACCTACTCGAACCAGTGAACTCACCATTGCTTTTGAGGGTGAGGTCTACGTCTTCCCCGCAGTTACTTCTGAAAAGGTTTGGTTTTCTTTTAGGTTTTCTTAATTCTTTGGTTGCATGTTGATTTTTTATATGTTTTGTTGATGGATTAAACTGTTTATTTGGAAATGCGGGGGAGTTCAAAGGTTATGTGGATAAGTAGCTTTATTTTGTTAGTCTTACTTAACTATAAACAGAGGAGGATAGCTCTTGAGAATTTTGAATTTGTTTGATCCATTACCTTTGCTAAAATCGCTTTGAGCTTTAGGATTCAGACAAATTGTTAGAATGATACTGTTAGGATAGCTATTTCTGCTTGCTGTTTTGAGGGAAAAACTTTCGTACCATTGGTGGATTTATGGCATTTAAATTTGCTATTCCACTTGTGGCATAGGGTGGGTAAATGAGATTGACATCATCGATTTTTACTGGCATGGGGATGGCCATTGTGGACAAGCTGTAATAAAAGTTTTAGGGCCAGTTTAACATTGAGGTTGAGAAGTGCTGTGAAAAAGTGCTTTAGAAAAATTTAATAGTGTTTACCATTGCTGTCTATAAGTGCTTTAGGGAAGATAAAATGTCTATTTAAGACTTTATGTTGAGAAGTAGAATATTTAACGACAGGATGAAAAAGTAATTTTATTGAAAAGCACTTTTCCAAAAGCCAAAAGATAAAAATTTTGGCTTGGCTTAAAATCCCAATTTAAAATCAAGGTTTGGTTTGAAAAGCTGCTTGTTTACCAAATTTTTTGGTTTGAAATCATGGTTTGGGTTGAAAAGTGGTTTTCGACCTCAATGGTAAACACACCCTTAAGGTGTTACTGAAGGTCATATCGGTATGCTTGAAAAAGTTATCCTTATTTTGAACATATAAAATGGGATTTTCTTTTTCAAATTTTATGTTACACGTATTAGCTGACCTCTGTTACCCATTATATGCTTACTTTTCCCTGTTAGCTGGGAAAGGGGTTTTAGCTAGGTAGTGAAAACCAATTCTTTTTGTCATTGATTCAAGTGTAAATAAAGCACGAGGAAATATACTTGAACTCTTTTGAGTAACTGTGTTTTGTATGTGCCTTTGCTTGCATTGATTTCATAGGTCCAGGCAGTTTTACTACTACTGGGAGGATGTGATACATCAATTAATGTGCCCAGCTCCGAGTTCCTACTACAAGAAAAGGTCAAGGTATTTTATATGCATATGACATTGCTCTGCAAAATTTACTTGCATATATGGGTTTGATTGCTAATATTTCCTTAAAATTTGTTCAAGGTTGTAGGTGACTCTTCACGAGGTTCAAAGATTTCCCGAAGAATTGCCTCGCTAGTCAGATTTCGTGAGAAGCGGAAAGAGAGATGCTTTGAAAAGAAAATACGCTATACCTGCCGAAAAGAGGTTGCTCAGAGGTAAGTTGCCTTGTTTTTGTGATAAGTAATTCTTAGGCTCTAGGACTTGTAGCTGAACTGGGATTTTTACTCATAACAAGTTCAATAAGCTAATTAGCTTGTTCATGTGATAAAGCTTACTGCCTTTGCTCTTGAATCATGATATTTTATGAGGTCTATTCTTTCAAATCTTGGTTATGCTTGCATATTTCTTTTTGGAGCATCACTATTCCGTTATTTACTGAAGTTTGTAAGCTATTAGAAAATAGCTTTATGGTCCTTAACCAAACTGTTTTTGACATCTCAACTTTTAGGTCTCCTGTATGCTTGATGTGTTCCTCTTAAGATATCATTGGTGCATAGTCTAGGCTTTGTTACCTTTTCCTTTGGTAGTTCTACTAGATAGGTGGGTTCTGTAAGGATAAGCTTTCACTTTGGACCTTAAAAGTTTATCACATTCTCTAGAGATGAGCTGCTAAAGAAAAAAAGAAATAAGAATTGCATGCTAGTGATCTACAAATGCGCCAATTTTCCTTAAGCTGGTAAATTAGGCTCTATCTCATCCAAAAGCACTTTTATTGTTTGTTCACCAGTTTTCTAAGTGCACTCCTAATTTTCTTGTTTGCTAGGATTCTGAAAAAACATATTATTTTATTGAATAGCCTATCTTAAAACAATGTTACAAGCTTATGTATTTATACACAAGTACAGCCAATATACACTAGGAAAGTAGCAGGAAACTCCTCTTCCTAAAGTTTGTCCTAAAATGAAGCTTAAAATCTGGCCTAAAGTCACGGTCCTAAAATCTCTACAATTAATACTTTTTGACTAATATCTACTATTATAACTTGTATCTTCCACAAGGATGCATCGTAAGAATGGTCAGTTTGCATCAGTCAAGGACTCTAACTCAGGTGAAGGAAGCTGTGATCAAAGTGATGACACCCCTGACTCTGTGTAAGTTTGAAGGAGCTTACTTTGTTTATTTCTTGTTGATGTTAATTGTGTTGAAGGTGTTTTTTCTTGTTTTGTTCCTTTTCTTATAAGCTTGCGTAGTTGTCAACACTGTGGGATCAATGAGAAGTTAACCCCGGCTATGCGTAGGGGGCCAGCTGGTCCCAGAACACTTTGCAATGCTTGTGGCCTTATGTGGGCAAACAAGGTTGGTGTAGAATAGTCAGATGCGTACCTATGCAGCTTCTTTTCTCATTTACTTATAATTAATTTTGTTCACTTATTATGCAAGGTTGAAGACATTCAAATTTGAATTTAGTTTAATGATGAAGTTTATTATGTTCTACTAGATTTTGTCAGTTTATGGATTATATTCTTACTTGAGATATTTTGGGCATTGATTTCCCTTTCTGTTGGAAGGAGTTTAACTTATTGCCTTCTATAATGCAGTAGCCCTTCCCCTGCTCTTACCATTTCTTATTGAATCTCTTTGGCATGATAACTTATTTCTGTAACCAACCTGATTTTTCCCCGGTGTTGAATTTACTAGTAGGCTGTAGGCACAATACTAGTTTTTTTTCTTATTGTTTATTTTATTTTTTAATCTCAAGGGAACACTGAGAGATCTTAGAAAAGGAGGCAGGAGTACTCACTTCGATTCAAAGGAGCTGGTATGTTATGGAGATCTAATGTGTTCTTGTCCACTATCCATAGGGTCACGTTTCTTCATCTAATTTGAGCAATTTCATGTTCAGTTTTTGAACCTGATGGACATTTTATTTAGTTCAGCATTAAGTCCTTTTATCTCTCAGGAAACTCCAACTGATATTAAGCCTTCAACTTTGGAACCAGAAAATTCTTTTGCCAATAATGATGAGCAGGTATTGATTTCCTGGGTCACTTAAGATGAACATAGCTGTAACATGATAATTTGCAAGTGCAAATTCTTTCGATGCATTAAGGACAATGCTTTTATTTTTAGCTATGCTTTGTTTTTGGTTGGTTGTCCTGTCTAATGCACTTTCATAAATAGAAACAATGTTAACTACGAAACACAGATCAGTGATGCTTCTTCAAGGTGGCATAATTCTTTGCTTTCCATTTTCTGTCATCAGGGAAGCCCACAAGAGAAGAAGCCTGTACCTATGGATTCTGAAAATCATTTAATAACATCAAATGAGCAGGTAAGAATTCTATTAATGGTGGTAAGAGGGATTTATCTTGTGATTTTAAATTTTCTGGCAGATTCTAGGACATTATATTTCAAACTTGCGATATCGAGTTGCAAGGGATTGCATTTTTGCTCTATCAGGTTGCCAATGATCTGATTTTTTTGATTCACCAAATATTGTCCACTGATATGCAGGAATTCGCACGAAATTCACATCCTTTTCTTATCCGCGTGGAGAATTCCTCAGTCAACCTTGATAACGAGGTATTCTTTTGGTCACAAATACTGTTTAAGTGGTAAAAATAC
This sequence comes from Gossypium hirsutum, assembly GCF_007990345.1. Lineage (NCBI taxonomy): Eukaryota > Viridiplantae > Streptophyta > Magnoliopsida > Malvales > Malvaceae > Gossypium > Gossypium hirsutum. The sequence goes on from NC_053426.1 coordinate 109,972,488, forward strand.
CATGGAGGCCTTTGTACTAGGAGTCAAATTGTATTTTTTCCCCTGTATTAAAAAATGCGCAAATTACTCCCAACATGTTAGATCAAATTGTAAATTGGTCATTCTGTTAAAAAGTTCATCCGTTTCTACTGTTAAAAATTGATCATTGTACGTCAAAATGACATATACGTGGCATGTTACATGTAACTGTTTGGTTATTAAGTCAATGTGCTAATTTTTAACCGTAGAAATAGATGACATTTTTAATAGAAATTATCCTTCTCTTTATTTAACGTACAGTGGCTAATTTGTCCAATTTTTTTTAGTAAAGTGGGCAAAATACAATCTGACTTTTAGTATATAAAGACCAAAGGTCTTTATAGTACTTTTACCTGGTAAATGAATTTCATAAGGGAAAATTCGTGAGGAACTCTCTTAAGATTGTTTACATGGCATCAGGACATACAGGAAACACTAGAAGAGCTTGCTGATGCTTCAGGGTCGGATTTTGAGATACCTTCACATTTTGACGAACAGGTAGTGGTCTTTTAGCAACCTAGCATCAACAACATATACCTTAAGTGAACTTTTTAACTTTATAGTCAAATTCATGAAAATAAAACTCGCACAGGTTGACATTGACGATACCAACATCGTGACCGCGTGGCCTGGGACTTAGAAAGATGGAGGTTTGATTTGGTTTTGACATGTTTTGATCAGCCAGCACTGATATCGACTAACTATAGGTTTTGCCGGAGATCTGTTGTTCATAGACACAGGATCGGGATCATTCCCTTGTAATCGAATTGCTAAACTCAATACAGTCGTCTCCTTTTTTCCTCTTTGATATCTTGTTATAATTATAATGTGAATAAATATAATATTTGGTGTTTCCTTCTTTCTGCCCCCTCCATTAAGTCGATGTAATTGTGCCCAATTAATAATGGTATATAGCCTTTCTCGAGTGAGCTAAAACAAGTAGTAAAGGGAGCTACATATGTATTCAAATTAATTTAAGATTGCACGATGATTGCTTTTTTTTGTTTTTTTTCCCCAAATCACCATAGTCCAAAGTTGGGCAGTAAAATTTTACATTAGTACTAATTAAATGAAATAAAATTGGATACAAACATCAATGCTATCATTCTTGATCTGAATAAATTCATACCCAAAATGTAGGGCTGTGTCAACAAATATTGGGGTAATGAGAGACTGCAAAAAGAATAGTTATATATAACGTAGAAACTATAGTTCCTGAGAAAGAAAAAAAAGCGAGTTTCTCAGGTCCATTATTCTTTCGGAAGCAATAAACAAATTCAGTTAGAACCCTATATTATGGTAGTAGAACAATAGGAAAACATGTTGAGCAAAAAGCAAACGCATAATTGCCCGACTTACAGGCATCTAGCTTTGAAAATTTAACATCAATTTCCAATACACCGGCTTTTGTTGGAAGAATTCCAAAGATATAGGGGAGAAAATGAATATAATGCATTTATATGTGATAAAAGAAACGGGATCGACATTCAAACAGCTTACAGATCAACTGCAGGATAGAGGCCCGGCATGTAACTGCGTCCATTTCCATTTGAATCTGAACTAGCATACAAGTGTGACTGTAGTTCCCCTGAGTGGGATGATTTGCGAGATTTTGTGTGTTTAGGAGAAGCTGCATAGGAGTCATTTGAACCACTACTTGTAGAATACATTGACGATGTCGGCAGCCCGTGGATCTTTGGCAGGCCTGTTAGATCAGAACCCAAACTGTATCCCCTCTCAACTGTTTCAGCTTCCAATGGCAATTCGTCCAATGTCTATTCAAAAGGGTTAAAAAAAACAGTTAATGTGGCTGCAACTTCCATATGAAACTCATGTTGAGGAAACCAAAATTTAGTAGAGCATCAGCCATGAAGTAACCAGGTAATGTGATGATAAGTTTGACACGCATGTAAACAGGGGTGAAACCAGAAAAGCTTTTTGGAGCAACGGAATTAAATTGTATATTTTTATTAGCTAAAATGCAATTTCACAATTTTAATAACTTATATCTTTATAATTTTTAAAAGACTGAATCAAAATTTTATCACTTTTGGAAGAAGGGGGTGTAATTTTACCTTTTAATAAATTAAAATTTTATAAAACTTAAAAAAGTGGAATTTATATTTTAGGGGGGCTGGACCCCTGCCAGACCCCCCCCTGCATGCAAACAATAAAAAATATAGTTTTGGCATGTCACTTAACAAACAGAAGAAAAACTCTCGTGACCATTCTAGAGACTATAATATGTTGAAATGTCGATATGCAGTCAAGAAAACCCACCCTGAATGCCTGTTGGAGAACTCGGAGTGTTTCTCGAGTACGTTTTCTCTTAGCAGCGATCTCATCAGGTTCCTGTAACATTTCTTCAAACAGGTTTTCTCTGTTTTGGGATCATAAAACATACAGGATACTCATCAGTCAACAAATAGTGTCAAAAGGATAAATAATTAAAATCAAGTCAAATTACACAAAGCTCTATGTCACCTGTAGAGCTTTCTGATAAAGACATTGTGAAGTTCACGTTTCGAATGGTTGACCTGGATATAGATATTATCGACAGATATTAATACTCATGAAATCCTTTAACCTAACAATGCATCACAAACTATTGTTAGCAATAAACTACAACATTTTAAGGCTCCAACATAAGAAACATATAGCAACTATAACCTCTTAAAACTCAAGCAAACTTTTGAACAAACTGGCTAGATCCATTCTTTATTTGGACAAGCATACAACATGCATACAACCATGTAACTCGCATCTAGTATGCTATCATTAAAACACATTAACCAATATAAACAAGACTGTTCAGTATGCTTGATATATACTTCTCTCCTGAATAAACTAGTGGAGGAAGGAAATCAACAAAATTAGCACCAAATATTGTTTAGGTCAAGCCAAATAGTTGCTAACCTGATATAAAGGAGAAAATAGAAATTAATTTGGCCAGAATTGAAAGATATATAATCTCCTAATTAGAACACCATAAAGCTTTTTGGAATTCTAGTTATCAGGAATTTAAATGTGAGCAAGGATAAAATAAGAAAAAAAAAGACAAAAGGAAATGTGATTGGCAAACCTACTCAGTCTAGAACTTACCAAGAAGTGCATAATTGCTTTAGGCACAGAGTCCTCTATATTCTTCCTGACAATATCATAGTATGATCTTAAGAGCAATTTGGTGATAGCAATTTCAATAGCTTCAGTTTCTGAACATTCTGAAGGCCTCAAGAGAGATGGGGGCTGAAAATAATAAAAAGAATCTTGTCAAGATCAAATCAACACATTTTTTAAATTTAACACAAGATCCTTAATGGATTGATCTGTATTCACCTCTTTCAAATGGATCATGGAGAAGGCATGTTCCATGTTTTGTGCAGGTTCGGTATACGGTTTGTTTGTCAAGCTCTCTTTCACAGATGAGCGGTTATCACTGCTACCAAATATTGAGGAGATACCCCAAGTTAACCCACTTGTGCTTCCTGATAAAACCAACATATAGAACATCATTTTACTTTTATGTTGCTTGATAATTATATGACAGTAGGGTCAGAATTATAAACACAAATTCACAAAATACAATCCCCCAGACCCCTTATTTAAGCTAGAGCGAGGGAGAAAACCCTTAATATTTCGCCATCATATCACACAACAATCACAGAAAAAACATTAGACATTAGCACACAGCATATTTAACTAATTCATAAAGACAGCCTAAAAGTATTACCTGTGGATGGAACTTTCTCAACATCTGCAGCAGGACGGACTACCTGCACAGAGTAAAAAGTTGAAGGTACTTAATATATGACTAATGATGAGAGAGAAAAAAGATTGGAAAAGTGAAATGGAAAAGGCAGGAAAGAGAGCATATATTGGGCAGCAGAAACCAAAGATTCATGCCTGCTCAGCCGCAATTCCATTAACTTGTCTTGCAATAATAGTCCGAGATTTACTGCTTTTTTCAGAAGGAGGTGCCTTATCAGGCTCCAAACCATCCTGATTAAGTCAACAAAAAAATATGGAAAGAATGAAAATCGAGAGGAAATAGGAATAAATAAAAGCAATTATACCAGAGAAATGACCACTAGTAGAGGACTACCTTTGCTTTAGATACAGGCAAATGAACCCTGGAATTCCTTATCTGCTGATTGGCAACCTCTACAGCCTTGCTCCCACCAATAAAATTTGGGTGGGAAGTATTTATGTAATCCATCTGTAAAATAGAAGGGTGACAACAAGTGACTAAGGTTCTCTGAAAAGACCTTATGAGTATAACAAGTATTGCACATCAACTTTACCGAGTTCATGATTTATACACACAATTAGGAACAGAAACATAAAATAATAAAAAACTAAATGGGAAAATATTTGGTACACTGGCAGTGGAGTTTTTAGATTCCACAAGTAGGGTCAAGGGATTGACAAATGTCTTATAGGGGTATAGTAAAATATAAAAAAATATTAAGAAAAAGACACATGGCAATTTTTTAAGGTTGCTTGTGGAATAAAAAAAGTACACTGCCAGTGTAACAAATACTAACTCAAACTAAATTAGCAAAACTCTACCTCCATTTCAATCATATGTCCTATCATTGTCTCAGATGGTTCAAGACCTTCTTGGAGAAAATTTCCAACAACTTGGTCCATATGCTTCCTTAGAACAGGAAATCGCTGCAGTTCATTCATCATACAGCGATGGCTAATCTGAATACAAAACAATTCCACTAGAAAACTTAAGAGTGTGTTTGGTTTTAGAAAATAGAGGTCGTTTTCAATTTTATTCTCTTCGAAAATGGAAAACACTAAAGAAAACGTGTTTGATTGAAAAAAAACAGTAAAGAAAACGTGTTTGATTGAAAAATTAAAAATTGATCTTTGGAAAATGAAAGAAATATATATACGTGGGAAATTTAGAGGTAAAAAAAGAGAGTTGTTTGCACTAAAGTTCTGCAATTTTGGAAAAGTTGAAACAAGGGTGTTTGAACTTTAAATTTAAGTAATGAATTAATCCTAATTCAAATCCATATAAACACAAAATATATTTTCTTTCATTAACTTATAAATATCAGATCCCTTGCTCTAGTTCAAGTCTATATAAACAAAGGAATTTTTTAATTCTTTTTCTCATGTTTCTAATTTAAGAAAATAGATACCATCATATTTTCATTTTTGGAAATAGATTTTAATCTTCATTTAATAAACGTGTTTTTCAATTTTAAAAAATGAGTTGAAATTATTTTTTAAAATGAGAATATATATATAAAAAAAAATAGAGCTGTGAGACGACATTGATAATCTGGTACATAAATCACCTTTATTAACTCATCATATATGAACCTGGCACATTGAAGACTTGGATCTAGCAAACGTGCTATTTGCCTTCTAACAAGCACTTCAAACGGGACCTATACATCAAAGTTGAAGTACAACAATATGCACCAAGTTTAACATAAAAGAATTCCAGGCAACAGTTTGGAAAACAGCAATTCAGATTCCTATAAGAGAAAAAGAATATTCTTAGATAAAACAATTTAACGTAGAGCCAGTAGAACATACTTCAGGTACAAATAGTGCAGATCTAGGACCAGTTGCATTCTGAATAGCAGTTCGAATGTCATCGTCAGTCAAGCCTTCACATGGATCAACCTCCTGTACAAAAATCAGTTAATCGCAAACTCAAAACCAGCATCAGGCAAAAGTATTTACATAAAGGCTCTTGTTCAGAGGCACGTCCAAGCAGTTCTAGAGTCGCAATGTAAAACTAATGCCTGTGTTTTACATGAAACAGTGCCATCGCAAAAATTAGAAAGTTCTATTTTATTGCCAGAAAAAAGGGAAGGTGAGAAAGTAACATCATGAAACCAGATAACCACTTATATTGATCAGGTTTTGTCATATTCATTTTAAGCATCCTGTCCTTGTAGACACCTTGAGCACAATCACATTGGCGAGTAAAATGCACTCATCACTAGAAACAACAGAAATATTAATGATAAAAGATAGTAACTAATGACCAACAGTTTGTACAATGATGTCAATATTAATAATTAACTGATGACCAACTTTGTACAATGATGTGACGAACCACCCTGAAGATAAAAGAGATGTATAATAAATGGACCTCTAACACGGAATGGAAAAGAAATGCAGCTCAGCAAAAGATCCTCAGAGTAAAAGGGCATTCAAATATCGAAGGCATAAATATCAGACTACACACCTCTAAGCTCTTAACAAAGATTGATTGGAAAATGTAATGAATCCTTGCTCCACCAGACAGCTCAGACGTAGACATTTCTTCATTTTTCCCCTCAACCATTGATGAGAACGCTGTTTCCAACATAGCATTGATTCATGGTATCATACCAACATAGTGGAATGTAATAATAGGTGTTTCAGAATATTAATAAGAAATTTACAGAAAACCAAACAAAACATTTACCCTCACAGTACTTCGAAAGAATATTCAGTAGAAGAGCTCCCTGGCCAGCCTATAGGTACAAAACCACAGTCTTGCCTTAAGAAAATTATTTCAGATGATTTTTACGCAACCAAGTTCATGCTAAACGAACAAATATACATGCCTTTGATTCAGTGATTTCTCCATAGCTTGCATGCTCCTTTGCCACAGAAACCAATGCAGAACTAATGCGTGATTTCAGCCCAGGAAGTATTGCCTTGATATGTTGTACTAAAATCTACACAAGAAACAGCACAAAAAGACTCAGCAAAGCAATAAAAGAAATAAAAAAATCCCCCTAATGCCATGCATGCATGTCTCTTTTTAATGCTCAACAAAGAGGTTGCAAGTAAGTCCTCAACTAGCATAAACCCTTCAACAAATCTTATGAGCATGGAGGCGACTTGATTCAGGTAAAAGGTACACTGAAAGCAGGAATGTTTGAGATACTATAAATAAGCCTGCATAGTATTGATCTAGGTAGACTGTAACGATCCAAAGTTCATAATAGGTTCATGTTCTAATCTAGTTGGAAGTTAATCGAGATTTTTTTCCCCACCAAATGTGTAGCATAAACAAGGGGAATAAATACACGGACAGGATATGTAAATATTTATATGAAGTGAGGGCAAAGTAGCCGCAGGTTCATAGGCAGCTGAATATTTATAGCTAGAACAAAGCATTGACATGTGAAATTGAGTTATATTCCATAAAGCTTATGAAGACTTCATCTTGCAAATATTTTACCTGGTTCAGCTTCTTCGCCAACTGAGGTACACCACAACGATCAGCTAACCCATTATATACCTACGTACAAATAAAAATAATAATAAGCAAATTGACTGGAAACTGTATCAAACCATGACCAATAGTTAAAGGTTGGTTTAGCCATACTGGACGACTACGGAAGAACTTTTCCTCTGCCACAAGGGCATCCTTGATACTCCGGTTGAGTAAAATATCCTGTTTAGAGAATAAATTAAGAGTGCAATCAAATTATTGGCACACTAGTAAATAAGATACCTGAGAAGCAGTAAATGAATATAAGATCAAAGTAGAGATCATCAAGAAGCAAAACTATGATAATTTTGTGGAGGGAAAGATATAAAAGGGTTTTCTGAGATAGAGAGTTGCCCATAAAAATGCTTGTGTACATTTTTTCAATCGATTCCTGATCTATTGACCAGCCATTTTCAAATTTTAAATGTCTTTAGTCTTTGTTGATATCTTATTCTCTAAATCAGCTGTATACTTGGCTTTTTCCCCTTAAAAACATTATAATGATTCTGCTTTGAATTTGATGCCTTTGACTAGTCATCTAGGTTTACCAAATTCAAGCTTTGCCTTGGTCTATGCTAAACATACTTCAGGTTGCCTAGAACATAAGTCTAGGATATCACACACCATTTGAAACAAATAGGGAAGTATGGCATATGACAACAAAAGAAAATGACAGGACATGTAGATAATCAAGAAGATCCTACCATCTAAAATGGCAGGAAAAACTAATATATGTTCTAATTCGAGGAAACAATATGATGAAAGACCAAAAAGCCTTTAGAGCATCTTGAAGTTAAGAATATGGCATAAACTTTAGAAAACTCTAGGAATGATAAATCATACACATTAACAATGTACTCAGAATATTTTGTTTAAAAGGAGCAACAGCATCTTCAATTATGTAAGGTTATATAGTTACCTCTTGACTACGATTCACAACACCTATGTAACCAAGTCGAAGGGGAATCACTTTCCCAAGCAGCAGATTACGAGCATCAGTACCTCTGTCCATTATATCCAACTGATTCATAGTCCAAAAGTAATTAGAAACCTAGAACAGCTAATATAGGTCACGTCATTAATTTTAAAAGAGATTTCATATTCAAATGTGCACCTTTGTGATTACACCAATGGTTCTATAACCTGCCCAAAAGAAAATTTGCTAAAGAATTCAATTAAAAAATATATTAAACAGCAACTCGAATGCAGAAGTTCGGATTTTGATCATATGATTTACCATCAGGATCAGCATTTCCAGCAATTTGAAGCGCATCAGAATTTGCTAAGTCAGAATTTGCAGGAGTAACAGCTATAATCAGACAGCTTGGCTGTTTAATGTATGACATGATCATTGTTCTTATTCGAGCTTCAATGTCAGAGGGCTGGTCACCCACGGGAACCTTCGTGATTCCAGGCAAATCCACGAGAGTGATATCAAGAACATTTGGTGAGAAAATCTTAAGTCGAATCTGCTTGTCAGAAACACCTTTGTTTCCTCCAGCCTCCCTATCCGTCTCAGCCTGCAATCAATTGTGACTTCAGACATTTTTCATTTTTTAATATTTAAACACACTAGCGCGTACACACACACATAAATGCCTTCTTTCTTGATCTCTTAAACTTAAAACCTAATATAACTTACAAGCAAAAAAGGGATATTGCAGAGAACCAAGGGGAGAGAAACCAAGAACATGTAAATTAAGAGGTTGTATTTTCCGCTCACTGTGACTATTCACCTAAAGCCTATGGAAATTGGGTATCTTTCTTCTATAACCCAAAGGAGTTTATGTGAATGCAAAAAATAGCAGAGGCACCTCTAGAAACCAGAAATTTCAAATGTCACCCAATTAAAATGTTTCTCGCTTCAATTTTTTATCTTACAATTCTAATAAACCTTACAAGCAGTTTGAAAAAGGGGAAATGATAATAAAATTGCTAACTTCTGCTCTTCTCAATCATAACAAGCAATACAGAACCTGAATCTCCCTGCGAATCTCAGAGAAGTCATAGAAGCGCTTGCCAGGCAAGTGAAGAAACTCGCCATATTCTTCCTCAGAACCATCAGGGTTACGCTTGGTCTGGAGAAGCTGAAGGACAAGAGGGCGACGCGTGCATATATCGGAACCACGAGGCAAGAAATCACGGCCAACTAGCGACTCTAGCACACTGGACTTGCCACTGCTCTGGCTTCCAACCACCGCCACCTGCGGCAACTCTATAGTGGACTGGCTACCAAGTTTAGCGAATATGTCTTGTAGCTTGTTCACTAGCGGTATAACGGAAGATCCCAACGGCGCCGCAGATGATTGAGGCGGTGTCGATGCTACTGCTGCTTCTTCAGCCATTGATTTAAATGATTAACGGATTGAAGGAAAATACCAGAGATTTAGAGATGAATTTTTTATGAATCTTAGGGTTTGGGATTTGTTTTAGATAGAGATGTTGATTGAAACAAATGAGAGAGAGGGATTGAATATCTGATCAAGGCACAGTTTTTCTATCTTTTTCTTTTTTCTCCTTTTTAAATTACAATAAAATTTGCCTTTTATTTTAAATACATATATAAATTAATATTACTTTCTTAATAATTACAGTCTGATTGACAAAAAAAGGTAATTACCGTCTCAAAAAGTTTAATATAATTTCTGTAGTATGTTTCTTTAGGTGTAATATTACTCTTCTACCAGTATGACCATTAAAGGTGAGTTTAGACGTACGGTTGAGTACAGTGTGAGCGTATAGTTTATTTTTTGTCTTATATTATAGTATTATTATAATATCTAATCTTATTTTCATACTAAATGTACCGCTTATTCAAAACACCCTAAAGTATATTTGCTATGATCATAACCATCAGATTTAGGTGAGATAGTAATGATCTCTTTTATGTTAATCAGTGGTTGATTCAATTATTGTCTTATGTATGGTGTTGTTTTAAAACTCGTGACTAACGTTTACCGCTTTAATAGGCTTGTCGAACTTGTAGGATTAATCATTGGGCTTGTATGTGGAATACTTTGGGCAATAAAAAAAAAGATCATTAAAGCATCTTTGTTATAGATTAAATTGTATTTTGTCATATTTACTTCAAAAATTACAATTAATAAATAAATTCATTATTTCTGTTCATGCTATGTATACCTTATTATAACATATAGGGACCAATTTTAAATTGTATAGATAGATAAAACTTTTAACAAAATAATTAGTTTACTTTTTAATTTAACTTATAAAAATTAATTCACTATTCTATTAATAAAAAGAATAAAACATTATCTAATTATTAATACAAAAATCTACATAATACTTTTACCGACATTTTTCTATCCAAATAACGAGGCTTCTCCCAAATAACGAGGCTTCTCTGTTGAAAAGAAATATTGTAAGGTAGGCAGTCAATTCTAATCTAAATTATTTTAATTTTTAATTTATTTATAGTATTAATCAGTTTCAACTGCAACAGTTTGTTTTTACACTTTTAATATATTTCTATTTTTTTGTAAATTAAAAAATATATTTTCTATCCAATATCAGCATAATTGTTTACATCTCCCACTAAAAGAAAAGAGTCAACGTGGCATTAATGATGAAAGTCAACTATTATTAACAGAATAAATTGTCAATGTTTTACTTCGACACAAAATGTCACTCTCATCCGCCTATTAGAACATTTTGTTTTAATCTTTTAAGGATGAGGTTTTGAAATTTCAAGATTAGTTTTGTTTAATAAAAATTTTATGCATAAGTTTTTAATTTATATTATATTGTATTAAGGCATATTCATAATGTGATGGGATTTTTGTTTAAAAATATATTTACAAAAAAATCAGATAGAAAATAATTAAAATTTAATTGGGTCCGTAAATTTGAAGTTTTGAAGATTAGAAGATTATGATATTTTAAATTAAAATGTGTAAAACAAAATAATATTCATAATAAGAAATATTTTTAATGATTTTTCAACTATGTTAATGTTTGGTTAAGCAGTGAGAATAATTTAGATGTATATTATATATAGTATAGATTTTTAATTTAAATCTCATTAAAAAAAAGGTAAATTATTATTTTTCATATATACATATATATTATATATTATTTTCAGTTCCATAACTGAGGTTTTGTGATATGTTTGATTAATTATAATTTTACTAATCATATATATAATTATTATGTAAGTAAAATTAATTAATATTATATTTACAACACAATTATAATATGATGAAAATTTTATATAGTAATATATTTATTAAAAATTTAAGTTATAATCAATTGATATGTAAATTGTTTTTACAACAGAGTAAGGAGCTATTATAAAAAAAGATTGTATAAAAAATATTAGTGTCAATTGAATATTAGTTTAGATATTGCAACAAATTCATATATCAAAAAAGAATTAATTACATAAAGAGTTAATTATAATAGACATCTCCAAATTATGGTCCTCATTTTAAATTAATCCTAAAACTTTAAAATATTCTAATTACATCTAGGAATTATTATTGTTATATCAATCATGTCATTTTGTTATTAAAATCGACATGTCAAATTTTATAAAATAGGCATATATTTTAAAAGTAAAAATGAAAATGAAAATTTACTAAATAATAAAGCTTCAATAAAAACTTGAAAAATCTAAAATTTAAGATTTTTAAAACATCTATTTTTAGAATATTTATATAAAATTTCCATTCTGAATTTTGTCACATAAGATCTGATATGTCGTTAACAGTTAAATTAAGATTTTAGTAATGAAATAACATAATTGATATAGCCTCGATAGTTTGAAAATGTAATTAGAATAAATTGAAGTTTGGAGACTAATTTAAAATGAAGGTAAAAGTTTAGGGATGTTTAGTGGAAAGCGAAGGAATAAACAGTTATCGTGTTGTTATTTAAGCCCAAACGGCTAAACCCTCGTTGTAGATAAAATTTGAGGTCGTCGCTGCCCTCATTTGACCACATCCAACATGCCTCGCCGAAGTTCTGGTTAGCTTCTCGTATCTTCTTTCAGATCTATGCTTAATCAGAACATTTTATTTGCATATTTTATCTCTAATTTATTTGTAGTTAGTTACCCGTATCCTCTTCCACCTGATTTCTAGGGTTATTCTTCATTCATTGATTTAGGCTTATTTAGTTATTTGGATTTTTTTTAGCTTGATATAGAGTAGTTTCTTATCCTTATCTGCTATTATTTCATGTTTGAGCTTGTTATTGGAACGTTTTCATTGTTATATATACGTGTGAAGTATCTTGAACTTGGAGGTGATTGCAGATTATTGATTTGTATGTTAATGTTGTATATGTTATAACTATACCTGTCATTTCCTTTTATTGTTCTTTGTGGAATTTCTTTTCTTTTCCCTTGACTTTTTCTTTTTCCTTCCATTTTGTTGGTTGGTACTGTTTTGCAGGAAGATCTGCTTCTCGCCCAGCCCCTCGTCCTGCTCCGGCACGCGGCCCACCACCTCAACCTGGTAACTAACTTCTTGAGTATGATTTACGTAGCGAACATGATATGGGTTTCATTGATTTGGTTAATTTTAGCATCTGTTGTTTTGGTAAGAGATCATCCGATCGAGCAACATGATTAATTCTACTTAATAATCTGCTCCACAGCTCAACATGCTCCTCCTCCGGCTCCTGCTCAGAGTGGAAGTGGGGGATCCCTTCTTGGAGGCATAGGCTCAACAATAGCTCAGGGTATGTGAATAGATCTTCTCAGATGGTTGACAAATTGCTCTATCTGAATCCTGATTGCTTTGTCATGATTCATTGTTCTGATTTTAGTAATTCTTTTACATTGTAGGCATGGCTTTTGGAACTGGAAGTGCTGTAGCCCACAGGGCTGTCGATGCTGTTATGGGTCCTCGTACTATTCAACATGAAACTGTTGTTTCCGAGGCTGCAGCTGCCCCTGCCAATAGTTTTACTGGCTCTGATGCATGCCGCATACACTCTAAGGCATTCCAAGACGTAAGTGGGAACTTCACTCTCTGTTACTTGGTTACTCGATGGTTTAGTTGTTTGTTAAAATGTTGATAAATTTCACATGCGATGGCTGACCGGAACTTTGAACTGGAAACATGATTATCAAAATTTTAGCAGTTTTGTTGTGTTCTCTTTACAGTTAGCTTACTACCTTTACTTGTTAAATCAGGGTTTTGGTACCTATTCACTTTGTTAGTATATATGATACAAAATTCTCTCGGTATGCCTAGCGACACTAATGCACTGATATTTTATTGTTTGCGTTTCTTGTAGTGCCTGAATAGCTATGGGAACGAAATCAGCAAGTGTCAGTTCTACATGGATATGTTGTCAGAGTGCAGGAAGAACTCTGGATCAATGTTGGGTGCCTAAATTTATGCCTCATTTGTTGCTTCTACAATGCAATGTCTTTGCCCTTCACTTCTGTTTCTCTTTTATTGATGATGATGATGAAGCTGAACTCCCTTCAATGATTCAATAATATTTATCTTTACTGGCTGAACCTTGATCTTTACTGGCTGAACCTTGATATTGTTAAACTTTACAGTTGAAAATGTGAATGAAATTGTTAAAAAAAAAAACCTGGAAATTTTATTAAACCTGGAGAACACAAGTTCCAAACTACGCACAGCTATTTCATTGTTTTGTTGTCTTAGCATATAATAAATCTGTGCTATCACAACCTCCCTAAACTTCCATCTAAACTCTTAAAAACCTTACTTCTCAAAAATGGGTTCCTATTTACGATCCATTTTTTTGAAAATTTTCATAAGTTCGATCATAATCTACCCTTGAGGAAACTGGTGCACAATTTCTTCCATGCATTCTTATCAGGCTCAACTTTCCCCAGATTTGCTTTCAGCTCATCAGCATATGAATCCTGCATTTCATTATAATGTCAATATGTTATAACCAAATCATCATGTTATAACTAAATCATCAAGGGACTTGAAACAGATCGAATGGTAGATATAATACTTCGATAAAGCTGAGCTGCATCAGACGGTCAATCAGGTGAATAAGAATGTCTTTGGTGTATTCAGGGTGGCCTTGTATGCCCATCATATGATCCCCATACCTAAACATCTCGACACCAGTTTTTTCGGACCATGCTATCACCTCTGCTTCAGGTGGAAGTTCTCGAACCTATAAGCATATTAAAGAAAGATTGTTTAATAACACGAAATGTGAAAATGGTTTGATCATTTACCGAGTTAACCAATCAAAACCTCATCTTGGTGGCACTCAATCACCGAAAGAGTGGTCGGAATATTCAGAGACGAGAAGAGTGTTGATGTAGACGATGACAAATGAATGGCTGTCACTCCAATATCCCACCCTGAGATGGCTCGCCCTGTTTTTCCTCCCAGTGCTCGACTGAGAATCTGATTAAAAAAACAACAAATTACTATTTTATGGCATAAGCACCCATGCTCAAATATTTCCCAATTTGGACAAACAAAATCATTACAATAATAACAAATGCTAAACTAACAACCATAAGCCTACATTTTTTTTTTTGTTAATGAATTTAGAATGGAGCAAAAGGATACCAAATTCCATGTCCGGACAAAAAAAATAACACAATGAAGTGGCAAACACGTTTTATGCATAAACTAAAACTTATCGTCGACAATTTTCTTGAGCTGTGCATATTTCAATAGGGAACGTATTTATCCCAACATATTATAGTGAAGTTTTAAAACATATAAAAAAATTATAATGGTTTTGGTTGAGAGTACGTACATTCTAGAAATTATACAGAAACGTAACATTAAGCTATTATGCATCTAGTGGCAAGCATATCCAATTCCCAATTAAAAAATCGAAAAATCCCACACCTTCATCTCAGCCATGTGTTAGGCAAACACCAATATTTTTATTTCGGTTTTAATTTATCAAATGTTTTGATACTATAGAAATAATTTAGAAAATAAGAATTATTTAAAAGAACAGTTTCCTTTTCCCCCCTAAAGTTTTAGATTTTCTAAAGATAAATTGAAAGCTATTTTATTTATAAAGTTAAAGATAAATTTGAAAGAAAAAGGAAGGTTGTCAGTCATCTTCCCCTCCATAAAGTGACAATTTATTATCAATTAATATATTACAATAAAACACAAATTTATCGACTTGAATGGTAAGAATTTCTATGTAATATATTAAAGAGCAAATTACACGCTAACCAAAAGGAAAAAGAAACACGCACTACGTGTAAATGATGTCTCATATCATACCAGAATGAAGTGCATGCTCAAAACACTTTCCCTCCACCTAAACTTGGGCCCTTTGTGAATATTAGAATCCAACCATATTGACAATAACATTTTGTACACGTGAAATAATTCTAATAATTTTTGCACACCTAACCATTTCCATTTCAAAATTATTAAAAGAAAGATGATAGAATCTTAATTCGATTAATTGATATGTGTATTATTGTCAATATAAGAGGACGTGAGTTTAATTACGTTATAACGTTTTATCCTCCCATTTACGGGTTAAGGAGGGGTTATAGGAAATTTTAAGTATTGGGTCAAAAAGAATAGATATGATCAAAACTTATGAGATTGTGAAAAAGAAAAATTAAAAAAAAAAACAATGCTGAAGATTTATTATTTCACATTTTTTCAAAATTTAGAAATCTAATTATATATAGATAATAAACTAAATTATAACATGCTGGATAAAAATTGATAAGGTGGATAAGGAAAAAGTCAGAATGGCGACACTTTAGTTGTATATTTTTGTATATTTTTATAAGAGTTAAAATGTAATTTTATTATTTTAATAGTTTATAAATTTTTTTAAAGATTAAATTAAAATTTTATTATTTTGGGATAAATAAAAATTGAGCCCCTGCCAAGAGGTTGGCACCACCCTAAACGTTGACGCTTACATTAATATTTTCTTTAATTGAATGGAAGCGAGTATTTTTAAAAGAAATTTAAAAAAAATTATTGTGGAATACAAAATTCAAACAAATTGTAAATAAAAATTATAAATTTTTATTATATTTACTTTTAATTTTTGATTTAATCTTTTAAAGTAAATCATTCATCTACTCATTTAAATTTTAAAGTTATTTTTTACAAAAAAATGATTTTTTTTCTAAATCTAATTAAAATAATTAGTCTATTATCTATTTACATTATTTTCAATATTATACAAAAAATTGAATATATTGTAAAAAACCATTATTAATTTGTTGAAGGGTTACTAACTTATTATCCAAATTTGTTATCTAATATTTAAAATTTTCAAAGTACGCATTTGAAATAAAATACTAAAAAAATCAAGTTTTTGTAATTGATCAACATATAATTTTATTTTATTATCAACAGTTTATTTTAGGAAAAGTGTAACAATTCATTTATATTTTTTTTCCAATTTCCATTACTTTCATTATTTGTAATTTAATCAAGACATTATTTTTTTAATTGATTTAACTAATTATTTTTCCATTCTTAATTATTTTCATTAGTATTTTAGATATTTTATATCAAAATTACTAATTCAAGTCTTAAAAAATTTTATAACTATTTTTTCATTTCATTTTTTTAAACTAAGATTGTATTTTAATCATGACAACTTAATACGGTTTTTAAAATTTATTAAGTTGAAGTTTAAGATAATATAATTTTATTTTCATTTAAAAATTATTTTAGTAAAATATATTTACTTTTTTTTAGAATTATAAAATTTTTAAAAATATGAAAATATAATTTAATATTTTAGTTATTTATTAAAATTATACTCTAAATAGATTAATTCAAAGTATTTCTTAAAACGGAGCAATCTGCAACTGTTTTGTGACTCAGTTCAGAGAGCGACAGTTAATGAACCACCCTGTTTTGACGAGTCGACTCGAAGCCCGAGGGATCACAGTCCTAAGAACTGAGTTGAAACACGTTTTATCAAACACTTGGATAGCTCAGGGCTTTCCATGTATATTAATTTCAGTAATCGGAACTGACAAAAGAAAAAGGAAACTGGTTTGTTTTTATTTTTTTACCCCTAATATTAATGAGGATTTGAGTTCATTTTCCGGCTAAGATATTCTCATAAAAATCCCAAAAGCGAAGGTTCCAGTTTGAAATGTTCAACAGAAAATTTTAAGAAACAAAAATGCTGTAAAAGAAAATTCACGAATTCAAAGGAAATGAAAAAAAAATACCTGATGACCGAAGCAAATCCCGAGAACTTTTTTGTTCAGTGAATCCAATTTTTTCAAAAGAGCAATCAATTTGCAGATCCAAACATCGTTCCCATGCGCATCATTGCAACTCCCGGTTATAACGAAACCGTCAAAGTTCGCGATCTCATCATCGTCAGGGAACTCGCCATTGGCCACCTTGAAAACTTCCCACGCCTCGCCTTCCTCTGCCAGCATTTCGACGAACACCCCGTAATATCCTCCGTACCTCTTAACATAATCGGAATCCTCCGCACACAGAAGTACAGCAAATCTCTTCCCATCCCCCATAATAATAATTTCAAATCCTTAAAACAAGAACTATCTCCCCCTCTCTTTCTCTATATAAATATATATGTGTTGAAGGCTAAAGCTTGAATGTTTAGAGAGAGAAAAAGAGTGAAAAAAAAAAAAAAAAAGTTCTCTCTCTATGATTTGCAGTGAGAGAGATTTTGCTGTTCCTCTTGGTGTGTTGTTTTAGGAAGATTTTTGAGCATTTATTATGGTGAGGGTTAGGTAACCTCAATTAAAACTATGGCCTTAGCAGATATGATTTGCCCAATTTGCCCTTCTCCTTCTCGGCTGGCTTACCGAATTAGATGGTTTTATAGTCATTGACAGTTATTGTTTTATATATATAATTTTGATATATTAAAATTCATATTTTATATAGACTTAATACATAACTTGAAATATGAATCTGCTTTTTTTTTATGTAATATTTGTAATTTTTTTTAGTTCAATGTGATATTTATATTTGATAAAAATATATATTTTTAATATTTGGAGTTAACGATGTTAATTTTTTAGTGTTTAATTTTAAGATTTAAAATTATCATAAAAATTTTTAATTAACTAATAATATTAATAACGAACTTTTATCAAATTTATTTTAAAACCAAATTAAATCACAACCATCAAAATGTATTTGACAAATTAAACTTAAAATTAAATAATTTTATAATTAACATTACTTTTATGCTATTAAAAATCATGAAAATTTTAAACATAATAATATTAGCAATTAATTTTCATCAAATTAACCTTAAAACTAGAATTAAACATAAAAAAGTTGACCTTTTACCTTCAAATACCAAAATAAAATAACTTTTGTCAAATACATATACCACATTAGAAAAAAATGTCAAACTCAAGTACCAAATAATATATTAAGCCTTTTATATATTAATATATTAATATTTATTTTATATATATTCATTGGGTTAAAATTTGCTATTACTCTCATATGAAGCATAACTTCTGGATTTAGTCATTGATTCTTAATTTAATTATTCTTAATTTTTATATTTTTTAAAATTTTGAAAATTCAATTTTTATCTCAATTGTTACTTGTTAAATCTATCAACTAAAATAATGTAGTTTTTTGTGTGTGTGTGTGTGTGATTTTATGTGAATATCACAAATTAACACGATTCAAATTTTAAAAATATATCAATTCATTTTTTTGGTGAATTATAATAATAGGTAAAGTCTGAACAACAAATGCGACTAGTAAAACTTGAACCAATAACATATTTAAAATAATAAACATCCTTAACCATCATACCATCGTACCATCATATGAGGCTAAACTATATTCATCTTTTATTATATTATTGGATAAAGATATGTTTCTACATTTCTGTCAGAAAAAAAAGATATGTTTAATTATATATAGTAAACCTTATAAAGTGAGATTAAGATAATTAAAATACTAGATTCTCAAATAAAAATTCAATTAAAAATATCAATAGATGATTAAGCAAATAAAGTTTAATCGCAACTAATTAATATTATCTATACTATATTAATAAAATTTGTGATTAAATTAGTGTCACAGATTAATTGGGTATCAACTCGATTAAGAAATTACGGATATGTTCTTCCATAATTAGAATGAGTCATATTATTTGAAGGTATTTTAATATTTTCATTTTAATAAAAACCAAGAAATCGGGTACAAACTTAGTTAAGAAATTACGGATATATCCTTCCGTAATTAAAATGAGTCATATAATTCGAGGGTATTTTAATCTTTTCATTTTAATAAAAACCAAGAAAAATATGCATATAATTAATAAGATTTAATCCAGTGCCAATTTAATTAATAAAACCTTAAATTTACCACTTAACTTAAAGTTTAATATGATGTTTTTAACACATTTTTTAATATATGCATAATTTATTATTTCAACCTCTTGTATATCTAATTTTTTTTATTTTGATATTGTACATATTTTATGTTTAATTATAGTTAACATACGTTTCATTATTTGTTGTACGTTATTTTTAAATATATATATTACAAAATTTATAATTTTTACACGTATATGCATATGATAAAATTTCTATTATATATAATATATTTTCATTGAAGGGATTGATTTTAATTACCGGACTGTTGGTGTTAAACATTTGTTTCAGTTAAATATAATAACGCTACATTTTAAAGGATCGCGCTTTTAGTAACCTTTTTTCTGCTTTAATTGATTGATTTATTTATTGTACCTTCAGCTTGAAGTATTGATTTTGGTACTTATTTATTGAATTAAAGAGGTTCAACCTTGAAATTATTAAGTCTTCAATGAGTAGAAAAAATAACATACGTTAGCATTTAAACAGGGTTTGAAATTATTAAGTCTTCAGTGAGTTATAAAAAATAATATGCGTTAGCATTTAAATAGGATTTGCCTGGACAGTTTGAACCTGATAATAGTCCTTTCTTAATAGGTAACTGGATCTACTTATATATTGATGGAGCTCTTAAGTTGAATGTAGAGTGGGTCGCTATGGGGGAACGAATTATTGGATATAATTGATATTTGGGATTTTACTCCAAAAAAAGAGACATAATAATCTTTTGATCCATACAAATAATTTAGAAGTTGTCAAAGCTCTTCAATATATTCATTTATCTTATTTAACTTCAGCTTTGATTAGAATGATCCATATGATTACAATAAAAATTCAAGCACATCCAAAGAAAAAAAAATTAAGTTGCTAATCGATTTGCGAAGATAACTTCGAGAAGGAGTTCAATTATGCAAGTGTTTCAAGACATCCCAAACCAGATAAAAGTTGTTATTGAGATTGACAAAGCAACAAAATTTGTCATTATGATAGATTAATATAATTTGATTGTGATTTTTATTCAACCAAAAAAAAAAAGTTGAAAGTGCTATCAATCTTTTGCGGTGGTGCTTTATTTATAATTTAAAATTTAATCTTATAAAGTTAAAAAAATAAATAATCTTACCTTTTAATTTAAATACGATAATTTAATTATTAACATTATTAAATATTTTTACTAAAAAAATTAATTTGATATATTTATTTTTTATCAATAATATGTAATGTTATAAGAAAAATAATCTGATAAAATTAGAAAGTTTGATAAAAATATTAACTGTTTTAATTATTGGATTAAGAGTTTTAATTTTTTTGGATGAATGATAAAATTCATTAATCCAAAAAAACAGTTAAACTGTTACAATGAATAAAAAACATTGTACAGTAACTTTAAGTTATATAAACAAATTAACCAATAATATCCTAAGAAGCACGAAGTGAAGCATTAATAGGATCAGTTCTATTAATTGGTCTTCCTCTTAAACGAGCCCAGACAAACTCTTTAATCTGCACCAAAACGGCATCTTCAGTTAAGAAAGATGCACCAAAATACCTTTTGTTCCTTTATCTCCATATCACATACAAATATGCAGTCCAAACAATCTTGAGTATAGCAACAAGCAAGAACTTTCTTTTTAAGTTTCAATATCGCTAAAATTAACTCTTGTCTTCAAGTTTCCACGTTCCTATGAATGGAGCGAAGGCGCAAAATTGGCTGTCACATCTTTCTTGAAAAACTGCACTTAAAGAAAATGTGAGATTAAAAGTTTTAAATTGAAAAGCTATAAGGAAATATTTTTTAAATTTGTTAAGTATAGATGGAAGCACATTAATAACATATTTTAACTAATTAAAAATTGTGATTCATTACCCATATGCTTTATATTTATATTATCACTTTGGTCATTATCAAAAAATTTATTTGATACATTGTGGAGTTTTTTTAGTTTGAAAAATAAATGAGTAATTTGCGTCAATTTTGATTTAACTTTTTAAATTTTAATATTATACAATGACACAAGGCAACATAGTAAAAAACTCCATACACAAAATAATAATATTTTAATTTAATATATTATATTTAGGAAATTATTTGATAATTGTCAATGAAAAATATCATTTTAATAATTTTGAAACTATAAATTAATGTAATGGTAAAATTTTATTTCTAACCTTTCTA